>NC_056731.1:773595172-773905172 GCF_019279795.1 Protopterus annectens
ATTTTAGGACACCTAGCCAAACAGTAGTTAGAAGGTAGAAAGCCCATTTTTTCTTTCTTTCTCTCTCTCTCCCTCCCTTCTTCTTCTTCTCTCTCTCTCTCTCTAATTCTCTCTGCAAGTTTCAAAACTCAGTAATGAACTCTTCAAAACAACTCTGGAAACTCATAAACCATGTAAGAAGATAATGCCCTATACTCCTAGACTAGCATCCAAAAAGAAAATTATTTCTGCTTCCTCAGCATATCTATTCAATTTGTCGTACTTACAGGAATTCCCAAACGTTCCATTTTTCCCTTCTCCTATATTCCACCACCATCACATGGATTCTTCATACACACATACCCTTCCTTCAAGAAAATCTAAACCAAAGATTTTGAAATTATGTAGACAAAGTTCCTAGAGCCTCATTGGTAGGCACAAATGGATTACTTCCATGGCTTATCACTTTATACAAATAACATATACTTGCCATCCTACATCAGCTATAGAAGTTAGCTCTCACCACCAACACAATTCCATATTACTTGAAGGAATCAATAGTTGAAGCCATCTCCAAACTATCCAAACCACAAATCACTAAAGCAATTAAGACAGATATCCATCTTGCCCACAACTTGCAAAGTCTTTAGAAAGTGCTGTTCACATAACATAATGAACACATCCAAAATACAGCATTCACACTTTCCATCAAACCATCTTCTGGTCTGATAACAGCGTGGATAGCCTGAAAAAAACAATACCACCTGTTCCTGGTGCTGAGTCCATGTGCCATCAGAAAAATCCTTCTTTAGCCTCCCTGAAACACTATCCTCATACTTAACATTAAAAAATGAATGAAATGGAAACAAATAATACATGTTTACTATGAGACAGCACCATTAGACACTAAAGTAACACCAAGGACAGTGGAACACTTAAGCAAATGATTACAAGTGTTCCAGTGAATTCTAGTCCTCCATTTCTACTTTTAAGAGATCTGCTCTCAGCTGCATCCTTCTCAAACATTGCTCTACCTAACTTCAAATGAAAAATAATCTGTACCACTTATCCCACTGGTGTACATCATGGCAAATTGTCACTGCTCCTCCAAGCCACCTTTAAAAACTGTATTAATTACTGAAGTACATTTCTTAATTCTATTTAGCAGATGGGAAAACCCACTGAGCAACAAGCGTCATTTGTCTTGGAAAATCCAGCAGCAGCAGCACCAATGTTGTTTAGTTACATGGTCTGCTCAGAGTCAGACAGAAGACAGCAGTTTGTGGGAATCAAATCCAAAACTTCTGCAAAGTCTTGATTTAATAGCCCACAGTCTTAAACCCTGCACCAAATAGCTCGAAAAACAGTAATGCAGCAATAAATTTATTAATTGATACTGATACAGCATGGGTTTCTTTACTGTCTTTTTCTTTTTTTTCTTCTTTGTAGTGGGTTGTGGGCAGAGAGGAAAGTAATTTATTAACATTATGCAAAAATGACAAATTAGTTTATTAAGTTAAAACCCTAGCAATCCCAAACATCCATGGGTATACATATATACATACAAATATTTCAAGCACAGGCAGTAATGCTCTTCTAACCTGCCAACATACCAAAACAGTTGTTCCCATACTAGCTGTCCAGGCTGCTCTTAAAAATATCTAAACTAGTGTTTACTTTAATGTAATTTAGTGGCATTTTCATGCATCAGCTGCTCTCTCAGAGAACCAATTAAAACACTTCTTTTTTCTATAGGATCTTCTATGAAGACCGTCTGATGATTCTCTATTACTTTTTGATAACCCTCAACATTCCTAAAGGTAGTTCTTTCTAAATGCCCTATATACCTGAAAAATTTACCGATAAAAATGAAATAAACTGAAGAAAAGCAAAAAAATGGCACAGGACCAGGTGGTACTCAAAAAAGAACAAATATTTAATCCAAATGAAGTAAGCGCTTTTGTAGAGAACAGTACCTGTACTTCCGCAGACAAAATTAGATTCACAACTGAAAACATACATTTATATACTTCCTCCCAAGACGCAACCCCAATAAATTAGAATCACATGATCAATTAAATAATTAAACAATTAATTAAGCAAATGTAGACAATGCTGAAAAAAGAAATTGCTTACTTCATTTGGATTAAATATTTGTTCTTTTTTAGTACCACCTGGCCCTGTGCCATTTTTTGCTTTTCTTACCTAAAAAAGATCTCCTCTAAAATATCTATATGAGATAGTGAGTATAGTCCTTCTTTTTTTCTTATTTTGTATGGTGGAGGTGCAGTAATTTATTTCAGAGCAGCCATATTCAGCCAGAATTAGAATCTTGAGGACTTAATGTACATATTTTTGGATAGATTTTATGCAAATGTATTTCATATCACTCTAATAATAAGCCTCTTATTATTGGCTTGATTGCAAAAAATACTGATACGCAAATTGTTTTGTAGCTCTTTTTTTCCATATAAAGAGGAAAAGTGGTACTATTGCTTTAATATTTTCCAACAACTACCATATTTCCCGTACTACAAATCAATACAAAATTCAGTTCAGTAGAGCTTCTTATTACTCTTCTAAAATTAAACATCTATAAACAAATATGTATTTACCTCCCTCCTGACGACTGAAAGATATCCTACATTGGATGTCTTTAACAATCCCCCAAGAAAAGAACACTACTTGATGATGGGAATGTCAATTGGTTGGACATAAACTCTAACTCCCCTACATCTAGATCTAGTGTGAAGTTATTTGGTTTCACAAAGCTAATTAATAGCCCCACACATTATGGCAAGACTTTAAATGCACTATTCGACTGCATCCTAGTATCATGCCATAGGAAATACACCCCCTCTGGAACAATGTCTGACTGTCTCAGTGATCATCTCCCAACCTATTCAACCAGATATCTCACACATCCACTTAAACACCTTTAAACCTGTGCCCACATCCTATACAGAACTACTCTTAAACAAACTCAAACCATGCTGTACCTCAGCTGGTGACATTCTAAGTGAATACCATAAAATAACAGACAATAGCATTATATACCCTGTCACAATCATTATAAATAAGTCAGTCCAGAAATCCCACACTCCTTCTCTCTGGAAAAAGTCACACCCCAGGATTTAATAAACTCTGTGTAGGAACCGTGTATAGCCTACACAGAATGTATCCATGTACACAGCCTTGGTCCCCCCTCAGCAGAGTGCCATGCATATTAATAATGGCATGCTGCTGAAAGAGAGCCAAAGAACACACATATTGAGTCAGTGTTGTCTGTTTTTCTTTAAATGCATGTTTGCACAGTGCAGAGTACAGCAATGCCAACCTGTGCTCACATGTAGACAGCTGACCACTTCCAAAGATCTAAAAATAGAAACTGGATGTAATTAGTAAGTATAATGACATTTAATGTGTTTTTTTTTTATTGGACGTTTGCATGGTGTGGTGTCTAGTGCTGCTAAGCCAAGCGGAGCTCATGCATAGATAGCCGACACCTGCCTGACATCTAAAAATATATACCAGATGTAATTAATTATTTAATTATTGGTGTGTTTAAGCATGTTTGCACAGTGCAGCATGGTGCTCAGCACTGCTAACAGGTAGCTCAGTGGTATATGTGAAGGTATACCAGATTTCTTAGTATTCATGTAGCTAAATGGGTAGAGTTACAGCTGTATGTGTAGTAGGTCCAGGGTTCGCATACATGGAAGTCAGAACATGTCTGTATTTTTGTTGCACATGTTATGGACACAATTTTAAAATATGGCTTCTCTGCACTCTGTGCAACTGTGCTCAAACCTGCTAAGCACCGCATAAACATGGTAACAGCTGCCAATGTTTGCGAGGTGCTCAGCTTCATTAAAACCATGATTGTTAGTGTTTGAGCACCACTCAACTCTGCTTGGCTGGATTGAGTGCTGCTAAGCAATGTGGTGCTTTTTTTGAATGTTGCTCAATGATGTATAAGGGTGGGAAAACAGCCTATATTAAGTGCACTAGGTGGGAATTCTGCAGAATCTATTGCAGTTCAATAATCTGTCACTATGGTTGGTGCTGTTGGAGAAGATGTGTGCTTTCAGGCGTAGCATTGGGGCATTCAGGATTCCAGGGTCATGGTTGGGCTCCTTGTCAAAAACTATGATGATAGGCTGCTGCAGGGAGGTTTCCAGGGCTTGGAGTGTAAGGCAGAGGCTGGGAACTGGCTGGTCAGAGAATTCACCAGTGTTACTGGTATCCGCCACACAGGTGAACAGTGTTGTCACCACCATGATGACCTAAAAAGTGAAAGAGGGGAACCTTGGACACCTGGGTCCAAGAAGCAAGGGCAGGGAATGCCCCACAAATATGTAAGCAATTTTCCCTCTGTTTTACCAATATGTAGTCTGAATGTCTGCATATCTGGTATGCATAATGGTGTGCTTCTCTCCCAACAGCTGCAGCTTTGAGGCCTCATAATGTCGAGTCTCATGCCTGGTGCCTGGCCAGGTTGTACCATGAGCGTGGTGAGTATGGATATATTATGCCAACTGTAGTGCAATATGCACGAAAGAGTAAAGCATTAACTGCAATAAAGTATATACAATAAAGTCTGTAGTGTAATAAATGTGGAATCAGAGCTGTAGTACAATAAATGAATAATAACAACTGTAGTCCAATAAAAACAAGAAGCAATACCAATAACAACAAGGAAAACAGTGTACATCAGAACTGTCTTGTCATAACCATGCAGTAAAGCTGTATGCATTGAGTCTGTAAGTTAAGGTCGCTGCAGTCAAGTATAACACTGTAATATCTGTAGAATGGAAATCTAATGGCTGCAAACTGTATTGCTTAACTTATAGTACTGTTCAAGGCTGTCTCTAGGTCAATACTGGTCACATAAAGCTCTGTCTTCCACAGGCTTCAGGTAATAAAGGTATATGGGTGAGGTAGTCCACTCCATGGCCAGATATTGTTGTGGACAGATATTTCCAACCAGTAACAATAATATGCATTTTCCTGTATTGTTGAAAGTGGAAAAAAGGTGTAGTAATATATTCAGTATGGTTGTATACCATGTATGTGTGTTCTAGTGTCACCACAGAATTGTATAGTACTGCAACAGTACTAGAATGCTAGAGAAAAGTTATGTAACTTGTTTTGCACAATTTATAGTATGTTTCCAGGTGATCTCCAGGCAAATATCAGTCACCCTGTAGTCAGAAGTGCTTCATTAGCTCAGTCTGTTAAATTCCTTGCACACTGTACATTTTGCCACACACAGTCCTGGGTTCAAATCCAGTGCTATGTAGCACTACATTTTCAGTATCAGTTGCATAATGCTCACAATTTCTCTCTCCCCAAGAACACACAAATGTCATGGGTGAGTTAGCCCATATTATGTGCAGAGATTCTGTTTAGATCTCACAGAATGTTACACTCAACAGCAAGAAGGTGATCATCAGCATTGTTGATTCAGAATTTAAACTGTGTAATCACAGTATGACTGTATCTCTTGCATGTCTGTTCTATGCTGCTGTCGTCAATTATTAAATTATTTGCAGTTGACCCTGCAGTCACAGCTAGTGGGTTCTACTCCCATGCCTGCCAGCTAAGCCATGCCAACTGCATAGTTTAATTACTGTACACAAACATGCCTCTCAAGCATCACGATTTCTCATAATGTAATCAGAACTGACTAATCTGTCAGTCACAAGTTTACCAGATAAAGTATTACTTGGAATGCAATGTATTACCAAATCTGTTTACAGAACAGCCTAGTAGTTATATAAGTCCACATTATTTGAAACCATTCTGAGTAGTTCTGTACCTGCATTTGTTAGTGCTTGGCCCTTATTATCCCATACTATCAGCTTGAGAGGTATGTACGTGCTACAACAGCTATAGGAGAATTGTATTCACTGTAATCACAACTGTCAGTTCACACCTGTAGAAGTATGTATGACCAATGTCATCAGGGATATTATCTGCAATGTCACTAATGGGATGTTTTTCTCTCTCTTTCTCCACCCTTTATCTTAATTTATTCATTACTATAATGCATTACTATAATGTATTATCATGGTTTAATATTAACATATTTTGTTAAACTAACTATATTTTGGAAAATGTGGTTGATTATTGTTATGTTTTATTATGATTCAGTATTAACATATTTTGTTAAACTAAAAGTTTTGTTGGCCTTATGGTTTACTTTTCACTGGCATGCTGTTACCATACTGACTTTTATGTTAAATTATGTTGTGCTGCACATAATATACATTAATATGGATTTGGATTAATAAAAATGATGTAACATTCTGCTAATACTAACAATGCTTTGGTTGTTACTAACCATAACTTATTCCTTTACCTCATGTACTACGGCATGTCAAGGTAGGCTGGGATGGCCATATGAATATATGTGTCTATTTGTGTGATTATGTGTATATATATATATATATATATATATATATATATATATATACAGAGAGAGAGAGAGAGAGAAAGAGAGAAAAAGATACACACACACACACACGCACACACACACACACACACACACACACACACACACACACACACACACACACATAGCTATATATCTGTATCAAAGCTATATCTATCTATTAATATATGTGTGTATTTGTGTATATATATATATATATATATATATATATATATATATATATATATATATATATGTATATCTATGTATGTTTGTTTATATCATTGGGGTAATATATAATTATTGAACATGGGATGGGTAAAGCCACTGTATAACCAAATGGGATAGGTTATTTTGAGCACGAAAGGGGAACTTGGATAGTTTTAAAATGGCCTAATATTTACCTATGAACCTATAAAATATTATATATATATATATATATATATATATATATATATATATATATATATATAGGTGTGTGTGTGTGTGTGTGTGTGTGTGTGTGTGTGTGTGTGTGTGTGTGTGTGTGTGTGTGTGTCTGTATATACAGTGAGAGAGATAATTACTATTTTTATATGGAGAGGAAGAAAACCCACCTTAGCTGAGCTTACATTGATTCCTTTTTCTATACAGCCAGAGAAATATGCAAGAACTATATGAGAATGGGATGGATACGCTGCATAATAGTATGGGCAGCTGTGGACTAGCAACACAGCATATCTAAAGAAAAAAAATGTGTGTGTGTGTGTGTGTGTGTGTGTGTGTGTGTGTGTATATATATATATATATATATATATATATATATATATATATATATATACATATACATATATATATATATATATATATATATATATATATATATATATACATATGAGTCACTTTATATCCCTGAAATACTGAAATGTCGAAATTCAGTATTTCGAAGTTATAAAACCAAATTTTTGAAACATAGAAAACTCAAAAGCGTGAAATTCAAAATCTCGCACACTGCAGATTTTGAATTTTGTGCTACTACTGCACACACACACCATGCTCTCCACACACAAACACAAGCTCACTACTACATGTGCTCCCACACCCCCCTATTTAAATATTCTAACTCCGAGGTCGCACTACATTCTGCTTACACACACACATCACAGCAAAAAAACACACTAACACACCCCACAGCCCCTACCCAAAACCCTTAACACACAAACACACATACCTGAATCCATAACCACAGCAGAACCTCAGAAGCATGAAATTCAAAACCTCTGGTATTCGAGGTTTTGCATTTCACACTTCTGAGCTTTCGCTCTTGTCAGGATTCTACTTTATGGGCTTGAAATACTGAATTTCGACATTTCAGTATTTCGAGCTTCTAAAGTGAATCCATATATATACATATATATATATATATATATATATATATATATATATATATATATATATATATATATTTTTTTTTTTAATGGGAAAATATGCATTACTGTCCACAAAATGTGTCCACAACAAACTTTACAGTGGAAGTACTGCCCAAGCTTGGAAGCTTGAAAACAAAACATTTGGGCTACTTTTTACATCCAGGGAAGTTCATTTAAACTACATTAGAATACTGCACTTATCTTGCCATTTAAATTAGTTTTTTGTGTTTCCTGCTGTGTTTATTCTGTCTCTGAAGTTAAAAGTTATTAATTGAGGGCATTCTTATAGTTGCAGTGCTTTATAGTATGGTATTTTCAAGTGGTTTCTGTTCTCTGCCTAAGTGTTTAAATCATTTCTGTGTGGGTTCTCATTATAATGCATTTTTACTGTCTCTCCACTGAATCTTAAGCTACAGCTACAAATTGATTTTGGTTTTACAGTATCCACTGTTATTTTGGCATTGCTCAGCTAACTCCTTGTTTTAGTCACTTTCAGACAGTATCCACTGCTATTTTTCTAAGCTGTTATGTGGATTATTAACATTGCTCATGTATGTTCATAGGTTCATAGGTAGGTACTAGGCTATCAGCCATAGGGCCTATACAAGCCTAGCCAAAAAGGTACCCTGGCTTTCGCCACCCAAGAAAATTATTTTCCTGTGCCCCTGTCGAACAGAGCCACAGAGGTGATCCCTGGGGTGAATTTCCTACTTCCCATCCAGTCATCAAGATTTTTCTTGAAGAGTGCTAATGAGGAGCTTTGTTTGATATAGATAAGTAGTTTGTTCCAGAGTATGGGAAGTATCTGGGACAGGAATTATCCCTCCAGAATGTTTATTGTGGTGACAAGATTTAGGTCCCTAGAACATGTAGCTCAGAGGGATTGGGATTTTTTTAAGTGGAGCATGTCCAACAGCTCTGGGTTTGACATAGCTTTGTATGTTAGGCAGAGATCGCCTCTGAGTAGGCGATATGCGAAGGAGTAAAGCTGGAGTTTTTTGAGACAGTCTGCATAGGGCATGTGTTTGAGGCCAGTAATCCTCTTTGTGAGGTATTTCTGCGGTCTTTCCAGTTGTTGTAGATGTCTTGTGCGGTACATACAAAAAGGGGCGTTGTACTCTATAATGGGTCTAATGAGTGACCAGTAGAGGGGAACAATGACCTCTTTTTAACAGGATGAGAAACCTTTTGTGATGAGGTATGCCACGTAGAAGGATTTCCTGACTACTGTGTCAATGTGATTATCAAAGGAGAGACTATTGTCCACCCGTGTCCCAAGGTCTCTTATCACACTTTCGGTGTTAAGTAGACTACCACCTATGTGGTAGCTCACGAGTGCAGAGTTTTTACTAAAGGGGATGACAATGCATTTTTGGCATTGAGCTTGAGGCTTGAGGCCATGGCTTTGACACCAGGCATCTGTCTCAGTGAAGCCCTTTTGTAGGATGTCCACATCGTTAGGAGTTACAATTAAGGGTCCTAGTTTGCAGTCATCTGCGAACTTCATTAGCCAAAGACCTTCTGTGTTAGCCTGTACTTCAAAAAAATAGATACTAAACAGGAGAGGACCCAGGACTGAACCCTGTGGTACTCCATTTGTCACTGGTCTGAAGTCGGATTTGGAGTCTGCTTCTTTCACTGTGTGGATTTTGTCCGTGAGTCAGTTGGCAACCCATCTTGTGACATAGGGATTTATACCTAGTTTAGTGAGTTTATCTATAATTCCAGAGTGGGGGATGGTGTCAAAAGCCTTGGTGAGATCTAGATAGGCTGTATGAACCACCTTACCCTCGTCTACGGCTTTGGTGACTTGGTGACTGCTTCAAAGAAGTCAATCAGGTTTAAGAGACATGATCTGCCTTTTACAAACCTAAACTGGGTGGGGTCCAGAGTTTGGAGATTAACAATGTCTTTGTTTATAAGTTCCATGATGACACGTTCCATGGCCTTGCAGACCAGGATCGTTAGGCTAATGGGGCAGTAGTTCCCAGGGTCCTTAGTGGCTCCCCTTTTGTGGAGTGGGATGACCATTGCTGTGTGCCATTCAGTGGGCACAAGGTCTGAGGTGAGGCTATGACTGAACATGGTGCTTAGGTGGTGTGCCAGTTCATTCTCTACTTCATGTAGAACGTAGCCTGGGATGTTGTCATGTCCCATGGATGATGGGTTCTTGGCTTTGGAAAGTGTGTTTTTTATCTGTGCAGTCATGATTACAGGAATTTTGTATTCTTCCGGTATAGAGATGGGTCCTTTAGGGGATGAGGGGGGTAAAGTTAGCACTGAAACTATCTGCCAGGATGTAGGCAATATCAGTTGGTTCTCTATATTTAGTGCTATTGTGCTGTAAGTCAGAGCAGATCTGAGTGTTGCCACTGAAATTCTTGACATGGCTATAGAATGCTTTGTGGCTGTCTTTAGAATCAGTGCCGATTTTGTTTTCATAACTAGCTTTGGAGGATTTTATGAGGGATCTCAGCTTCTTACTGAGGCTGACCAGGGAGTTCTCCAGTCATGGGAGTTTACTCTTTTTTGCAACAGTTTCTTTCTTTTGTTGTAGAGTTTGTTTATGGCAGGGGGCCACCAGATTGGCTTCCTTTTTTTGGAGGATAGCATCTTGGTTCTGTTAGGGATAGCATGATCCATGCACTTGTGTAAGTGTTTATAAAGTGCATTTGTGTAGGATTTAGCAGTCGTACCTCTATTGTCCATCTGCATGGGTGTCGTGAAGTTTGCCACTTCTGTCTTAAGAAGTGTAATGTTGGCTTTGGAGAAATTTTTTACGATGGTTTCCTTAATGGGGGGTGGGGGCGGGATGTGGATGTCTAGGCTGATTAGTTGTGGTTGCATCTGACCAACGAGTAGTTGACCTCTGGTGTGGAACACCGGTCGCCCATG
This sequence comes from Protopterus annectens, assembly GCF_019279795.1. Taxonomy (NCBI): domain Eukaryota; kingdom Metazoa; phylum Chordata; order Ceratodontiformes; family Protopteridae; genus Protopterus; species Protopterus annectens. The sequence continues at coordinate 773,605,892 of NC_056731.1, forward strand.
TTGGTAATGACCAGATCTAGGATATTGCTGCCCTTGGTGGGGGTGTGGATAAGTTGATCCAAGGTGTTGGAATTTCTGAATTCCAGTAAATATTGAGCAAAAGAGTTGGTACATGAGCAGTTTTCCCAGTTAATGGTGGGGTAGTTGAAATCATCCATTATTAGAGTGTTGCATTGTACCCTAATATTTTCCAGTGTATCAAGAAATGAGGAGTGAGAATCCTGGGGCATGGTGGGGATCTGTAGCAAGTTACAATTTGGATTGCGGTCTTGCCCAGAGTTAGTTGCACTTGGATAATCTCTGATGCATTATGCTGAGCAACTAGCCTGGAGGTGTGGATATCCTTAATGAATATCAACATGCCTCCACCTTTAGTGTTTCGGTCCAGGTTAGGTGGCCAAAAGGTGTGGTATGAATTATAGCCTGGTAATGCAGGGGTACTCTCTGGAGCCTTGAACCAGGTCTCTGTCACTGCATAGATGTCGATCTTCTCCATTTTAAGGAGTGCTTCGAGTGAATGCATTTTGAGGTTTTGACTTCTAGCATTGAGTAGCATTACCCTCAGATTTTGCTTGCTTGTACCTGTTACGGTGGTGAATTTGTCATTTGAACCTTGCCTAAAAAAGGCATTATAGGGGTGACAAGAGCCTTAGCCAGTATCCGGAATCCCAAGGGCGACAGGTGCAGGCCATCTCTGGCAAAGCATTGTGGTCTGTCGATCATGTCATCCTAGGCAGATAGATACTGGATCCCCTTAGAATGACACCAGAAGCTTAGCCAATTGTTGAAGTCAATCATTATGTCTTTGTTGTAGGAACATTTCAGATTTAAAATAAAAATAGAGCTTTGGCTAGCTGTGTGAATTGCAAGTAGAGCTTGTGGCAGTTAACCCAGAACCCCTGGTATTTTGCATTATATAAGCAGTCAGCAATCTTAGTCTTGGGACTGCTTGAAACGTGGAAATTTGAAAACAAAGCATTTGGACAACATTTTTCACTTAGGGGAAGTATATTTAAACTACGTTTATCTTATCGTTTAAATCAGTTTTGTGTGTTCCCTGTTATGTTTGTTCTGTATCTGAAGGTAAAGTTATTGATTGAAGGCATTTTAATAGCTACCATGCTTTATAGTATAGTACAATATTTTCAAGTGGTTTCTGTGTTCTTAGGTGTTTAAATCATTTCTGAATGGATTCTAATTTGAATGCCTTTTCACAATCTCTCCTCTGAATCTGATGCTACAACTATAAATTGATTTGGGGTTTATAGTGTCCATTGTTATTTTCCTGAGCTCTTAAGTGGATTATTAACATTGCTCTTTTAAATATGTGCTTTAGTAACTTTTCAAACTTAAAACAAAAAGCTATTTTTGGCCAGTTGTGTGAGTTGTAACTAGAGCTTATGGTAGTTCACACAACCCACGCCCATAGTATTTTACATTATAAAAACACTCAGCCATATTAGTCTAGGAACTGCTGAAAGATTGGACATTTGACAATAAAGCAGTTGGACTGCATTTTGCATCCAAGGAAGTATATTTAAACTACATGTAAAATACTGTACTAATCTTACCATTTAAATCAGTTTTGCCTGTTCCTCTTTGTGTTTGTTCTGTATCTAAAGTTAAAGCTATTAACTGAAGGCACTTTTAACATTGCAGTGCTTTATTGTATAGCATTTTCAAGTGATGTCTGTGCTCTTCCTCTCTGTTTAAATCATTTCTAAGTAGGCTCTCATTTTATTGCATTTTTACTCTCTCTTCTTAAATTTCAAAACCATCCCCAGGATTCATGAAGCTTGCACCAGGCGCAGGCATAGCGTCTGTGATCTACCGCCGAATATGGCCGCCGAGAGATTCAGGTATAAGCTGTTTCCACATGCACTACCAGTGTACACCACAGCTGTGCAGCTCCCAATGCAGGTATAATAATTACCCCATGTACAGCAGTGTAGCATGCAAATGAAGGTATATAGCGATTCATGAAGTGGTGCAGGCATAGTGTAAGCATGCAGAAATGTAAACCAAAAAAAAAGGTTTACATTTTTTCAAACATAAAATCGGATCCATGACAGCAGACCAAACTCACGTATTATAATGTTAATATATGCCAATGGCTAAATATATAGCCAATGGCATAAAATAACATGCACAACACATAAAAAAGAACATTCAATGTCATGGCCACACAAACGCAAAGTAAAATCGCAGTGCATCGGTGCACAAACGGGATCACAATGAAAATATATTTATATGTAATAAAACTGCTATGTAACACATTTCATGAATTCCCCATAATAGTCAATGGCAAGCATGCTACAACACAACCATGGCGCAAGGGTTGCTAAGGGTCTGTGACAGTGTTCTGCGTGGTAACTAGGAATTAGTAGTAAATGTCATGCAAATGAGTCAAGTAATACTGAATCACAAAATCCCCACCAGCATAAGGATGTACCTCACAGCGTAGCAGTACAACACCGAGGTGTGGCCTGGAGATAAAGATGACATCAAGAGAGGGGTGCGCCACCTTAGCTGTAAGCACATTGGAGTATTGCTAATCCGGGTTGCCTGTTGCTAAGCAAAGCCGCAGGATAGGGGTGAGGAAGTAGCCATAGCTTTGCTTAGCTGACAGCACACAAGGTAACCGAAAGTGCATGTGAACGTGGATGAAAATGGATTCGAAACCTGGTAAATGGCTGTGCGCGGCATACATCATAGCTGAAACAGGAAGGATACGGGAAGACAATAAGGAAATGCTGCAGCATGGTAGTGGGAGTATAAATGAGTAATTAACACCTAAGAACTCACAGTGGGCCATTGACATCAGCTAACAAGGCTGCTAGCAGCTACCTGCAGAACAGGAAAGGGGAGGTGCCGTATTGCAAGGAAAAGAGAACTGTTACAGCAGAACAAAGCAAACTTGCAGTAGATCAGCTACATAACACATTTTGCTACACAATCCTGGGTTGGGAAAGTACAAAACAAGAAAGCAGGCAGCTGGATGCATGTCTGACAATGGGAGGGGAATCGGGTTGAAAAGTGAAGTAAAGGGCAATAGAGGAATCATGGCAGCCAAGTGTAAGTCAACACCAAAGGCCCCACAATAGTAGTACCTGCTGTAAAACCCATAATTAAGATACCCTGCAGCTGGAATTGCACATACACACCCAATTACACCAGCACCATCCATTGCACAATAGTATAAAGTGTGAAAGCACCTCACACACACTTGTGTATTCCCAGACACTCTGCACCATTGGTGTATACAGACAGGGAACTTTTAATATGTACATGTTAGGGGCTGCCATAGCTTTGATTCACCAGCATGTGTTGGAGACCGACGGTGATGTGGAGGATGATGCTAACAACCATCTCAGGCACTGGAGGAGGAGAAGAGTGCTCAGACCCAGGGTAACCTGCCAGGGGCTACATGATCTGGAGATAGTAGAGCGCTACATGGTGGACAGGGACACCATACAGCAACTTGTTGAGCTGTGCCGGCCACGCCTCAGAGCCAGAAATAACAGAGGTGAACCCATCCCAGTGGACATGACGGTATGTGTAAGCTTGAGAATACTAGCCACAGGTACCTTTCAAAGGCCAACTGGGGATATCATGGGGATTTCACAGGCATCAGCATCCAGGGTACTCCACCAGTTCCTGGATGCCATGTTACCACATGCCAATGAGCACATATACTTCCCCCGAATGCAGGAGGAGTTGGCCAGCAATATGCATCTCTTCCACCATGTGGCAGACTACCCAGAGGTACTGGGTGCAATAGACTGCATGCGCATGCACATCAAGACACCACCCATTGAGCAGGGTAGGCACTACATAAACCGCAAGAGATACCCCTCCATTAACTGCCAGGTATGTGTGCAATGCCCAGGGAATTATGATGGATGTGTGTGCTGGCAGCCCGGGAAGCTATTACGACTCCCACATCTGGCATGCCTCACAGCTGTATCAGGTATTTGCCAGGGGGGACATCCCATATGGCCACCTGGTGGAGATGCTGGCTATGCACTGGAACTGTGGATGATGACTCCCATCAGAAATGCACACACACCCATGCAAGAATGCCATAATGAGGCACACACAGAAACCAGAATCATCATAGAGCGTGTGTTTGAGATGCTGAAGTCACGGTTCCATTGCTTGGACATATCTGGTGGAGCCTTGCAGTACTCTCCAGGCAGGTGTGCCCACATCTTCATAGTATGTGCCATGCTACACAATATGATCCTGTGGAAACAGCTGCAGCAGGGACAGAATGGTGAAGGCCCTCCCAGCCCACCACCATTGACAAGGGCCCCACAGGCACAGAGGGACTCAGACCATGAACACCCTGTGCCAGCCCCAGTAGGCAGACAGAGGCATACCCAGTATGCCCATGCCTTGAGAAAGAGGGAATGTATATCACACACAAAGACAGTGTAGGCACCTATGGACTGACATCCTTCTCCACCTGCACACACAGCAAACATGGATGTCACACACACACGGCCACCTGTAAATGTATAGGTGTTCTACTGTATGCATCCTACATAGGCAGCCCTCAACTATTGTACATACAACTGCCATTGGCACAAGGTAAGTCAATACCTGAACAGTAAATTAAGCTATCAGTATGTGTCAATACTGTATGTATAGGTTCATAGGTACATAGGTAGGTACATGCCTAACTGCCCAAGGCCATTCATAAGCATAGCCAAAATGTGTCTTCTATTGCCACCCCATTGCTTAATTAACTGTTCCTCTGTGGAGCAGACCCAATTGTGGGATCCCTGGGGTGTATCCACTGTTCCCCACCCACTCTGCAAGGATTCCCTGGAGTGTTAGTGAGGGGCACCATATAATGTAATCGGGGATGTAGTTCCAAATCATGGGGTGTATCCATGACAGGAATCTGTCACTCCAGCATCTTCCAGTTATGGTTGTGGCAAGGTGTAGCTCATTACAGTGTGTGGCTCACTGTGACATAGATTCCCATAGATGGAGCATATCCATTAAGCCTGACTTGGACACGGCTTTGTTGGCCAGCAAATATCATCTCTGATTAAACGAGATGTCACTGAGTAATGCAAGAGTTTATGCAGTCTGGCAGCATAGGACACATGTCTTAAGGCATTATCCCTCTATGCGAGGTACATTCATGGCCCTTCCAGCTGTCGGATGTGTCTTCTGAGGTACATCCAAAATGGGTTATCATATTCGATGATGGGATTAATGACTGATGAGTAAAGGGACACAATAACCTAAGTCTGTTTAGATGCGAACCCTTAAGTAATCAGATGGCCTACATAGACGGATGTGGAAGAAATAGTCACCTCTGCTGGATGAAGTGCCTTTGCAGAGCAAAAACGGCAAACAGCAAAACGGCAGAACAGGCTCAAAGGCACACCAGTGGCACAAAATCCAAGATTCTGATGTAGGAAAAAAACCTTTATTGTAGCAGAACTGCACCAAACAGTAAGCGCTTTCACGTTAAAATAACGCTTCTTCAGACTTCAATGTCAGGTGACGAATTTCAGATATTTAAATACTATAGTTAATAGAAGCTTAATTGATCAATCAAGTAATTAATTGATGAATATTTAAAGTGCCAGTGCTCAATACATATACTTATATACAAAACAAAAAATAAACATTTCAAATACAGATAAAAACATAGACAATACTTTTATAAAAAAAAAAAAAAAAAAAAAAAACTAAATATTGATCTAAAATCGCCATCATGAACACATTGAACATATTAAAAACTTAGTGCTTAAAAGCTTTAGCTGCTAAAAAAGGTTTTAAAGTAATTTTATCATTTAGGCCATGTATATGTGCCTGGAGTCTGAGAATCCACCTATTCTCTACCTCTTCTGTGCGGTTCTTGACATTCCCTAGTCTACTATCAACCTTGACCAGTTCTAGAACTTTAAACTTAAAATGATGTATGGACCCTTCATCCATAACATGTCGTGCTAAAGCATTGGTAATATCTTCTTTATTAATTGCATAGACATGTTCTCTTATACGCTCACGCAAAGTGCGGTTCGTTTTACCTACATAATATTTCTGGCACAGCTGGCATTGAGCTAGATATATTAAATTCTTAGACCTACAGTCAGCATAGCATTTAAAAGTGTATATTCTACCAGTACGTGGGTGGATGAATGCATTTTCTGTTGTTATAAACCTGCATTGATTGCATGTTCGACAGGGGAAGGTACCTTCCCTCTGCGACTTGAGGTGTTCTACGCCTGTCCTTTCATAGCATAAAAGTCTCTTGAGGGACTTCATGTTCTTATATGCTATGTTAGGTGTTCCTTCAACTAGTGTCTTAATTCTCTCATCCATGGTTAGAATCTTCCAATTGTTCTCTATGATCTTTTTTATCTGACTATTCCTATTCGTAAAAGGTATAACAAGTCTATTTTTAGGAACGGGTGCCTTCTTTCTATTCATATTATTAATGTTTGATTTTTTATGGTAGAATGGTCGACCCCTATCTGATCTCAACTCACCTACCATGGTTATGGTATCATGCACAACTTGTTTGTTATATCCTCTATGTACGAAGTTATTTTTTAAAATTTCCTTCTGTTTTTCAAAGACTAGCTCATCAGTGGTCAACTTAGAAGCCCTTAGTGTCTGATTCATAACTATATTTGAATGAATGTGCCGAGGATGCATGCTGGTACGGTGGAGCAAGTTGTTCCTCCAGCATGTCTTCCTATACATTTCCGTACTTATGCCGTTGGGTCCCTTAGTTAACTGAACATCAAGAAATTGTATCATCTCATGTGAGTGAGTGCTCTGAAATTCTAAAAAATTAGTTGTCCCATTTATACATCTTATAAACTCATTCAAATACTGCTCTGTTCCTCTCCATAACAAAAAAACATCATCTACAAAACGACTGTAGTGTATTATGTGTTGATTGAAAACTGTGTTATTCAACACATAAGCGTCCTCCCAATATGCCAACACTAGGTTGGCATATGAGTTCGCACACGGGGTTCCCATTGCTACCCCCTTTTTTTGCAAATAATAATTATTCTCATAAACCATAACGTTATTCTCTAATACTATTTCAAGCAACGACGTCCATCTAATAATTTTATTGTTTTCTATACCATAGTTCAGAAGGAATAGTCTTAAGAATTCAATACCTATGTTGTTAGGGATCGATGTAAACAGAGATTTCACGTCTAGAGTGACGAGAAGGTCATCAATTTCAATAGGATGCTCTTCATTGCATCTTGCTAGATCTTCTATAAACTGTTGTGTATCTTTTAAAATGTGTTTAGTACTATTAACTATAGGTTTGAATTGCTTATCCAAGAAAATTGATAAAGACTCAGTCAACCACCCTTTGCTAGAGACAATGGGTCTTAGAGGTGGATCATTTGGTTCTTTATGTACTTTGGGGAGACCCCTGAACATGGGTACTAGGGGGTTCTCAATAAGAAAATATCTATATAGGTCCATATCAATGACATTGGTGAGAAATAAATCATATAGCTGTGCATGTACACTCTTGATCAACTTATTTAATAGACTTGCACTTAGTGGTATGTAAGTGTCCACCTCTGCAAGCATCAAGGATATTTTATTACTGTACATTTCCCTGTCCATTACAACTATAGCTCCCCCCTTATCGGCCTGTCTTATCACTATTTCTTTGTTACATTGTAAACTTGAAATGGCTGCTTTCTCTTGAGTGGTTGTATTAAAAAAATCAGGTTTCCCTGTGTTCTTGTCATAGAACTCTATTAAGTCATGTTCACAAGCGCGTTCAAACACTTCGAGTAAGGGATGTTGCGGTGGAATAAACGTAGATGGTTTCCTAAGGAAACTTGTATTGTCTGAATTAATTATATTTGCTGTGTCATCACCATATAACATTTTTAAAGCTATGTTCCTAGTAAACATTTTAATATCCACTATAAAATCAGTAACATCAGTAAACCCCGAAGGGATAAAGCTAAGTCCTTTGTTAAGAATAGATAATTCATTGTCATTGAGCTTGTACCTGGAGATATTTACGACTAGCTCTTGTGTACTGATCTCAATGCTTTCCTCTGCTTCTCGTAAATCTCCTCTGTCCCCTTTCTTTTTTTGTTGGTGTTCTGAAATGTCCAGGTCCTTATTTCCGCTGGCTTGAAGGGGAGTGGAAAAGAAGGGAAGTCTTCGCGGGGTAAAAAAACATCACCCTCTCCTTCCCTTTCAATGACATCTACTGCAGAGCTGACAACTGGCGATTTCCTCCTGACTTCTAAATTGGGACTTGAATTGTTACATTCCTTGTTGGTTGGTGCGGGTGGAGCACCCACGCCATCGAGGTGAACCATAGCTTCAATGGTGACTTGTCGTTTAGTGTTGACTCCAGATGTCGTCATCAAGGGGGTGCCAATATTCAAATTGGTGTCTTCCGAAGTGGATGGTTCACTGCCGAGGGAGGGTTCCAATGTAGTCGTCATCTGCTGGAGGGTGTGGCGATGTAAATTACCTCCATTAGCGTTCCGATGTACAGGAACACTGTTGTTAATAGAAACATTATGCATGGGGTTATTTACTTTGTCTCTCGGCCACGAAAACACTTGGCCTTTTTGAAAATCCATATAGTCTCTCTCTAGTTTTCTCTTCTCATCCTGTATGGATTTTTGATCGATGGAACAAAGCATGATGCTCAAGTCATCGTACAGCATACCCAACTCACGTTGATCTAGTAAGCTCAGTAACTCTGCCTCCAAAGTTAAAATTTCTTTGGACAAAGTCTCTATCACCATATTATAATGTTCAATTAATATACTTAAATAGCCAAAGCTCGTTTCTAAATTTAATTTTTGCCATTTGGATAGCAAGCTGGGGTTCGAGTTCCCAAAGGTGGGCATCTTTAGGACTCTTAGCCCCCTCGGTACAAGTCGGAAACTCACGCAGGCTTCCATGTGTGACTTCTGCCACTGAATGCTTTTCAACTTGTGTAATTTATTCTCTAAACGTCGAGTGATGAGAATTATGTCCATATCATGTTTGCGATTAGTACTCACAGTATCAGTGGTGTTTAAATCAGTAGCCGTTAGCTTTAATAACGGGTTCGCATTCATTTCAAATAAACTATGAAGATTGAATGTCTTGTTGACCGATGGTAAATTTGAATTTAGATTCTTACTTGTTTCAGCGGCCATGTCCCAGCAAAAGGTAGAGATACAACAAATAAGGAAGAAACAGTCACCTCTGCTGGATGAAGTGTCTTTGCAGAGCAAAAACGGCAAACAGCAAAACGGCAGAACAGGCTCAAAGGCACACCAGTGGCACAAAATCCAAGATTCTGATGTAGGAAAAAAACCTTTATTGTAGCAGAACTGCACCAAACAGTAAGCGCTTTCACGTTAAAATAACGCTTCTTCAGACTTCAATGTCAGGTGATGAATTTCAGACATTTAAATACTATAGTTAATAGAAGCTTAATTGATCAATCAAGTAATTAATTGATGAATATTTAAAGTGCCAGTGCTCAATACATATACTTATATACAAAACAAAAAATAAACATTTCAAATACAGATAAAAACATAGACAATACTTTTATATAAAAAAAAAAAAAAAAAAAAAAAACTAAATATTGATCTAAAATCGCCATCATGAACACATTGAACATATTAAAAACTTAGTGCTTAAAAGCTTTAGCTGCTAAAAAAGGTTTTAAAGTAATTTTATCATTTAGGCCATGTATATGTGCCTGGAGTCTGAGAATCCACCTATTCTCTACCTCTTCTGTGCGGTTCTTGACATTCCCTAGTCTACTATCAACCTTGACCAGTTCTAGAACTTTAAACTTAAAATGATGTATGGACCCTTCATCCATAACATGTCGTGCTAAAGCATTGGTAATATCTTCTTTATTAATTGCATAGACATGTTCTCTTATACGCTCACGCAAAGTGCGGTTCGTTTTACCTACATAATATTTCTGGCACAGCTGGCATTGAGCTAGATATATTAAATTCTTAGACCTACATAGACGGATGTCCTAACTACTTCACAGATATGACTGTCAAAGGAGAGATCACTATGTAATGTAGTCCCCACATACCTATTATGTCATCTGAATTATAGTGTCTGCCACTCATGTGTTAATATGTGTGTGTGTAGTTTCCCAAAATGGAATGACCATGCAGTATGTAGCCTTTAGCTGGAGGCCATCACTCTGACACCCTGTGTTGGTCTATGTGAGGCTCCTTGAAGGATGTCTGTGACAGCTGGACTGTCAGTTATGGCTCCCAGTCTGCAGTAATCGCCAAACACGGCCTGCTGTAATCCACCTGTGTTAGCCCATACCTCTGAGAAGTATATGGCAAACAGTAGGGGTCCCAGGACTGAGTCTTGTGGGACACCAGTTGTGACTGGTCAAGAGTTGGACCTGGAGGCTGCTAGGCTTACCATGTGGGTTGTGTGTGTAAGCCTGTTGGCAAACCAACCTGTGATGTATGGGTGTATGTACTGGCTGGTGAGCATAGAAATAATACCTGAGGGGGAATGGTGTCAAAACACTTGGCGAGGTCCAGGTAGTATGTGTGAACTACCACACCCCACACCTAAAGTCTAGGTGACTGTAAGATGTCAAACTGGTTCAGTAGGTATGATTTGCACTCAATCAAGCTGACCTGGGTTGGATCAAGTGCCTGGAGGTTACCATTGTCTATGTTAATGAGTGCCATGAGGATGCGCTCCATAGCCGTGCAGATCAGGCTACTCAGGCTTATGGGGTGGTAGTTACCATGGTCAGTAGTGTCACCACCTTGGTGGAGTGGAATAGCTGTTGCCATGCACCAGTGAATGGCCATGTAGCCTGTGTAGAGGCTGATGTTGAATTGCTTTATTAGGCAGGAGGTCACTTTGTCTTGTAGTGTCTGCAGGATGCAGTCCTGGACACCATCTGCCTCCATTGACGCTCTGTCATGCCATTTGAAAGGGCCATTACCACCTGTATGTCTCAGATGTCTGGGATACTGTATGTTTTGAGTATTGTTGTGGGTCCAGTAGGGGGCGAAGCTTGCTCCAAATGTATCATCAAGTGTGTTGGTGATATCAGTAGGGTCAGTATATTCAGTGCAATATTGCACCAGCACAGTGCAAATCTGTGTTTTATTGCTTACATCTTTGACATAGCCAAAGAAGCCTTTAGGTCATATTCAGAATCCATGCCTATTTACCTGTGGATGTCAGCCTTGGATAATTACATGAGTAACATAAGTATGTTGCTAATACTGGTCACGGACATCTGCATGTCTTGGGATTTGCTGTTGTTCTGGACTACTGTCCTACTTCTGTTGTATAGCCTGTATAATGCAGGGGTTCAGCAAACTGGTGTCCTTGTGTAGGAGTAGCGAGACATGACTTACCATTGATGGCATGACCCATACATCTTTGTAGGTGCTTATAGAGTGTATTCGCAATTCTGTCTGTATCTTGAGCAGTGTCATCCCTGAGCATGGGGGCTATGAACCCTCCCACCTCTGTCATTAGTACTGTAAATTTACCTGTAGGAAAGGTATTCACTGTGTGTTCCTTGGGTGGGGGAGATGGGTGGGAGTGGAAATCATCAGTGAATAGTTTGTGGTCAGATCTAAACAGTGATCGGTTTACCTCTGCTGTAGTGCATCTATTGCACATGTCAGGGATTACCACTTCTAGTATGTTTTCACCTCTCGTTAGTCCATCTACTAACTGATACAGGCCATATGAGGTGATAAATCCCAGGAAGTGCTGGGCCTGGAAGTGAATACTCAAGTAGGTTATCCAGTTAAGTGCAGGGTAGCTGACATTGACCAATAACAGGGTGCCTGGTAGGACTGTCATGTTTACCACTGTCTCCAGATAGTTGTAGTGGTGCTCCTGGGTCATGGAGGGCTATCTGTAGCAGCTCACAGTTTGAATTGCAGTTGTGGCTGATGTTAGCTGCACATGGATGATCACAAAGGTATTATGCTGCCCCACTAACTTGGAGGTGTAGGTATCCCCGATAAATATGGATACACCCCCTCCATGCCTGTGCCAGTCCATGTTCAGTGGCTGAAATGTGTGTTATGGGTTGTAGTCTGGTAGTGCCGGTGTTTTCACAGGAGCCTTATACAGGTCCCAGTCACAGAACAGATGTAGATGTTGTCCATACTGAGGGGTGCTGTGAGTGCGTGCATGTTGTGAGTACTACCCCTGGTGTTGAGCAGCCTAACCCTCATTGGTTCCGCTATTGTGCAGTTCATGGAGGTGAGATTCACCTCTGAGACCCACCTAAAAATGGCACCATGGGGGTGCCAATAGCCTTTCCCAGCATTCCAAAGCCTTAGGCTGACACATGTAAGTTGGTATGGCATTGTTGCAGGCATGTATCCCATCTGTGCTTGTGTCCCATCTTTCCTGTAGGTAACCTACTGGTAAGCAATACAAAGCCTGAAACCTATACATGTCCACTAGCTTCCAAGATAGGCTTTTGGAGTGATTATGTATCAGTAGTCTGTATGCTATTGCTGTACTTAACTGTAGTCTGACTACATGATGATTTTAAACTGTATATTGTGATCAGAAAACTCTGTATAATCACATATGATGTTGGAGATGGCCTGCACTGTAGAGGTTCACATATTGGTAGTAGGCTATCTGCTCAAGGGCATTTAGAAGCATAGCTACAGTGTGGTGGCTTTACCTGCACCATTGATGAAGTAACTGAGCCTCTGTCAAGCATAGCCAATGAAGTGATTCCAGGCAGAGTTGCTGGAAGTTGTTGAAGACTGGGGAGCTGTAGGGTGATAGGGGCACATAGTGATTTCAAAAGGGCATGTTAACATGACAACCCAACAGCATTCAATTTCCCCAACAGGTCTTGCAGCTGTAAAACTGGAGTGGCTCCCCCACACCCTGGCTGTATGTTTCTGGGACACAGGATCCCAGGGGTGTATATACTGTTGGCCAGTCACACATCAAGGTTTCCCCTGACGTGTGTCAGTGAGTGGCTATGCCAAATGTAATTAGGATGTTACTGTATAGTCTCTCAATTCATGTGTCATGTCGGTATTTTGAGAAGCTCACTGGGTGTGGGTTGCTCCGCCTGTTTTGTAGCCAAGCTTACACATAGGATTCGTGGACATAGGAAATAGGCAGAAGGAACGTTAATGTCAATAGTGTAATGGCTACAGTATTTGCATAATATCTGTGCAGTCCTGGTTCAAATCCCAATAAAGTCAGAGATGATTTACATGTTACATAGTATACCGTAACCACAGCTTGCATATATAGGTAGTATTTCACAGAATAATAAACATTTGGAACACACAATTGCTGAAATGTGCATTAATCCCCCTTGCACTATCAGTGCCTGCTCTGAGAGGCAAAATGACCACTGCCAGGATTAGAATATGCAACTATGTACTCAATCTTTACAATAACCTACCAATAAGCTACCTAAGATGTACCAACAGCAGCTATGTATTCTGACAGTTAAAACACATAAGGGAGGAATGTGTGGAAATAGGACAAACCGCCATGTACCCAATGAAAGGTGTATGCTCTCTCTATATATAAATAAATAAATAAATATATATATATATATATATATATATATATATATATATATATATAGATATAGATATAAAAATCAACATATATATATAGAGAGAGAGAGAAAGGGAGAGAGAGAGATATATGTCGATATATGGGGATATACATATATATGTAGATATATAGATAGGCTAACAACATCTACATAACCATGGAGGTACATATAAATGGGATACCTACCAAATACTGAATGTTTGACATACCGACGAGCGTAATCACGAGGCTTAAAGACCGAAAGATCACAGTACTGAAACACCAGATGCGCGAGGTTTAAAATTCCGATGTTAAGGGACATTTAGTTAGTGCTTCTGGTGTTGCGATTCAGGTAGGTTACTGTGTGTAAGTGTGTTTCTGAGGGCTGTAGTGTGTGTAAGTGTGTGTTCTGAGTGTGGTGTGCGTTCTGGGGGACTGTAATGGGTGGGTGTGGGTTTGCTTTGTGCGTCTGTTTGTGCAATCTCGGAGGTAGAATATTAAAGTGGGGGGGTGTGGCGGGTGCAACCACCCACATGGGGGGTGTACGGGGGCTTGCCCACCTGCTCATACGTAGTGTAGGATGGTTTGTTTGGATGTGGTGGGTAGCAGTGTGTCTGTGTGTGCGTGTGTGTGTGTTCCATGTTTGTGTTACTTTCGCGCATTTGACTGTCTCTGTCGGTAATGTGGGGTACGGGAATCTGGGCCCAGTACTGTGGACATTGGAATTGTGTGCATTCAGGATTTCATAGGTATCCCGTATACAGCGGTTGAAGTGTTCATATATGAGTATAACATGGACCATAGCAATCACACATTTCGCCACGACCAAACTTTATGAACAAAGGATATGGAGAGTATATGCCTATACACTATTACAAATATGTGCTATGGACATGAGCCAAAGATAGGGTTACCACCTGTCCCACTTTACGAAGAACAGTCCCTCTTTGGGCGGTTGTGTCCTGACCAAAAATATTAAAACTGGCAAATGTCCTGGGATTGTAGGACATAATTATGTCCCATATGTAATGTAATAGTTGCATAAAATAGTAATTTCTGTATCTAAACTACCTACATGTTACAAGAAACAGGGTAAGCAACTAAACTGCTACAAGAATAAGCTTATATTTAGGCAAAAAAGGAATGTTCTATCCTTTGTACTGACCGTGGGTTTGTGTCGGCCTGTAAAATCTGATGTGTGTCCCAAAAATGTCCCACTATGGCCATTTGAAAAGGTGGCAACCCTAGCCAAAGAGGGTCAGTCACCAACACAACTCCAATGACTGCAAATACCTATGACAGAAATACACAGCTTTCATGTAGCAACACTTTATTACATTCCGATGTATTGTCGAAAGGATTCAAGGACTAACATCACCTGCATGCTATACAGGAACCAGTTAACGGTGCCTTAATGAATCAGCCTGCAATTACCATAGTATTAGTCCACTAAAGGATAGGTGTTCAAATAGGGAAGGAACCCTCACACACATATGGATTATGTATAAAAGCAGTTCATACACACCTGCATCTGCTATGTACACCCACCAACATCTCCCCCACACACAAACCAATTACAATACAAACTGTAATAACATCACAAATCATTCACTCACTGTACGACATCTGCAGAAGCCTTAACATATCTTGTCAGACACACACTAACATGGCCCTGTGTGAAATACTTGCTATTATACAATGGAACAGCTGCTGATGTTACAGGGTTTGTTTGCACTAATCAAGTTTCAGAGGATTGTGTGTACACCAGGAAGTGTTACCAATTACTGATTAACAGCACAGTATGATACACGTGTACACCAAGCCAAAGATGTCTGGTGAGCACACTGTAAACCACCTAACATTTAATGCATAGCCATACAGCCTTGAGCTGCCCAAACATCCTTGCCAGACTGAAACATCTGCAGAAATATCAGGTACAAACAAACCCTGCATAAGTAGCAATGTTCTGAAATATAACAGCTGTACTCACATGTAGACCAACATCTTCTAGCCATTACACACAATCCACTGGAATCATGAAGCTAATATATCTCTGTCTGTCTCCATATAGCTGTTGAAATACATCACAAACAACACATCCAGGCCGTCTTCCTCGAAAGTAAGGCAAAGGGACAATGCCCAAGTGGAGTACTCAATTATACACCACGGTTGCCATGGTATTGGCTAATGGAGTAGCTGCACAGCTGATGTGCATCTAATTAACTACTTTGGAACACCAATTGGTGGTCAGGATAGCACATGTTACCGATTTTTAACTATAAAAGGATGGCTTATCACACATTCAAACCATCTGTATATACAAGCAGAACATTACAAAGAATATTGAAACACAAACTGAAAAGGATTGAATAACAGTCAACGACACCTCGGGTTACAAATAAGGTATGTAGAACACTCAGTATGTTTGTGTATGTAGTACCTGTTCTGTAATAATTAAAGTGTACACAATGCATATAGTGGAAACAGTTATCTTGTAGTGATGTATTGTTGAGCATAGTAACGCTTGTAGTATTTATGTGTATACTGCTGTAGGTCACAAGGCAAACACCGCATACACCACAAGGGATGCTATATAAGGGCTTTGAACCCAACAATTCCTCACCAGCCACTGTCAGTGGCAGGGTTGGTCCAACAAGTACGTGCTATAACAAAGGATAGTATATGTTGATATATTGTAACAGTAGGCAAATGTATGGGTTTATTACTGAGAATAACATGTCGAAGGTTGGCCTACTGTGCAATTATGATTTGCATTGTGGGATATTGTGCCAATAACTCTGTAATGTACAGTATTGTAGGCAGATATGTATTACATTTTACATAGCATTACTGTTATGTTAGGCAAACATTAGTTATGTCTATTGGCATTTACAATACACAATAACAGGATACATATGACTTGTAGTCACCCGACAGTTTATCAGCATTATAGCAAAGTAAAATGGAAGAGCTAGTTAACTATCCATGCAGATAAGACATGTAATAAGTTCAAAGGTAGGTACTAGGCTGTCTGCCCAAGGGTATTTATAAGCCTAGCTAGAGTGTGTTGGTTTCCACCACCACCTTAGG
The DNA here is from genome assembly GCF_019279795.1 of Protopterus annectens. NCBI lineage: Eukaryota > Metazoa > Chordata > Ceratodontiformes > Protopteridae > Protopterus > Protopterus annectens. The sequence continues at coordinate 773,622,566 of NC_056731.1, forward strand.
CTAGTTCCCTGTGCCTCTGAACAGCAGAGCCATTAGTTCCCTGTGCCTCTGTCCAGCAGAGCCACTGCAATGATCCCCAGGGTACATGTCTGTCTCCCATCCACCCGTCAAGGTTTCTCTTGAAGAGTGCTAGTGAGGGGCCCTACCTGATGTACATTGGAATCATGTTCCAAAGCATAGGGAGTCTCTGGGTCAGGAATCTATCCGTCCAGCACATCCTAGTTATTGTTGTGGTTAGGTCTACATCCCTAGAGCATGTGGCTATCTGGGGCTTTTGTTTAGGTGGAGCAAATCCAGCAATACTGGGTTGGACATGGGTCTTGTATGTCAAGCAGAGATCTCCTGCGAGTATGTGGTATGCAACCGAGTACAGCTGGAGTTTCTTTAGTTGGGATGCATAGGTCATCTGTTTGAGGTCAGTAATCTTCTTGGTGTGGTACTGTTGTGGTCTTTCAAGCTGTTGCAGTTGTCTTGTAAGGTACATCCCAAATGGGGTGTTGTGTCCTTTAATGGGTCTAATAAGTCATGAGTAGAGAGGCACAATGGCCTCCTTTGTTCTGGATGCAAACCCATTTGAGATTAGAGGGGCCACGTAGAAGGATATTCTAACCACCTTGGTATTATGGTTATCCAAGGAGAGATTGCTATCTACTTGGTTTCCCAGATCCCTTATTACCTTTTTTGTATGTAGGGGACTAGCACCAATGTGGTAGTCCATGGGTAATTAGTTTTATCCAAAGGGGATGACTATACATATTTTGGCATTCAGCTTGAGGCCATGATATTGACACCAGGTATCCATCTCAGTGCGACCCTTCTGGAGAGTGTCTATATCAGATGGGGAAACAATGATGGCCCCTAGTTTGCAGTCGTCTGCAAACCCTTTCAGCCAAAGTCCTCCTGTGCTTGCCTGTACCTCAGAGAAATATATACCGAACATGAGGGGTCCTAGGACTGAGCCCTGGGGGATGCCACTTGTAACTGGTTTACAGTTGGACCTAGGGTATGTAACCCTCACTGTGTGGGTTCTGTCCGTGAGCCACTTTGCAAACCATCTCATGACGTAGGGGTTAATGTTCAAGTGGATAGGTATGTCGATAATACCAGAATGGGGAATGGTGTTGAAAGCCTTTAAGAGATCAAGGTAGGCTGTGTGGACCTCCTTACCCTCATCTAATGCCTTGGTACCTGTCTCAAAGAAGTCCACCAGGTTTAGGAGGCATGGTCTGCCCTTAACAAAGCCAAACTGGGAGGGGTCAAAGGTTTGGAGGTACCCAATGTCTCTGTGAGTGAGATCCATGATGATGTGCTCCATAGACTAGCAGACCAGGCTAGTCAGGCTTATAGGGCAATAGGTCCCATGGTCCATTGTGGTGCCACCTTTGTGAAGTGGGATAACTGTTGCTGTGCACCATTCAGGGGGCACAAAGCCTGATGTGAGGCTATTATTGAACATGGTGCATAAGTGGGGAGCCAGTTCGTTATGAAGTTCATGTAAAACACAGCTTGGGATGTTGTCTGGTCCCATGGATGCTATGATATTGGCTTTAGAGAGTGCAGCTTTTACCTGTGTAGTTGTGATTACAGGGACTCTGCATTCTTCCTGTATAGATATGGGCCCTTTAGGGGGTGAGAGGGTTGAAAGGTAGCACTGAAGCTATCTGCCAGGATGTTGGCAATATCAGTTGGTTCTGTAATGTTCATGCCTTTGTGCTGTAACTCAGAGCAGATCTGGGTGTTGGCATTGAGATATTTGACACAGCTATAGAATGCTTTGTGGTTGTCCTTGGAATTATTGGAGGTTTTTTTTTTCCGTAGCTAGCTTTGGAGGATCTTATAAGGGATCTCAGCTTCTTACTGAGGCTGACCAGGGAGCTCCCCCACTCATGGGATTGTACTCTCTTTTGCAACAGTTTCTTCCTTCTGTTGTAGTTTGTTTATGGCAGGGGACCACCAGATTGGCTTCCTTATTTTGGAGGATAGCATCTTGGTTCTGTTTGGGATAGCACAATCCATGCACTCGTGTAAGTGCTTATAGAGTGCATTTGTGTAGGATTCAGCAGTTGTAACTGTATTGTCCATCTTCATGGGTGTCATGAAGTTCACCACTTCTGTCTTAAGAAGCATGAAGTTGGCTTTTTAGAAATATTATACTGTGGTTTCCTTAATGGGGGGTGGGGGCGGGATGTGGATATCAAAGGTGTTTAGCTTATGGTCGGATCGGACCAACGAGGAGTTGACTTCAGGTGTGGAACACCGGTCACTCATGTTGGTAATGCCTAGGTCCAGGATATTGTTGCCCTGGTGGGTGTGTGGATAAGTTGATCCAGTGCATTGGAGTTTATGAATTCCAGAAAGTGTTGAGCTAATGAGTTGGTACCTGAGTAGTTTTCACAGTTAATGGTGGGGTAGGTGATGTCGCCCATTAGTGGGGTGTTTGGTTGAACCCTAATAATTTCCAGTACATCAATAAAAGAGGAGTGGGAATCTTGTGGCATGGTGAGGGATCTGTAGCAAGCTACGATTTGGATTGCAGTTTAGCCCAGAGGTAGTTGCACTTGGATAACCTCGAGTGCATTGTGCTAAGCAACTAGCCTGGAGGGGTGGCTATCCTTAATGAATATGGACACACCTCTGCCTTGGGTGTTTCGGTCCAGGTTACATGGCCAAAAAGTGTGGTATGAGTTATAGCCTGGTAGCGCAGGGGTGCTCTCTGGAGCCTTGAACCAGGTCTCAGTCACTGCACAAATATCAATGTTCTCCATTACAAGGAGTGCCTCGAGTGAGTGCATTTTGAGATTTAGACTTCCAGCATTGAGTAGCATTACCCTCAGTTTGTGCTTGCCTGTTCCTGTTATAATGGTGAATATGTTATTTGAACTTTGCCTAAAGAAGGCACTATAGGGGCAGCAAGAGCCTTAGCCAGTATCCGGAATCCCAGAGGTGACAGGTGCACATCATCTGTGGTAAAGCATCGTGGTCTATCGACCATGTCATCCCAAGCAGACAGATATTGGATCCCCTTAGAATGACATGAGAAGCTTAGCCAATTGTTGAAGTCAATCATTTTGTCCTCGTACTGCGGTATAATTCTGGGTGATGGCAGAATGCTACTCAGGGCTAGGGTCATACCTGCCTGGGCTACAAGATCAGAGAGCTTTTTCATGTCTCTTTTCATGTAGTCCAGGGAGGTACATCTCAGGTCATTCACACCAACATGGACAATGTCAGAGTCATATTTGTACTTGTTGTGGAGTGACTTGAGTGCATGGGTTATGTGGCAGATCCTGGTACCTGACAGGCGATTGACAGTAGCCTTCTCCTTGTTTAGCTTGGTGAGTGGGACATCAGTGTGCCTGACTATTGAGTCACCTATGACTAGTGTGTTGGGTACGTTGATTTGCCTTACTGGCTGTGGTTGAGTGGCGCACTGAGTCTGTGGGCTATGTGCCATCGGGGCTGTGTTGGGAGATGGAGGCTGCTTGCGTTTCCACTTTGGAGGTCTTTGTTACTTAGACAGATTATTATTGAGAACCTCCATGAATGTTTTTGTGTTACTATGTGTGGATTATGATGGTGTAGATTTAGTGAGACGATGTAATGAGTGTGGTGTGGTGCAAATGTTTACCTTCTCCACATGACTGTCAGGTTCAGTCTTGGTTGTAGAAAGCTTTACCTCCAGTTTGGCTAGATAAGTGCATCTCTCACAGGTTGTAGTGTTGGGTGGTAGGTGGAGAGGGTTGTCTGTGTACATGAGGCAATTTCTACATTGCCTCAAGATGTCCAGATTCATTAGATAGACAGGAGAGAACACTGGGAGCTGACCCTTGGACATGCCTGAATATAAACCTATTTTCCTCCAGATAAGTGAGGAAAGTGAGTTCAAGAGCTGTTTTACGCTAAGCAAGTGAGAAAAGTACGTACAAAAACTGTTTACCTCTAGGTAATGAGGAAGATTGAGTGCTGTAGTAATTAGTAGCTTACATAGTGCTTACAGGTTCTGAACAAGTTCTGAGCATGAATAAGCAATCCAGATAGGGTCTTGGATAACATAAAAACACTGCCCCCCTCAACAGGTACGCAATCATATATCCATGTACACTACAGAGCACCTGTAACCACAACTATGCAGGTACAAGCTGCACTCAGGCTGCATGGGACCTGTCCACATCCCAGGTTGTATCATACACATATGGCAAAACAAGTTGCTCTCCAGATACACATCATTAAAACATAGCTTCATGTCAGGCTGTGTACACACTGAATGGTGCACACCAACAGGTATCACAACCCACAAAGGAGGAGACATCACTGATAATGGGAAGTACTGCACTACTACCCTGCTGAGTCTGGTCTGAAAGGCCATGAACCTTGATCAACTTATTTGATGTCAACAGTACAAATGTAGATAACAGTAAGGTTGATTTCACACTGCATATCATAACATTGCCAGGTCATAGGACATCATCACCCATACTGTGTTCCACCTACACTCAGTATACTAGATGTACATTCCTATGTCATAGGAGTGTTTTGCAATGGGAATGCTGGCAGAACCAACACTACAGAAGGTGTCTGAATAATACATGCACATCACACCAGTGCCAGCTACAGTAAGACAGGGTTAATTAATTGTACTCCCTCTCAGACTAACAGAAGGCATCTGCCTATTGAAGTATGCGAATGACTATGACCTAGGAGCAATAGCTGACTCAGAGTGTTGTGGACAACTTACAGAAGGGGCTTTGTGGGTGAGGTGTGTGACATACGAGCACAATCTGACAGTTACATATTGCATTGTCACCCCTATGTTAATAACCCTGTACCCATGAACTACCACCTAGGCAGCGGTCAACATAATGGACACTGTGTGTAAGGGATGCAGCTGGGCAGTTGTCTTTCATGTAATAGTTACATCACCACACCTGTCAGGTAGTCATATGTGGCAACCCTAATCATGACAGGGTGCCATCCATGAATATAGAGATCATTGTCCAGCCATACTCAACACTCAAGTGACCCATATCAGATCACATATTTCCTTTAATGGGTATTGGTCATGTTCAGATGGCCTACACCAGCCTTCCCCATCTCCATCTTCACTATGTAGCATGATGCCTACCCTGAATAAAGCCATGTCCAACCCAGAGATGTTGGACATGCTACATGTACAAATCCTGATCTCAAACACATACTTCATGGACATCCACCTTCCTAGTACTAGGATCACCATGTGCTGGACAGATCCTTGTCCAATACACTTTACATACTCCTGCCATACTATGCATTCCTGTCCAGTAAAGCTGCACATTGCCCCCTCTCATACACAGTGTGATGACTGCATGGTAAATGTTTCATTAACCCTGTGGATCAGTTATGTGGCACTGCTCCACCTGGCCCCAGAAACCCTAGGTTACAACTAGGTAACCTTTCATCCCATATTCATACATGGCCCAGGGCATATAGCCTACTAGTTTACTTTGACTGTACATGCTATAGTTGATATCCATCCCTGCAAATACCATCCGGCTAGCCAGTGTCCTATGTGTATCACATGTGCAACATAGGTGATACATGGCAGGATGTTGAACTGCTGTACAGCGCCGTGTAGATGTATATGGCAAAACACATACATGTAAAACCTTCCATGAGCACGTATGCAGGGTCACAGGTCATGTCCGTTAAGGCAGTGTAAGTCTTTATATGTGACATATACACAGCATCAAGGTTGACTGCATTAATGTGGACACATCCAGCCATGTGCTGATAAGTAAGAAAACCAGTACAGGCAAACAGACATGCCCACATCAAGACAGCATTCACATGGAGTATGAGCAATGTAATCAGGTGACACACACACACACATATATGGTGATAATATCCAATCACCACTGAGTGTCAAATGTGTGTGACAGAAACATGTCAGTGGTGTCAGTGTCATGTAGATTTGCAAAGACAACTATTTAATCATAATAAATGTGAACACATGCATGTTCAGCTGTAGCTCTGTATGTCTCTGTTAGTTACTGTGACCAGTCTCCATCATTATGTCTTCCAGGTATGTCGCGTACAAGGCTACCACCTTATACCCACTTGGAGGATGAAGCCCTCATCCCATACCTACATGACAATCATGTTGTCCTGTTCAGCCATGTGCCACAGGATGCACAGCAGCAGGATGCCCTGTGGAAGGAACTTCGCAGGAGGGTTAATGATGTGGGTGGCCACAACCGCACATACCAGCAGGTGTGCAGACACTGTACAGGCCACATTAGATGGGTGAAACAGCATGCAAATGCAATCGCCAGGAAACAAGGTGCAACAGGTGATGGGCCACCAACCCAGCGCCCACTCACACGTACCGAGGAGCTACTGGCCAACCTGGGGACACCTGCAGAACAACATCCACAAGCCTTAGCTGATATTGTGGAGGTGGTTGTCTCTCAAACACCAAGCCTGGAGTTTCCTGGTAAGTCACTATTGCACCTGTAACAACTATATTCCATATAGTTACATGTGTTACTGTACAATATGTAATGTAACATCATATGCAAGGCATGTATACACACATGCCGCATACTATAGTACGCTACTCTGTGTATGCACACATGTGCATACTCCATAGTACAGTCTATTGTACTGGTGTATGTGTTAACATGCACATTGCACCCTGTAGCTATCATACAGGTGTGGATAATGATCATACTGCTGTGTTACTCCTATTTAGGTACCTCTGGCATTCTGCTGTGACAGCAGCCCATTGCAGGTGAGACTGTTATTATTTATCAGGCATGTTAATGCACAGATCTATCTGCCATGTGGCCATTTACCACATGTACACATAATGTATGGTCCTGTCACAATATACAGGTCAGACCTGCAATGCATTACAATGGCTACCCATGTGCAATATTTGCAAACACCAACATGAAACCTCACAATCTGTCATTGCCAGATGTGTGAACAGCTGTGCATACAATGGTGGAGGTGCTGTTCACTGTAGGGACATGTACTATAGATCAGAACTACACATGTGGGGAATACAAACAGTACTACACAGTGAGCTGGAGTATGGCCAGCCCACAGGATTCACCGGTGTGGATCATACCCCTGCTATGAATGTCACACAATGTGATATGCTATCTGACATGTCCATGACATCTAGTGGGCTGGTTGCAACACTGCCTAGCTATCCTGAAAAATGTATCCCACATATCAAACATACCCCCCTTTGTCTGCATAACCCTGTCGTCAGTGGAGCAGATGACATCTATGAATGTATGTCATATGGGACAACACAAACGTGAAATAGACACCCCGTCACAATCATTTGGCCAACACGTACACACATGGCCATGGAGGATGGCCAGAGACATGAAGCAACACACACAGTAGACGTGATGTGCTTGTGTGTACACCCTGTTGTACATTGGCTCCACATGGTCCAACTATGGCCTTTGTGTAATGGTTATATTGCAGATGTGGAACACTAGACATCCTACAGGCCTGTGCACATCTTGTGTAGGCATGACATCAATCCACCACATAAGATGTGTTGAACATCTTGAGTGTGTCACAACATGACAGCAGTCACCTGTACAGTATCCACATCAGCCCATAGATACAGTGCATTCCCCTTGCTGGTGTCAGACGTCAATGTCATCCTTGCTTCTCATGTGTATGTGTGTGTGTGTGTGTGTGTGTGTGTGTGTGTGTGTGTGTGTGTGTGTGTGTGTGTGTGTGTGTGTGTGTGTGTGTGTGTGTGTGTGGTACACAGATGTCATGTGGGACATGGTGTAACGACGAGTTTGCCATGTCTGGCCATAGTTGCCAGGCAGCAGCAATATGGTTGCAGATGTGCAGGGGTGTCATCCGTATACCCTTCAGTGACCTGTGTCACACATTCCACATCATCATTTAGTGTGTATACACCTCAGTGACATGGGTCATATTCCACCATATATATGGATTGTATCTGAACACAGTCATGGCTATGAACTGTGCTGTAACTCACACTGTATAGCAATAGAGACGCCTCATGATTCCCTGCAATGGCCATGCACATCAGCTTAAATGTGAGGTATATCTGTAGGGTGGACAGACAACTCTGCATTGGGACACCATTACCCCACTGTATATTTGACAGAACACCATTGTGTTAAACATATATGCATGTCATTGCACACGTCAGCAGATCACATGTCATACTACATGTGATTGTCAAGGTCATATGCCACACATCAGGCAGGTGTACTGTTAACCTGTGCTGGTCTACATGGTGTAACACAGGGATGCATGCTAACTACTACTGTGATTGTGTAATTTGCATGCCTTCTACTATGACACATGCATGCTGTTGTGTGCAACCCAGGGATGTATGATGACTACCACTATTATTGTCTGAGCTGCATGCTGTCTGCCATATCACATGCATGTTGCATGTCTTCTGTCATATCACATGCATGTTGGGTGCCATAGCGTGTTTCTGTGTGTGTCTGTGTGTGTGTCTGTGTGTGTCTATGTCTATTGTATAGATTGTAATGTGCAGTTCTTGTCTGCCCCTCACAGGTGATATAGGTGTGTTGCCCTCTTGCGGTCCATCTGATGTTAGCGTTCCCACAGACTCTAGCAGTGATGATGAATGTATGATTGAGGCACAGGCAGGGTTGTCAGAGGCTGAATCTGTGCCATTGGTTGCCATTCCACCTATATCCCCTTCATCCCAGCACACAGTTCTCATGCCTACATATACCCCATCACCAGTGACCATAGAAGAAGGACAGTTGGCATGTGGTAGCTTGGAACAGGAAAGTGTGGGGTCTATGGAAGGTGTGCCTGCACACCATGGTGTCAGCCAACTGACTGGTGATGTCCCACACAGGCATATGGCCAGTGCTGCTTGTAGGAGGAACTCTGGCCAACATGCCCCTGTAAGACAGAGTGCAGCAGCTGGTGTCACCAGACGCATGTTTTAGGCTGTAATGGACGCACAGGTACGGGCTGAATGGCACAACAGAGAAGATCAAAGGCTTCAGAGGGCTGCTGTCCATTCTTTAAACAACAGTATCCATGCTCAACAGCAGATTGCTGAAGTTTTGGATAGACGGTTGAGTGACATGGTTGGAGTCCTTGACCGTGGCATGACAATCTGCGAGCATGAGCTGACTGTGTTGGAATATCTGGTAGGAGTGAGGCGTTGGGCACGTGGACATAGGCCTGCTACATCACCTGTTTCAGGCCTACGTGAATGAGCTACCTCACATGCCCACTCCCATAGTGGTGGCAGCAGCAGCAGTGCAGCTGGTGCTGTGCTGTCCACACCACGACACAGCAGGCCACATGCACGTGGCCCTGGATGGTCCCAACAGGGACACAGTTCTAGTGGACATGTGTCATCAGACAGTACCCAATCTGCACCTCTGCCTGGTAGTGCCTGTGCATCCCCTGGCAGGCACAGGTCACATGGCCGTGGCCAGACACTGTGAACTGTAAAACCTGGTCTGTACAGTCCACAGCTGTCAATAATACCCCTGTGTAGGCCAGACAAATGCCAGAACTGTATCCATACATACACGCACACACCAGAAACATATGTAGGGCACCGCAACACACACATGCATAACATCCACACATGCCCAATTAGATTCAAGGCCCTAACCCACACACATAATGTCATCCAATGGTGCAGCCCAGGCCTCTGGCAAACATTATCACCTTGTGCATATGATGATGCCTGTGCCACATCCCTGTCATCCACACCATCGGTGCAGGGACATGCTCATGTGGTCTGATGCACAGGGTGAACAGACTACGAAGATAAGTGTAGATTACAATTGTTGTGTACTGTTGACAGGCAGCAGACATACTATGTAGTACAGGTGTGCAATGCATTTTGTACTAACAGTGTGTGTCTTGTGTAACAACAGTAACTGCATGTTGTTCATGATGTTCTGCTTTCCTCCTTCAGGTCTAATTGCATGTGCCGGTGGTTGTCAGTGTTTGCAGTTAGTGTCCCATATGTAAATATGGACTACTCACAGGTATGTATGAAAATACTAGCATGCACCTTGTAGCTTCCACATCACAGCTAGAATGTCCCACGTTCCAAACACATCTACTGATCCAAGAGCATGATAGCTGTGTATTAAGCTACTGTAGCTACAGACGTGACATCCATACTGGGTGACATCACAGGTACAGTTACATGGAGTGATGAGGTAAGAGAGCGGTCTAGCTGATGACAAGGGTGGAGGCCAGTGGGAAGTGTGATACCTTATTGGGAAGCAGTAATACACGTTCCCATGACAGGATGCAAACACACAACTGCACCCACACACTCAGGTATTGACACACATGTATTCAGTGACACAGATTCACTGACACAGTAACACACACTCACACACACAGTTGCTAGTGTTAAGGTGAGGACCCCTGCCTATGTGCAAATCATCATTACAGTACTGTGCACCTACATGATGCACTACAGAGAATACACATGTACAGGTAGTCAGCATAGCCTAAGATCGGGGACATCAACATGGATAGTAGATTGCATCGCCTGGATGGGGGGAGGGGTCTTATGAGTTCACTATGGTAACATACATCCTCACTCCAGGGACCAGAAAGCCATACACATACACACACACACACACACACACACACACACACACACACACACACACACACACACACACACACACACACACACACACACAGACTGTGGCATTCACTATTGAAAACACCTATGTCACGCACATACAGATACCTCACATGTGTTAGATACATACCCCTGCCTATGTCCTGCTTTCTACATTGCAGTCTGTACAGATGTGTACACTAGTGTACAGGAGAGTGAGTAACAATTGAGATCTATTGCCTACCATACGTGACATATATGGACACACACACAACCACACATGCCAGTACTGTGAATCAAACACCTGCCTATCCCATGATATGTATGACAGACTTACAGCAGTATTGCACATGTTACAAAGTGTACTGATGCTTCTTTTGGCAACTGTGCTGATATATGCACACAGAAGGTCTTAACTGTTACAGGTGTCAAGTGATTTACCTTCGGTATCATCCTGACCGCTGTCTATGTTGTGTGTGTTGCCCTTCAATTAACAAAACCATTGCTTAGTGGTTACACAGGTTATTGTAGGACCACTTGTGACACACCTATGAGCTGTCCTCAGCAAACATCCATCTGCAAAGATGCCCCACCACTTAGTTATGTCCACACATCTGTCCATACCTGAGGTACATCTTTCCATACTTTCAGCATATCACCATATGCAGTTGGCAATGTTGAGGCTGCATTGCAACTGCATGATGTACTAAGACACACGTCACCTGCATACATCAGCAACTGCACATGCATGGTATCTGAATGCACACCACTACATGTACATGTGTGTAGGTCCTACAATCCTGTCATTTGGGCATGTTTGTAGGCATTGCAATTGCTGGACATGTGTAATGACATACATGACACATGGAGTGTGGTATGATATGATAGGTGTAATGGGTGACCAGTACAGAGGGAATGTTACCTCTGTCAATATTGATATCACACCTTATGTACTGTTAGCATTCAGCAGCCATGGACCTACATTCCATGTGCATGTGTGTAATGGCTGTATCCACCTGTCTGCACAAAGGACAACAACAGCTATGCTATTTACATATATGTTGTATGTGTGTGGCATGTACATATCCAGGGCAGGTACATGTATGTCATATCCAAACATGAGGGTGTTTACTGGTGTACAGCAACAGTCATTTGTTAATGCTGCAAATAACCGAGGGCCCCTGGTATGTGTACAGCTGACCTGGTTACAGACAGTGGTATCATTGCATTGCATAACACATGATGCAACTGTGTCAGTACATGGCTACTCTGCACAGTTGATGTAGAGCTTGGTACAGTCCACTGGTCAAGGGTCACATGGTGGTGTACTATTATATGTCCTACCACATGTATGGATGTGTGTTGGTGGTCCGAGGGCATGGTGGTATCTGAGGGTTACATCCTAGAATGCAGCTTTTGACACTGTGTCCTGCACCTGACTCATCTGTGATGCCTTTTGTGGGAGTACTGCTCAGTACATGTGAGTGGCCTTTATGTATGGGGACACCACCACCTGGAGCAGTCCATACCTGTGTTATGGCCCACATGTTTGGCTCTGAGGTATATGGTGGTAGTGCTATTGTGCACTAAAGAGCCTTCAGCCAGGTGTTCCTCACAGCACAGATGTCAGTACTCCCCATTGTTGGATCTACAGTGAGCAGCTGTGATTACGGATGTTATACATCTAGCACTGATTAGCATAAGCATGCAATGCAGTTGTCCTCTAGGTGTCAAGGTGTTATCCTGTGTTTAGGACATTTGCCTTGGAATGGCACTATATGGGCAAATGCGACAGGTATTATCCCCACTCCCTTGAATCATGGATGCATGTGATATGTAACAAAGGCCTGTCTACTTTCAGTCATGTCATCCCAGAATGACAAACACTGGACAACCTCGTAATTACAGCAGGACATTGGCTCATTGTGTTGGTCAAATAGTAGTCACTCCTAGCAAGACATCACTGCAAGTGGAAGTATTGTGCTTGGTATAGAATGGTACATCTAAGGTGACGGACTGCAGCAGATGTGTATAACACCAGTGTCAGATATATGTAGTGCAGCGTTCCTGCTAACAATGACAACTACTAACACCAGAGTCCATTACAATGTGTTCTTTATGTCTAACTGTAATAGCATGGCCACTGTGGCATTCCATGTTTACAATCAGAGTGCATCCCAGACAGCCCTATGCTACTAAGTGTATGAGCGTGCCCAGTATAACCTTGTGTAGATGGACACATAGTGCATTCTGAACAGCCCTGTGCTACTAAGTGCGTGAACATGCCCAGTGACACCTTGTGTCGGTTATGTGCCTCTATGTGTATGAGCATAGCCATTGTAACCCTGTATAGTGATAATAGCCGTCCATTCCACAGATGGGCATACTCCAGGTCAGGATGGATTCCTACTTTAAACACACAGGTTCACAGGTATGTACATCTTAACTGCCAGCATCCCTGTTGATGTCCACATTCCTAGAAGGTTATAATGACAGCCTTGAATGTGTAGTCTGTGTGATGCAACTCGTAACTATGTAGTATTGTAATAATGAACTGTAGATATGCAGGTGTTCTGTTCCCACCAATGGCGTGTGTGTGTTTGCCCCGTCTGCCTGAGGACTGAATAATGCTTTTAGACTGCTCACAGTCCATACAATTCCTATACCCACCTTTGGCAAGGCTGATGATGTCACCCACCTAGAAATACACCTCTGGGAATGCAGTGACCCAGTAATCTCGGTAGTGTGTTCTGTAACTGCACAATGCTGTAGTGTGATAAAGTAGCTAGGTTGGTGTTCTAATCCCAGACTTGCCAAGTGTGTGTGGGTGTGTGTTTGTCCCTGAAGACTGAATAATGCTTTTAGACTGCTCACACTCCATACAATTCCTATTCCCACCTTTGGCAAGGCTGATGATGTCACCCACATAGAAATACACCTCTGGGAGTGCTGTGACCCAGTAATCTCAGTAGCGCATTCTGTAACTGCGTAATGTTGTAATGTGATAAAGTTGTTAAACTGGTGTTCTAATCCCAGACTTGCCAAGTGTGTGTGTTTGTCCCTGTCTGCCTGAGGACTAAAAAATGCTTTTAGACTGCTCACACTCCATACAATTCCTATACCCACCTTTGTCAAGGCTGATGATGGCACGCACCTAGAAATACACCTCTGGGAGTGATGTGACCCAGTAATCTTGGTAGCATGTTCTGTAACTGCGTAATGCTGTAGTGTAATAAAGTAGTTAAGTCAGTGTTCTAATCCCAGACTTGCCAAGTGTGTGTGTTTGTCCCTGTCTACCTGAGGACTGAAGAATGCTTTTAGACTGCTCACACTCCATACAATTCCTATACCCACCTTTGACAAGGCTGATGATGTCACCCACCTAGAAATACACCTCTGGGAGTGCTGTGACCCAATAATCTTGGTAGCACGTTCTGTAACTGCATAATGCTGTAGTATGATAAAGTAGTTAAGTCAGTGTTCTAATCCCCGACTTGCCAAGTGTGTTTGTCCCCATCTGCCTGAGGACTGAAGAATGCTTTTAGACTGCTCACACTCCATACAATTCCTATATCCACCTTTGACAAGGCTGATGATGTCACCCACCTAAAAATACACCTGTGGGAGTGCTGTGACCCAGTAATCTCGGTAGCGCGTTCTGTAACTGTGTAATGTTGTAGTGTGATAAAGTAGTTAGGTCGACATTCTAATCCAGACTTGCCAACTGTGTGTGTGTGTGTGTGTGTGTGTGTGTGTGTGTGTGTGTGTGTGTGTGTGTGTGTGTGTCTGCCTGTGTGAGACAAGTACAGTGCTTTGTAGAGGAAGCACTGTCTGTACAAATCACATGATCACCTTTGTCAATCCTGCTGTTGCCATCCACCTAGGTATGCACCTGTAGGTGTGCTTACAGTATTCCCTGTAGCGTGTGCCCTTAAAGCGTATTGCTGCAGTGTGATATGGTAGGTAATGGTTCAAATACAGGACATGGCAAGTGTGTGTGTTTGGCTGTCAGAGTCTGTGTAGAGGTGGCTCTGAGTGTCTAACCACTGGACATGTTGGGGAGCGGATTTTGTAGTTTTTCTATATGGCGTCCATCTTATGACACATTGGCCACCTCATGAGGAGTACAGCTGTCAGTCAGCCACGGGACTGTGTTGGCAAGCCATACCCCTCCATCTGGCAAAAGACCTGGTGAACAAAATATGTAACCCTACTAGTACCCGTTATATGCCCTGCACCCATGTGCCATGCACAAACACACTTGCCTAGGATATCCCGCTATGTTGCTAGTACCATGCACATTGATAACAGATAGTAGGCATAGTGTAAATGCAGTGTGCTGCAGAGGACATGGCACCCTGTACAGGGGTACAATAGGCACATATTTGCGGACATTGTGCCTTCACTATGTTCCCCACTGGATGCTTGCAACATATGTGGTGTCATCAAATGTGATCCACAGAGGCCATACAATGCCGTACACATGTGCCCTGTATGGACCAATGCCACTGACACCAGAGAATACCTGTATCATACTATCAATGCAGGTGCATGGTCAACCTGCTCACTATAATCAGGTTTTGCCACACCAGGCCAGTATTGGCATATCAGGGGATAACAGTCTGTGTACACGACATGTGCCTGCCAAACCAGGTACACCTGTACATGTCACTGCACAGTATTGTATAGTGAAGGACTATCAAACACAGACATGGCATGCATTGCAAAGCTATGGCCATACACATTGGTAACCAGGATGTCAGGCAGATCATGCAGTACCCATCTCTGTAGGACGTTGCAGACACTACACCCCTGTACCACACTGCACACTATTGTTGGGTGACTCGATGCCAAGGATTACCCCTCACCCAGCCTTGTACAGCCATCTTGCACAGCCAACCACTACACACCCATGAATCAATGCATAAGTGCATGTCAGTACTGGCACCTTGTGTCTGCGTGTGGGTTATGATGCTCCCAACCACAGTCACTCCCAGTATAACCCTCATTGGCATACCAACAGATGTCAAACACTTTCACATGACCCTGCCTATAGAACCTCCAGATATCCCCTGTGGTGCATGTAGTATTGTGCATTACTGCAGTGTGGCAAACTAAGTAGTTAGGTTGTGTATTTGTGGCCCTGGCAAAGAGTCTCAATGTGAGTCCATTAGAGAGTGTTGTTGTGGTGACAATGGCATCTGTTCATGTAGACAGCCATGTGTGCCACACCTAATGTATGTCTACTATATCTCTGTTGCAGATGTCTCTCACCTACACACATATATGTTCTTACAGTACAGCAACTTGTTGGCTTTGTGTCACATGTAGTAATGTCATGCACATGTAATAGTAATGACTAGTTAGTCAGGGGGTTGACCCCTGTACTGTTAGGTGTGTGGCAGACGATGCTTAGGGTTAAGCCTCCAAGCCCTTCTCTGGTGTACTTTGCCTGCCCCACCCATACACTCTCTGGTGGATGTGGATGTGTACATCTGCTCAGCAGCACCATGTGTATTGTAAGTGATGGACATGATCAGGTGATGGCCTCTGCACCTATTGCAGTCCTCCTCTAGCTGATTGCATGTGGAACAGCTGTGATGGTGTTCCCATAGCCATTCGCATGATAAACACAGTACACTATCTAGGAAAAACATGTTGGTATTTGGCCATGACAGTCGCTGTGAGTAGTACCTGTATGTGGTGTTCTGAAACGGCATCACAGATGATATCTGGATGTACTTCAAACATAATGCACAGTGGGAAATAGCCTAAAGACAGGAGGGCAATGTGCCACACATGACTACAGCATGTAAGTGTAGCTATGCTGCATTGAGACTACTGCCTGTTTAACATGTTGAGTGTGGTAATGGCTATTCTGCATGTTTTATTACAGACATGACAGTACTCTGTTCATGAGGGACCCCAATCTGTTGGGCCATCCGTGAACTGGTCAGTGTGTGGAACCATTTGTTTCCTGTGTTACACACTGAACCCACATCTGTGCACAGCAGGAGCATAGTGTGAGGATTGCAGACAGTACATGATGATAGGGGTGTGTTACTGCCATCGCATCCCTGACTGGACATATGTCACAAGAAACAGTGGTATGACAGACACTGTCTGGGGTTCCCAGTGACAAGAGAATAATGGGCAACTGTTCATAGCTACAGTCACACGTCTACTACACATTGTACAGATGGCATGCAGTATATATGCATGTGTAGTGCTCCCTCTGCAAATGTATACCATCTGTTGTGTTGGGTTGATGGTGATATCTATGCATACTGTTGTAGGTAATCCTGTATGCTGTTGTCTATCACTAAGCCATATGTGGGTTTAAACTGCAACACCATAGGCTGAATGGGTTGGGAGGTCCCAGCACAACCTCCTGTCCCACTTCAGCTGACCATGGCACCAGGCACCAGCACATCTGGGGCCCAGTCTTTGACATCAACCTCTGTTGGCTCTGCACTGCCTTCTAGTGGTACCACCACTGAGGATGGGGCATGTCCCCCCTGGGAGCAGGACCAAACAGGTACATGTCTGCTGTCATGCGGTCCTGGACGTGTTGCATTGGGGGCTCACTAAGGGGTTCCGAAGCCAAATACGCAAGCTCAAGGGTGGAGTGTCACATTTACAGGGTGATGCTTTCCCTCCTGGACAGCCTCCAGCACTGCCTCCTTTGCAGCTGTTTAGGTGCAGTGGCAGCTGCCCATGGCTGGGGACCTCCATCCCACTGTTCCCATGGGCTTGTGAATGCCAAACTCCCATCCCCGTCTGAAGTTTATCCCCCCACATATGTCATATGCCAACCCTGTATGCTGTCTTGTTTGTGATCCTACCCTACCTATCCTCCACAGCCATACTTACTCTCCTTCCCCCATATCCGACCCTCACCCTACACAAACATAAGGCCACTCGGCTCCTAGGACAACATCTGCCCTATACATAGCTGTCCATTTCACACACGTGCCCACTGGACACATGTAACCCTTGTAATATGCATCACAACATACTCCTGTTATCCTCACCCCTGTCCCTCAGGTGCACGATCCTGGTATGCACATCACTCCTAAATGGTCCAGGTACACATGATGAGGATGACCCCATTGTACACACAACACTACCAGTCTCTCTATGGTTACCCCATTTACCTTTATCATGATGATGATGATGTTGCACACAGCACCTTGCAAGAGTACTGTTCACACATAATGATTGGACAGGTACTGTTGTGTTAATGTACGTTACATGCACAGAGTGATGTATACGGCCAATGTACAACTGTTTGTTTGTATGAATGACACATGTTTGTCTGAGGGAGTCTTGAGATTACATAGAACAACACCACTACATAATACAGGAGTCGCTGGTGTTTCCCATGTCATTCATTTGAAATGCTTTGTTGCCACATGGTATGTTCCTGATATATCTCTATATATGTATGTACCTATATGCTGGACATAAACATTCACATATACATCTACATGATGGGATGCATTCCTATACTGTTGAATGACTGCACTGTGTGATATGTTTGTGGTACTGTCCATTGTCTGTATATCTGCCATGGTGTACTGGTAAATCACATTAGCTGTGTGTGCAGGGTCCTGGTTCCGAGCCTTGCACAGGCCATTTATTTGGTTGCAGGGCAGAACAAGGCCATTGGATATGGAGGGAGTAAGGCACATTAAAGCAGTTGTGAGCGGGTGTGCATGGGTTTGCGTGGTGTTAAGCAATGCTAACCTCTGGTTACAGCTTCTTACACTCGGTTAGCCTCTACATTGCTTTGCCAGTGCAATACTTGCATACTGGTAGCCAAACAGGCTTACACCCGCTCGCTCCCGCACTTGCAAATTCACCGACATTGGTGCTTACATCTGATACTCACACCCCTGGGTGGGAACGAGGACCACAATATTACCTTGTGATGCCTATTACATCAGATTACATGCCTACAGTATCGGGAATTGCTCCCCATTAGGCGACGGCATGCCGTTCGACTGTGCGAAATTGGCGGCCTGTCCAGTGATTTAATCATATTATTTGAGTTTTCCTCTTACAATCTGTTCCCATCTGGCTGATACAAACTGAGACTCTTCAATACAGACAAGTAATTGGGTTTTGGGACCCATATCCGTCGGCCGAGTCATGCTACCGCATACCTATTATAGGGTTGCCACCTTTTCAATTGCCCAAGGTGGGACTTTAGGGTTGCCACCTGTCCCACATTGCAAGGGACAGTCCCTCTTTAGGCAGTTGTGTCCTGTGAAAAAAATCAAAGAATAGCAAATGTCCTGAGATTTCAGGACAAATATATTTCTTAAGTTTTCTTTAATAGTTGCATAAAACAGTTATTTTATATATGAAACTTCTATATGTTATGAGAAGTAGCATAAGCAATTCAAATGTTACTAGAATAAGCTTTTATTTGTGCAAAAAAGTAAAGTTCTGTACTATGCATGGCTGTAGGTATGTTTTGTCCTGGAAAATCTGACATTTCTACAGAACATGTCCCCACTTTGGACATTTGAAAAGATGGCAACCCTATAGGAATTTTATGTAGAGACGTCAGATTTTGCAGGGCAAAACATACCCACAGCCAGTACAAAGGAAAGTACTTCACTGTTTTGCCTAAATAAAAGCTTATTCTTGAAGCATTATAGTCGTGTATACTGTTTCTTATAATATTTAGGTGTTTCAGATACAAAATAATTGTTTTATTCAGCTACACAATATAGGATATCTTTGTCCTAAAATGTCAGGACATTTGCCATAATTTCAATTATTTTGCAGTACACAACTGCCCAAAGGGGAGTGTCCCTCACAAAGGTGGACAGGTTCTAACCCCAACCTATTATTCTATCATCTTTCTAAGGTAGTCGGTGAAATATGCACTTTCTGTCACTATCAGACCTCTCATACGAATGGGGAAGAATGAACACTGAATCAGGGACACTGCATAACAACATCAGGGAGACATTTAGAAGTTTGGTGCTATTAACCTGACACATTGACAGACCCAGAGCATATGTATTCATACACACTGTCTGAGGTACATGCTGTTTATGACTCTTACATGTTGTTATTCATTACGTGTATTCCACCACCTTTCCTCCTAATATCACTAGTTCTAGGAGAGTTTAGGTGGGACAGAGTTAGATTGTGAGTCGTAATCACGGACATCCCTGGTAATCGGGATCAGTTCTATGGTATGGTCCCTATGTGTTCCCACAATGGTTTACGGACTATCCAGTGCATGTGCTCTTACGTTTTGGGATGTACGGGCATCTGCTATGCTCACAACAGAATATTACTTACATCCACAGGGCGGTCCTAATATGGCTCTGCCAGCCAACACCTGCACGCTTAGGCCCATAATCGCGTACCCATAGTTCCCCTACCTGCCACTCCTCTACAGCACTCATCCTTACTGTGGGTGCAGGTGGGGTATAAACACACCACTACACACTGCCCACTCTCCCCGTGTCGTGAAACATGTCGTACATTGTGTCAACCTATGTGTTATCAGGCTTGCACAAACTACTGGTCCGTGTGCATCTACAGCCTGGATGGATAAATCATTACAGGGCCTGGCTCCAATCACCAATTTTTGGTGTCCCACAAGGGACATCGATGTCCATGTTTCAAGTGTAGACCTTGCAAATCTCTCTCACTGGTAGTTTCCTGCAGGTGGTCTGGGAAGCAGTGGTGTATTAATCTTTATTGCGCGTCTGTATGTCTCACCACCCTAGCTGGGGGGGGGGGGGGGTTGTACATGTTTGATTATTGGACCTCCCACCAACATATGCCCAGCCTGTGAACATATGTTACCCATAACTGCTGTGTCATATCCTAGGTATATACATGTGTATATTTACTGTAATATATATATATATATATATATATATATATATATATATATATATATATATATTTACATTAACATATACTGATATATCTGCATATGTATGCATACATGAATATTCATATCTTACTGTATATATATATATATATATATATATATATATATATATGTATAAAATGTAACGACATATGGGTGTATGGTTGTCTGCAAATGTATAGATTCATATGTGGGTATGTATCTGTATTCTTTCTCTGTATGTATACATTCGTTCTACGCGAAGGAGAAGCATATCTGTATCTCGCTATGGGTAGATATACACACACACATAGCTCTAGATATATATACATCTACATCTGGTTATTCTGTTCCTTGCCATACAGATTATACTTTGCTTTAGTGGGTCTCGCAGTGGATGTGGCTGCTCGTTGGGCGACACCTCTGCCCAATGAACACATTCGCTTGCATCCCTAGGGCTGTCCATATTGGCCAACATCAGCCAACACCTGCACACCTAGACCCATAAGTAGTTACCCATAGTTCCCCCACCCTCGCCTCCTCGACAGCACCCATCCTTACTCTGGGACCTGGTCGGTTCTGGACACACCACTACATGCTGCCCACTCTCCACTTCATGGGACCCATTTCATACAATTGTCTCGGCCCATGGGTAATCAGGGTTACCCACCCTTGTATTCTGAGTCTGTATACACCACGGACAAAATGGACAATCTATCACATTCGTATGGTTTGGCCAATTTTTGGTGTGTCCTGAAAGGGAAGCTCCAGTATGTGTTCCATGATTAGAATCCACAGGTGCACTGTGCCCCCCCCCCAGTCGTATCCTGCCTGTGGTCTGGGGAGCAGTGGACACTTTATATTGATTGCGTGTACAGTTCCCGTGTCCGTCTGTAGGCGGGGGGTGGAATGGCATGCTGCCTGTGTCATGTGTCTTGCCTGGGCTCCTCACTTCCATTGCCATAGCCTTTGAACATATGTCATTCCTGTGTGCTTTTTCTTATCATAGCTGTATATCTCTATATATCTATGCACATGCACACACACACACACACACACACACACACACACACACACACACACACATATATATATATATATATATATATATATATATATGTATTTATATATGTACGTATATGTGTATATATATATATATGTATATATATATATATATATATATATATATATATATATATATATATCTAAATATACGTCTATACATATATGTATGTATATATATATATATATATATATATATATATATATATATATATATATATATATTTATATGTGTGTGTGTGCCTGTAAACCAATACATTCCCCGTGCATACGCACTTAAACATGTGTAATGGCGTTTATATATGCTTCACCTGCATACTAGTGCCTTATTCATTATGACACCGACACTTCACTCCAGTTATCATGTAATCGGTATTTAGCACGTTATACAGCAGACAGATGTTGCAATATGTTCATATACGGATTACCGATGGTAATTGGAATGTGATACAGTGTGATTCGGTACGAGAATGTCTGTTCATTAAGGGGTTGCTCTAACAAATGCACTATTGCTGTACCACTCCATATGGATATATACGATTATACCCATGGCTCCTGGTTCCCTAAACACACCCCAATGCCTCCCTAACACTGCTGTCATCCATTCTCCTGTTGGATTCATGGTGTATCTACACCACTACACACTAGCCACACCCTACTCCTATAGAGCCATCACATCAGTTTACTAACTCCACGTATCCTCCGACCTCCCATACGTTTAGTCCACAAACATTGGTGACGTGAGCGACCAAAGGAATACTATTTGCTATTATTGGGCTGACCCACATGGGACACGCAAGTGTTTATGGCAGGATTAGACTCTATACTTTATTACATTTTTACTCCTGTTAACATGACACTACAATTCATTAATATGTATGACTATGCGGTATCGCACACGTTACACATGGGAGCCTAGTTATGTACGTGTTCAGCGTATTTCTTTTACAATTAGACCGGTTAAGTAATTGTCGTTGCCGTACCAGGCAGATCACATGAAGGATTCCATGTGTGGGGAAGCCCTCACATTGGATTATCATCAACACAGCACTGACTATGGACACTGTACACGCCTCTGCGTTCTAGCAGTTTTGTCCTGTCCCTCTTCTTCACAGCCTATTATTCCATCTACTGTTGATGTTTGTATTTGCACATTCCTATTATTTATGTTTACAAATCGAATGCATGTGTTACAGAGACTGTACTTCTACATATTGTTGTCTGCATGTGTGTATGCATATATACCTATCACAACCTCGCTGACCTCCACGGGGCGGTTCAATTAGAACCGGGCCATCCAACACTGACATGCCTGGATCCATAATTTCATACCCATAGTTCCTCCACATCACCCCTGTTCAATTTACACACGAAACTTCCATTATTCACTTGTTATCGCAGCCATGACACACCTCTAAACATTGCCCACTCCAGAGCATTAGGGGCCCTACACATATGTTGACCCATCTCGTGTATTCAGAGGCTCTCCCGCCATGTAATCTTTGAACATACCTGCCCTTGCTAGTGCTATAGATTACGGCCATTTGCGCTTTACAATTTTTGGAAGTCCCAGTATGGACTACTTTCTGTCTGTGTGTAAAGCAGACTTAGCAGTTCAACGATGTTACTCCCACTGGTAAAACCCTGCCTGTGGTGTGAGTAGCAGTGCTCTGCTCACTCCTGGGCAGCTTTTTATGACATACGCTGACATCACTATATAATACCATAGTTGCTCTTGATTCCCTTCACATCCCTTGTGTATGCTTTATTGGTACAACGTTCATTCCTTTTATATATATATATATATATATATATATGCGTGTGTGTGTGTGTGTGTGTGTGTGTGTGTGTGTGTGTGTGTGTGTGTGTGTGTGTGTGTGTGTGTATATGTGTGTGTGTGTGTGTGTGTGTGTGCTTGTGTGTATATATATATATATATATATATATATATATATATATATATGTATATATATTACATCTGTACATACGTATATTTCCTATGCTGGGCGCTGCTTACACCCGCGCAAGCCCACTCACATATGCTTACTGTGTGTTACATATGTTTACTACTGCTTATTTGTGCTTACTTGTGCCTTATTCATTATGACAGTACCACTTTGATTGAAGGGATCTGGTTAATAGTCCCATGCAATACTCACTTTCACTTTTACATGTTTTAATGTCAGTTTTATAGCAGAACAACATTCATTCCACAAGGAAAATGATATGTGCTATAGTTGAACTTGAACCGTGAATGCCTGTTCGTTAGGCTGATGCTCTAACCACTACACTATTGGTGTTCTACTTTATTTATATGTATACCCATGGTTCATAGTTACCCGAACACACGCCTCAACACTTCACTAATACAGCAGGCATCCACTTTCCTGTTGGGAAAACGGCACTACTACACATGTGCCATTCCCTACTGCTCGTGACCCATGCCGCATGTTGACTTACTTAAAGTATATTCAGACTTCCCAAACCTATAGTCCTCGCACATACGTGTGTTTGATTGTCAGGGTGTTCATGTGGTCATCTGGGTTCAGGCTTGTCTGACTGGGGACCGGGACTGCCCTGTACCCGTTTGAAAGTCAGATTTAGCACGTGGACAAGTTTATTCCTACTGTTAGCATCCTACCTGTGGTTAGAGACGCAGGGATTTTGGCCACCTCTGGCCAGCTTGATATGTCAGCACTAGATAATATGGGTGTTCCGCTACTGTTTTCCTTCACATTCGGTATGACTGCTTTCTTGTGCCCATGTTCGTTCTGTAGATATATATATATATATATATATATATATATGTGTGTATGTATATATATATATATATATATATATATATATATATATATGTGTGTGTGTATACATATATATATATATATATATATATATATATATGTGTGTGAGGAAAACATTTTATAACAATATTTAAAAATAGGTTTTAAACCTCATGTTTTTGTTTTGTTTTGCACAGGTTTAACTATTTACTGGTTGTTTAAATTGGACAATTTGATGTAATCATTATCCAATTAATTTAATTGGAAGGTGTATTTAAGCAGGGCATTTACTGTTTGATTTTATTATCTGACGAAGTCGTGGTTGATGAAAACGTGTTAAAAAGAGTTGTGCCATTAATAAACAGTGGTACCTTATTGTGAGCTGGTTTTGTTCATCATGGTGGCAGTTTACTCGACTGGTTGCTGTATATTATTTAGTTTGTTGAGCACAGCGGTTGAATTTGTTTGGCATATATATATGTGTGTGTGTGTATAGATATATATATATATATATATATATATATATATATATATATATATATGTGTGTGTGTGTGTGTATGTATATATATATATATATATATATATATATATATATATATATATAAATATATATGTATATATACATATGTGTGTGTGTAGTGTTGCCACCTTTTCAATTGCCCAAAGTGGGACATTTTTGGTACAAACGTCAGATTTTGCAGGCCGAAACATACCCACAGCCACATACCCACAACCAGTACAAAGGACAGAACCTCACTTTTTTGCCTAAATAACAGCTTATTTTTGTAGCATTTTAGTTGCTTATTTTGTTTCTTATAACATTGAGGTGTTTCAGATACAGAATAACTGTTTTATGCGAATCACGAAATTGTCTTGTATGCTTATGCATTTCAGTATCCACAGACACTGACAGGAGTGATTATTATTAGAGGCAGGCTGTACTAGTCAGAATTTAAGATTGCGCATCTGCAGCGACATGTTCACACCTCCATGCAGCTCTTAGACACGCCCCCTGCACTCACGCATGTTTCCTATGCACATGGACTTTGCAGCAGTGCGCCTTCATTAATATGCATGTGGTGCTGCTGTGCTATCTCTATGCCGCACGGTCGGCGCAAGGCTAATGCCGTTCTTGCGCCAAGCTTCATAAATCCCGGGGATGCAGTTTTTCCTGTTGTGCTTTTAAACTTAGAATCTTTTGAGCTGCCTGTCCCTACTGTATATCTGCCCCTAGAATCTCCTCCCAGCCTTATCTTCTCTGCTTATCTAGAAAAGCCCTCCCCTTAGACTGTCAACGTACTTTAAAATTGCTTTAATGTGTGTGTGTGTGTTCCTCACTGCTGGCTTGTCTGCTAGCTTGTCTGCCTTTGAATCACCTTATAATTACTTGTAGATAGTTGTAACATTTGTGTCTGATATATTTTTACTTTTGGCTAACTAAAGTATGTTTTTATATCTAAAGGACTGGTCCTGCAGTTCTAGTTGCAGTAGAGAGGTAGTGTAGTCGGTCTTTGTTGTGAAAAACACAGGGGGCTTAAAGTGATTCTTACTTGTTGTAGATAGTTGATACCTTTTCACTTTTTGAAGAAGGCACAAATCCAAGATCCACACAAAAATACTTTAATAAACCGTAAAGTATTTTTGTGTGGATCTTGGATTTGTGCCTTCTTCAAACTGTTCTACGTTTTGGTGTTTGGTGAACATTTGAGCAGCGATTCCTTTTGGTTGTGGTTGACCTTTTCACTTTTGGCTAAAGAAAGTGTGTTTTTACATAAGGAATACTGGGAATGCAATTGCAGTGGCAGTAGAAAGGTAGCCTAGTCTGTCCAAGATGGGAAACATACAACTAAGCTTATTGTGAGATTATTTCATCAGCCTGAGGGCTTTTTATGGACTTAGTGGTGTTAATCTGCACTTAAGAGCTACTTTTGCTGTGTTCTTACATTAAGAAATTCCAGGATCATCCATCTTGTGCCAAAAGGTATTTACCTCATCTTTCTGAGCTGGAAAGAAGACACAGGAGTTAGTTTTCAGCTATTTTCTGTCTGATATAAATTAGGCACATTTGTCCAATCCTGCTTACTGTGCAGTGGTGGTTAGCAGTACCTGTATAATAGCAAGTGTTTAGTTTATAAAATTTAACTGTAGAGCTAGTGTTTAGGACTTTAACCTATAACACAGAAAGGCTTTGCATGAAGCTAAGCTTAGGGCAGTTAGTTAGAGGGCCAAGCAGCACTAATATCAGATCATAGCACTATATAACATCTAGCCTTAACCCTAGACACAACTCAGGTGACCCCTGTAAAACCAAGTCCCTAAACCATAATATCATAACCCAAATACAGGTCCTGGTGACCTGGATATGCAATTTACTAATGTCTTTGTGGCCAGCTTGGTAGATATGAGCATCCTGAGACAATGCAGAAATTGTCTCAAGTGCTTAGATAGATAACCTTTTAATCCTTAAAGAAAATAACATAGAATGCAAGAGTTGTGCATACATAACTTCCTTAGAGGCAAAAATCTTGCTTACAAACAACATTAGCAAGAACACATGCACTACATCTTTCACACACACTGCTGTCTCCACACACACATATACCTTCTTATTCTGACGCACTTAAAAGAAACCTTCCCAAACCTCACAGACCTTCTAAGCCATCAAATGGTAATAACTTTCCTCAGCAATCACTAAAGCACACACCAAAAGCAACACCTAACACTACACATATGTCTATACTGATGATCCCCCAGGAACAAAGGCCATAAGGGGGGGCAACCACTTTACCTTGTAGTCTGGTCATAGAGGATTCTATTGTATGACACACAGATGAACCTCTCATCAGGCTGGGAAAGGAGAAGATAATGCTTAGTTTCCTACCTGGAGCTAAGATGCACAATATCATTCACGTACTCAAGTTACTGCATCATAGTTATCAATATGATTTTATCATAGTCCATATGGGTGTAAATGACCTGATATGTACCTCACTGGACTTTTTGAAAAGAAACATTATGGATCTCTCTGAATATGTGTTGCATCCAGGTATGTACCTAGAATTGAGAAAAAAACTACATTCGCCAAGGATGATGCCACAGTATGAACAGAAAATGATTGATTTTAATAATTGTCTTAGTTTCTGGTGTCACTTCAGGGAAATATAATATCTATTAGCATGGGAGGACATAGTTAATAAATCACATTGCTTTGGTAAGGATGATCTGCACCCCCCCCTTAAGCTTTTAGATATTGGCTAAAACTTTATCCATCATTTAGAGCATTTTTTAGGCTCTGTCAAAATGAAAAAAGAAAAATATCAACAGATTAAAAAAAAAAAACTTACGGCAACCTTAAGATGTTGCTGCTAAATGCTAGGATTCTAAACAAGGAACTCCATATCCTACAAGCTCTCCTCAGTCTAGAGAATGTGAACATCTGTGCTGTTAAAACTTCTTTTAAAGTTGCAGACTCTGGCAGTACAAGGCTACAGTGCCTTCCACACATTTAGGCCAACAGCAACAAATATAGGGGTTAAAGGTGGCGGTGTCTCAGTCTAAATTAGCAAAAAAGACAACTCCAGCCTGGTTAAACAGGATGATTCCCTGGAGTTCATCCACTTACAAGTCTCCACAGACAAGTTTCATTACCATGTTGTGGCCAGCTACAAATCACCCTCTATCACCCATGAAGCTCACAACTGTTTACTAGACCTAATAGAACGTCTCATCATCCAACCAAATACCCTCTTCATGGCAGTCTTTAACTACCCCTCTACAGAATGGGAAATTTACATTGACAACTCACAGACACAATGTTTCTTGGACTTTATCAGCATGAATACCCTGCACCAGATAGTGCACATTCCAACAACAGGATCAAACATATTGGACCAAGTACTCACTCCCCAGTGTTACGTCCTCATTGGTGAGATTGGGCTACAAATCTGTTTCCCTTGAAATAAAAATCAACCTGGAAAACCTAAATAAACTGCTAACAGTTAGGAACTATTCTAAAGCAAACTACATCCTATTAAGCCACGTTTGTAAAACTTCACGGCCTCCTCAATCCCCAGACACACACATACCTATGCAGAATTATTCACAGAAACTCTGTCAAGCATGTAAATGACTGCATTGAGGCTGGTGTACCAGAAATAAGCCCAAATCTAAAATCAAAAAGAAACCCCACTGGTGGAATCCTTACATTAATGGGGTATATAATAGAAGAAAAAAGTCTGGCATTGAGCAGAATATTACCATCATGGAGGATGATGCCACAGTATGACAAAAAGATGATTGTTTTTAACAATTAGCTGTCTTTCTAGTGTCATTCTAAGGGGATCCAATATTTGAGAGCTTGGGAGAACATGCTTAACAGACGATGCTACTTTATAAAGGATGGTCCGCACCTGTCCTCCTAGGCTTTTTAATACTTGCCAAAACTTTATCCACCCCCATTTCTTAGGCAATGACATATTGACAAACCTACCATCACAGTAAAATCAACTAATCTGAACCTCAAAGTGTCACTGTTCAGTGTCAGGCATCTAATTAAAAACTACACTCCCTTGAAGCCCTACTCACACTTTGGAATATAGACATCTATGCTGCTACTGAGACATGGTATAAATTGTCGGAGAATACCCTGGCAGTGCAAGTTTTCTGTGCCTTCCACACTTTTAGAGCAGTAACTGTACAGACAAGGGCTAAAGCTGAAGATGTCTTGATATACATCAATAAAAAGCATACCTCTAGGGTGGTCAAACAGGATGACGTACTGGCATTACTGCATGTGCAGATCACCATAGACAAAATCTCATACCATATCCTTTCCACCTATAGGTCACCCTCTATGTCCCAAGAAGCCCACAGTGCATACTTGTACCTACTGGAGACACTTAACATCCAACCACTCTACTTGTGGGAGACTTTAATTACCCATCTGATGACTAGGATTCTTACAGAGCCTCATATCTAAAGGCATAGAGATTCATGGAATTCATAAATAAAAACACCCCTGACCAAGCAGTGAATATGCCCACTAGAGACTCCAACATACTGGAACTTGTACTCACAAATATGGGAGACTGCTGCACCGTCCCGCTATTTTTTTCCTCCCTGGTAAGGTCTGACCATAAAGCTATCTCCTTTGAAATAAAAATCTACTCTATAACTCCAGTAAAATTAGTAAAGGTTAGAAACTATTCCAAGGCAAACCACCTTTTGTTAAGTGAGGGTTTGTCAAAATTCATTGCCCCTCCATACACTAAGAACAAAGCAATCTACATTGAATTGCTCTCAGAAACTCTATACAGCCATGTCAGTGGCTGCACAGAGGTTACTGTACCTACCAGAAGTAAGCTCAGAACTAGCATCAGAAACAAACTGTCTTAGTGTCAAACCAAATTATACAGGATACATAAGAACGGAAAAAAAATTGACAAAAATCAGGAAGTGTAATTCCCATAAAGATAAGTCTTTCATTAAATTAAATAGGGCAGTAAGTGAGATAATTAGGTCACACAAAGCCAGCTTTGAAGTTAAAATAGCCTCCCAAGTGAAATGTAAATATGAGGCCTTCTTCAGCAATGTCAGAAACCTCAAGGGCAGCACACAACAATGTGCTGAACTGGTGGTTAATGGTGCCACATTCACCAAGCCTGGCAATATAGTGAAACTGTTAGCAGAGTAAGTCAGTTCCAACTTTACTCCCATCTCACCCCCAACCATTCCTCCAACTATAACTAGGGAGCATTTACTGGCTGCATTCACTATAGCCAAAACAGAACCTCAGTGGGCCCTGATAACATCCTAGGATGCCTCCTTATCCTGAGCAGTTAAGACCTTCAACAGATCCTGGATACTGCAGACCCATTAGTCTGATTAGTCTGATTTGCAAAGCCATGGAAAGAATTATCATGGAAATTATCAACAAGGACATAGGAGACCTCCATCTTACTAAACCTGATGGATTTCTTTGAAAATGTCACTGAGGCAGTGGATGAGAAGAAATGAGTGTATACTGCCTACCTAGATCTGGCTTCACTATTTGATACAATGCATCATTTGGGCATTGTCAACAAACTTACAGAACTAGGCATAACCCCCTTTATAACACACTGGATAGCTATCTGGTTTACAGATAGGTTAGGATCAGTTAGGTCACTTCTACAAAGAGGCCAGTCTTCATTGGAGCTCCTCAGGGCTCTGTGTTAAGTCTGATCCTCTTCAGCATCTTCTTCTAGGATGTCAAAGCCAATGTCAAAGGCCTCTGACTGACCAAGTTTGCAGATGATTGCAAACTGGGAGCGGTCACTGAATCCACCCAAAATGACAACACCCTTCAGGAAGGTCTAACACAAAAACAGACACCTGGTGTCAAAGCCATTTCTTAAAACTCAATACTAAGAAATACATTATAGTACCTTTTGGAAGTTAGCTACCCCGGGTAACTACATTATCAATAAAACACTGCTAAAAGTTAATCAGTAGTCAAGGATATCAGAAATCATGTAGATAGCAACTAGCCTGTGACTAACATGTGTCCAAGGTAGTAAGAAAATCCTTCTGTGTAGCTCAACTTATAAGTAAGGGCATTGGCATCTAGGTCCAGAGAGGAAATCATACCACTGTACTCACCCGTCAACATACTCATGATAAAGTATAATGCCCCTTTCAGTATGTGCCTGACCAGACACATATAGCAACTGCAACATCCACAAAGGTCTCTCAGAAAAAAATAAGCCCTAATTCATTATTTGATCTTTGCCTGGCAAACATGGTATTCCTGGACCCTGTTTTGATGAACCTTTTGCACATTCACAAAACAAACAGCATCAGAACTACTAGAACAAAAGACCTAAGCTTTGCCTGCACCATAAATAGGACATGTTGGAGAGAGAGAGATATGTCTCTTAAAGAATTCCCATTCTCTGGAACAGGCGAGTCATACATGTGGAGCACAGTTCCTCCCTAACCCAGTTTAAGTACAACTTAGACCAATGGATGGGTAACTGGAGGCAGTTCCACTGAGATGTCAAACTTTAGACCCATAGCTATTCTGTCACCTCTAGCTAAAATTATGGAGAAGTGTGTACACATACAGCTCATGCACTACCTCACACAGAACAAACTGTTGTCCAACTTTCATCATGGCTTTAAGCCTCTCTTTCTCTAATGTCATTAACCACAACCGCAATAATAACAAACTATCCTCAGCACTCTTTCTAGATCTATCCAAGGCTTTTGACATGGTTGACCAAAAAATGCTTATAAATACCTTGAAGGCCTTCTCCTTAAACAACCATGCATTCCAGTGGTTTCAATCCTACCTGCAGGGCAGGCAACTGGCAGTCCTATGGCAAGACAAACTATCATCTCGCCTACCCATCACATTAGGAGTCCCCCAGGACTCTATACTAGGACCCCTTCTTTTCTCCATCTTTATCAACGACCTTCATCCAGTCATCCCAGATGCTAACTGAATTCAATATGCGGATGACTCCACCTTGGTTTGTTCTGACACCTCACCATCTACTTTATTCACTTTAACCTAAAATACCTTCAATACAGTGGAAAAATGGGTCTCCAATCAACATCTAATCCTAAACCCCAACAAAACTAAGCTGCTCCTCTTCTCCCCCACACGCCCCACACCCACACACCCCCTGCCATCCTTCAACATAACTACTAACAATGGCACTATCATCTCCCCAGAAGCCCAGACTAAACTACTGGGTGTCATAGTTGATAACAGCCTGAAGTTTCATGTGCATATTAATCAAACTATCAAAACCATTAATAAAAAACTTGGCTCTATTTACAGAATCAAACCCTTCCTTACCCCACTTGCTAGAACTGCACTTGCCAATTCCCATCTACTGTCAACTCTTCTCTATGCCTCACCTCTATTCTGTAACTTAAACAAAACAGATCTTAATAAATTATCATCCTGCGATAACCATATTGCCAGATTTGCTACTGGCACAGCCTACTGGACACACCACTGTCACAACCTAAATCATTTAGGATGGCTTTAATTGCCTAGCCTACTGCAGTTCAACCAGCTAATAGTGGCACATAAAGTCTTTTATCAACCAGAAAATACACCTGCACTAAAAAATAGTATCAGCCCTTACACCAGCATCTGGCCACTGCGATCATCCACTAGACTCCTAGTTAAAATATACAAATCTAATGACTCAGCTGGGGACTCTCTGTTTGCCAACTCTGTTGGAAAAACATGGAACAGACTCCCAGCTGACTTGACTCTAGAACCCTCACTAACTTGATTCAAAAACAAACTCAAGAAATACTTCAAAACTCATCAGTTATGTCCTTGCACTAACCCTGACTAGTGACCTCTCTATTACTTAGGTGCCTTACCTTCAACTACTTCTAACTTTTTTCTACTACACCATTTCAGGAAGGGTCAATTGTATAACTGCTGCTCAATGTGTTTTAAACCTGAATGTAATGTTATGTATATATAACTCTGAAAATAATGTTATGTTTTGCAAATTGTTTTATAATAAGTTAGTACTGTATGTGCTAAATGCTGGTATTGCTAATGACTGCAATCTGCTTGAAACTAGCATTTACTAAATGTTCAATGTGTATTATTATCTTGGAGCTTTTCTCGCTGGGACTCCACTGAAAATGGACATATATCCAGTCGGACTATCCCGGTCAACAAATGTAAAATAAATAAATAATAGAAAATTGACTCCTGGTCTAGGATCTTTATCTCTTGATGGACAAAGGCAGTCAGTAAATCACCCCCTATACAAATCAAATGTTTGGGTCATATTTGGATTGCATTGCTAGGCTTATAAGGGCCCTACTGGCCATTAGCCTACTATACGCCTATGAACCTATGAAAAATCAGCTCTCATAAAGACATGAGCTCTCTGATTCCACTAAATAAGAAACAACTAAGAGGGCTAATAAGTTCCAAAAAGGCCAATTACAAAGTCGGTGCAGCCTCTCAGGAAAAGGACAGTCACAAGGCCTTTTTCGTCTATGTCAGGAACCTTAAAGGTAACACTCAGCAGTGTCTAGAACTTTTCATAAATGAAGGTAAAACAAAGGCAACAGCTGTAAGCTATGTACCCACACAGGAAATGATTCAGCAATACACATATTTTTGGGGACAGTATACAATGAAGTATTTAGGAGTACGGATTAAAAGGGATTCTGTTATGGCAGCTAAGGATGTATGGGAAGACACTAAACAAAACTGAGAAACTGGAAGCTCTTGCCTATGAATATGGATAGGGTGACAAAGTGAATCTACTAACTGACAAATTTAGCTCTAACTTCACCCCCAACTACCCCTTGTGAAATCCCTTCTAGCATATCATCCAACTATCAACAGGGAGCAGGTCCTGTTGGCACTTGCTAAGGCCAGAAACACTGCTTCAATGGGCCCTGACAATATCCTCAGTTGCCTCCTAAATAGCCTTAAATATGACCTAGCAGAACTACTTAAAGCACTCTTCAGCTACAGCCTCAAAATTGGTTATGTGCCAGGTAAATGGAGGGTGGCAGCAATGGTCGTTGCTCTTCATAAGCGTGGACCATCAACCAACCTCTGGGAACTACAGAAACACCAGTCTGACAAGTCTAACATTCAATGCTCAAGAATAAATTATCAGGCAAATAATCAACAAGGACATTGGCAACTTACAGACACCAGACTTGTTCCAGTTTGAGTTTAAGGGAAGCTCTTGCCTATTCATCTTGATAGATATCTTTGAGAGGGTGACCAAGGCTATTGATGAGGGGAAAATGGTGCATACCACCTATCTTGACCTGGCCAAGACATTCAATACAATACCCCACTCAATGATTATTGACAAACTCTCAGAACTAGGTATACATCCCTGCATAATTCACTGTATTGCTGGCTGGCTCATAGATAGTACCCAAGATGTTAGGATCAGTGAGACCACCTTCACCAGGAGAATGATCACTAGAAGAGTATCCCAGGGCTCCATGTTTGGCTCAGTCCTGTTTGGCATCTAATTTTCAGAAGTCAAGACTAAAGTTATAGGCCTCTGGCTCATCAAGTTTGCAGATGACTGTAAATTGGGAGGGGAGGGCATCCTGCAAGAGGTTCTAACATAAACAAATGACCGATGCCAAGGCCACATATGACAACTCTACACAAAGAAATACATTACAGTGCCCTTTGGGAAATCGTCCACCCAAACTAATTACTCCACTGATAAAACACTCTTAAGAGTCAACCCAGTAGTAAAGGATCTGAGAACATATATAGACAGTAATCTGGCCTTTGACCAACATGTAGCCATAATAGTAAAAAAAATCATTCTATGTCGCCCAACTCATAAACAGGGATATGGCATCTAGGTACAAGGAAGTTATAGTACTGCCCTGCTTAGTCCTTATCAGGCCCATCATTGGGTAAAATTCCTCCTCTGACATATACTTAACCAGGCACTTGCAATAGCTGGAATGACCTCAAAGGTTCCTTACCAGGAAAATACAGGGTATGAATACCCTGTTTACACAGATTACCTTAAAGGGCCATCACTCTACTCAGTCTCTTACAGGTTACTGATAGGCGATATATGTCTGATGTAGAAGGCATCCTCATATCCAGCTCTGATGGATCTCTTCACCAGAAACACTAGATCCAAGAACATTACCTTTGACTGCAACATAAATTGAACATGCTGTAGAGACCAATATATGTCTCAAAGGATCCCCACACTATGGAATAAGCTCCCCATCTACATGAATCAGAGTTTATCCCTGACTCTATTCATACAAAACTTTGATTAGTGGATGGGAAATCTCAAATTCACCCCTGGTCTGATCCCCTTGCTCTGACAGACAGAGGTCGAAAGTAAATAAATTAATTCCCAACTAATACACCCCACCATACGTAACTCTTATCATACCTCTCTAGTGTACTTCATTACGAGGAAAGTACCTCATTTAGGGTCTTAACAAGTTCATGTTCCTTGAATTTTTTCAAAGTTCCACATTGAAAGAGTCTGTCACACATTCAGTGTTAGGAATTTTTTTAAATGAAATCCATGGTAAATAGAAATTAATCATATTAATTCATTAAATGATCTTCTTTATAAGTAAAACCAGCATATTTAACCATCCTATGACCTTCCTAGTTGAAGTTGTTAGTAAGCCATTAGTATGTGTTCCACATTTTGCCCATTTGTTCCACATTATGAAGGTGAGTGTTCCTCATTTTGGAGATGGAAGGCTGAGAGCTATGCTCTCAGTTGCCTCTTTACTAACATAATCCACCATATAGGTGTCCAAGGTACTCAGGGACAAAACTGGGTCGGGCTGCACAGCTAGGCTTATAAAGACCCTGGTGTCTGTTAGACTAGTATAAACCTATGAAAGCTATGAAAACTCTACATACCATGCTTTCCAAAGGAATCTGACAGATATAGGCAATATTATTTATACAAGTAGTTATCTTCTATGTAAGTCTTCAACAAATACCTGGCGTGAGCACTAGAGTCATGTGCACATTGAATGCAGACCTAAAAGTAATATAACACAACTGTTTTGACATAAAATAAGTGGATACACATTGGTATCAAACAGCTACACTATTTTCTTATATAAAGTTAATGTCATGTGAGCATCTCAGACTACTACACAGATATCTGACATATCAGCTGTCATGTTTTGCTCTTCAACATCATATAGCATTAATGTACTTTATTAGCATGCAGTATTTCAGAATCTCTTTGATAGCATAAAGCACCAATATCAGCCAATGATTATTTTTAACACCTTTATTGAATTATCACTTACGACATCAGCAAACATACATTTATATAAAAGAAAACAAACCATATCAATATAGAACCAGTTGCAAATGTTATAAAACACACACATATTCTTTTTTATATTTATCAATTCAACATTACATAAACTGATCAATTTTTGCCTTCCCTTAATCCTCACTTCTCCCCCAAAACATTATTCTGCATGCATTGTTCCCAAAATTTCTATGTTTTTATTCTATGTAATTTGCACTTATCCTTTTCTAAAGATCCCCTTTCAGTTATTTTACCTCTGATACAATATTCAATACTTCAAATACAATTGCTTTAGACTTTGATTTCCATTTTCTAGTAATTGTTTTTTTGTTTTGGCAGCCACCAGAATTAAAGTTAATAAGGCCTTATTCTGTCTAGTCATTTCTGATCCTGTATCCCAGTTCACAAAATAATTTCCTTAGTTACACCCATTTGCTTACCCAATATTTCTGATAGTGTACTCTGTATGGAATTTTTACAGTCTACCAACTCATTACACTCCCAAAACATATGCTCCCAGCCACCTCTTTTTCCCTCCTCAAACCTCCAACATTTGCCATCTACCACAGGAAAAAGTATTTGCAGTCTGCGTGGAATGTAAAAATACCTATGTAAACACTTTCAAGCAAAAATCCTAAATCTTCTAGATTTTGTTGAATATTTATGAGACATACATACATCATCCCATTGTTTCTGTCTGCATTGCTTATCAAGTCTCTCTTTCTGATCTTTTCTAACCACTTCTGAATGATTCCTATAATTATCATTCACTATTTTATATGCCCTACTAATTATCCCTTTTTTTAACAGCAACTTATGTTCTAGATTCAGTTACAAACTCTACCAGAACAGGTCTTTCAATCTGTATTCCCCATCCCTTTCTCTTTGCCTACATTGCTATACTGTAGCAATCCCTGATAGAGAAGGCAGTATCTAGCCTGCAGTCCAAATGTCTTCATGTTTTTTCCCATTCTGTTACCATTCCCGCTCTAAATATTTGCTCTCAGTACCTTGATTCCTTTGCCAGTCTTCTCCAGTAAATTAGCCCCTTCTTGCTTTTTCTCTGTATTCCAAATTGCATTCATCCCGATCGACAAACTCTCCTTTCTCCATTCTTGTGTTGGCTAAGTTTTTAGAATACTTTTTGCTACTTTATGAAGAAGAATCGGCATTCAAAATCCCACTCTCTCTTTATTTCTTGAATGTCATCATCATCCCTTCCCAC
This sequence comes from Protopterus annectens, assembly GCF_019279795.1. NCBI lineage: Eukaryota > Metazoa > Chordata > Ceratodontiformes > Protopteridae > Protopterus > Protopterus annectens. The sequence continues at coordinate 773,659,981 of NC_056731.1, forward strand.
TTTGAATTATAGCTTTCTGCTTTTGTTATGTATAAGAGCTTTAACTGTGTAGCTCTAAAATATCTCTTCAAATCAGATAATCCTAATTTACCTTGTCCTATTGGAAGGATCAGCTGTCCCACTTGACCCTTGCCTTTTTACCTTTCAAGATAAAATCCTGCAACTCTTTATTAATTACTATCCACAACTTATCTTCTAGTCGATAAACATGTGTCTGACTTTTATATAAAACTAAAGGGACTAAAAGCATGTTTACTGCTTGCATTTTGGTATCCATATCGATAGGCAAGAGCTTTCAGTTTCTCAGTTTTGATATTATCTTTTGTTCAATTGCTTCACATATATCCTTAGCTGCAAAAACAGAATCCTTTTTAATCCATACTCCTAAATACTTCATTTTATACTTTTTCCAAAAATATGAGTATTGCTGAACCAATTCATGTGTGGATACATAATTTACAGCTATAGCCTTTTTTATCTTCATTAATTAATTTGAGAATTGAAACTATCTCAGAATGTTCCACAACACTGACATGTCCTTTTCTTGTTTTATAAGGTACAGAATAATATTGTCTACAAATAAAACCAACTTTTCTTGATTACCATATCAGTTATAGCATTGAATTTCTGAGGCCCTTATTTTGTTTGCCATCAGCTCTAATTGTAAAGCAAATAACAAAGGGGAATGAGGAAAACCCTTCCTACTTCCTCTTTTGAGACACAACTTGTCAGAAAGGAACTCTTCCACTTTATTTTTTTACATCTGATCTCTCATATATCCACTTAAATGAACTTTATTATTGTATTAGGGGATGCAAATACTTCCATTGCCCTACTCATGAAATGCCGGCTTAGTCTGTTGAACGCTTTCTCTTCTTCAAAACTCACCAACAACAGTAGTATTATCTTGCACTGTTTTTTCCCTCTGGGTCATCAATGTTCTGTTAATGTTGTCAAACGTTTGCCTCCCCTCCACAAAAACACTGATCCATATCTATAAATTTTAGGAACACCTTTGCCATGTTTTAGCTATTATAAATATAAACACTTTATAATTATGGTTTAAAATTGAAATTAACTTATGGGAAGCTGGGTCCGATGTGTCTGATGTGTCTTTATTGTCTTTAGGTATTATAGCCACAACAGCTTTCTTCCAGGATGGTGGTGCTTCCCTTCCTCTAAAAAAACTGTTAAAACCTCCCAGAGTTTTGTCACTTTCTTCCCCCCTAGCTTCCAAACTTTCACAAGAATACTATCTATTCTAGAAAATTTTCCTGCAGATTTATCTCACCTCCTCCTCCTGCTTTAATTATTAACTGTTGAACCCCATCTACTTCTAACCTTGACATACTTAAGTCTTCCAAAAATATTTCCATTTGTGCTCTTTCTTGATTTCCACATTCCCCTGCTTTATACAAATAGTCATAACATTTTGAAATATCTCTAATACCTTTATAGGATCTCTGGTTATTTTTTGTTATAGGCCCCCTAAGTTTGGAAACAACCCTTTCTACTTTCTGGAGCCTAAGTCATTGTGCTTAAAGTTTTTGTGCTCTTGTGTTATTATCAAAAAACAGCTACATACCAGCAATCTTTCTAAACGTATGCATATTATCCAGATACACTCTTATTTTCTCTTTGGCACTCTGCATTTGCTCTCCTTCTGTTTTGTGAGATTCCCCTTTATTCTGCAATACTTTAAACTTTGTCAGTCTTTCCAAATAACTCATATTACTTCTTAACCATGTCTCTTTTTCTTTTATTTCTACTGCACTCTTAAACTCAATTTTTATGTTATCCTACATACTAGCTATAACTGCTGAAGACATTTCTGTCTTCCCTAATAGCTCTGGAATAATTTCTACTACCCATTTCTTAAATTCACCTCTTTTTAACAGCTGGGTAAGGAAACACCAGTGTCTCATTTTTACTTTATTACCCAGTATTTTTTCTTAGTTGTTATTGGTACATGATCTGAAATTATTACTAGATGTGTGTCAAAGCTTTTAATTAAATGCACATATTCCTGCAAAATGTAATTTATGTCAAGTATAGCCAGGCAATTGCACATTGGGGAATGATATGTACATTTTGTCTGAGTTCCTGCTACTGATTTCATATCTTCCATAACAAATGTTTGTCTTTCGGCTTTTTCCAGGTAAGGGGTCACCACAGCAGAACTCCGGTCCATTAATGATTGGCAGTAGATTTTTATGAAACGCTGACGTGCCAGCTCGATGCCCAACTTTCAAAGAAGGCACGCCCATTTACGCACGCATGGCTCTCGAACGCTACCCAACCGTGGGGAGGACATGCAGACTCCACACAGAAGCCAAGCCGAGAATCGAATGGGAGATCCTCTTGCTGTGAGGTAACAACGTTACCACCGTACCACCGTGGCAAGTTATCTTCCATAAAAATATTTTTTTTAATTTCTTCAGAAATTTAGCCCTTTTGTTATATGTTCCCTTCTGGACCCACAGGTACATCCTAATGGTTGCAAATCAAATTCAAGTCTCCAAATATAAGTAATAATCCCTGCTGAAAGCTGATAATTTCTCCCAACATTTTCTTAAGTTTCATAATAGCAGTTTTAAGTGAAATCTAAATACATGCCAGTATAATCCTCCTCTCTTGCCATATTATCATTTTTCCTCTTCCATCACTATTGTGGCTCCTCTAGCAGCTATTATAAGGACTTTCTTTTTCCTTTGTCCTTGATATGCTTCTGAATATCCCTCCTGAAATCCTTTCTTTATCAATTTCACATGTTCATTTCTTACCAAGTGTGTCTCCTGTAGCATTATTATTTGCACTCTGGATTTATTAATACAATTCAGTACTCTTTCCTTTTTGCACATACCTGTGAGGTCATTTGCATTCCAAAATAATATGTTTAGTGTAGCAATTGTGATAAGGAGTTATTATTCCCACCTATTATATATCACATCTTTTTTTAAATGTCTATTTCTAGATTGTGTGTTACTCCATTATTTTCTCTTCAGCCCTCTACAATTGTACTTCTTCTGTTTTTGTGAGATTCCCCATTTTTCATCCTTGCTAAATAAACCCATCATAACTGATTAACTTAAAGCAAACCCACCAAACCATGTACATCTTCAAATAATGAATTTAACTCTCGTGATAACAGCAACTGTCCCAAACTGACAGCTGCACACACAGGCAAAACCTAACCTAAAATTAAGTTCATCCATGCTAAGATACATGCTACAGACTGTGCTCCTACTTACACTAATTGCTATCTGTTCTTGTCTTAGCTTTAGTACACTCCCAGATGTGAAAAGCAGCTTGTATGTTTTCAGAAAACATCAACCATTAGCCTTAAAAAGTGGTCTAGTTAGTATTGCAGCTTGTCTCCATGGAAACCTAAGAATAAAATGCAAGTTTGCATTCAGCCGCAGACTTCTCAAATTGAACATTTATTTACTAAATGAAAACTTTACATTACATTCAGAGTTCTATTATTTACTTGCTTATACAAAAAGCTTGTTATTCGATTAAACCAAGGGCCTTAATCAGAACATTCACCTATACAAAAGTAAGAGAAAACATATCATCTCAACATATATTATAATCTGTGCACTTTTACACTTCCATCCCCCACCCAAGAGCGCAAAATTATAGCATATTAACTTAAACATGCTTTTTTTCAACCATTCTTTTCTTTTAACATTGTAATTTCTGCGTTTCTCAAAAGTAAAAAAAAAAAAAAGAAAAAAGTACTTCCTTACTTTAGTATCTTTATCATATACAGCAATATAACATGCAATTTTTATCATGTAATAGTGTTCTTCCAAACATTAATGACATGAAGTGGGGCATTTACTTTTCAGTCCTACACAACTTTAACAAATACAACAAAAGTCCAATCTTTCCCATTGTTCTTGCAAAGCCATATTTTCCAAATGTGACTGATGCTTCATAATCTCACATTTATTCACTAATTTCAGTGTTGCTGGTCTTCTTCCTGTTCACCTCCATCCCTTAACCCCAGAGTCTGGTTCAAGTCCAAGGAACTCCCAATTCTTCTAGTCAACACATATGCTTTTTTTTCTTTGTAACATTGCAAAAGGTTTCACTGGAAAAGTCTCTCTATGACTTATAGTACCAGAAGAAAGAGCACCCTTCTGTTTGTCAACTCACGTTTTGTTGGGCAAACTTTTGTATTTCCTACTTAGCATGTTCTCATCAAAAAATTATTTTGATCCTCCAGGAAAAAATATGCTGGAGATAACTGGATACAACAGATTGAATCTGACACCTGCTTCTTGACATTCCCTGTTTGCTGGGATAAATGTGCTTCTCTTTTGCCTAGTGTACGGTGAATGATCATTTTCTACTCTCTCCAGTTTTTAATACTTTATCCTTTTGCCACAGTTTTTTTTTCAGGATTAACTCTTTCTGCTGGTATGATTGCATCTTTATTAATACAGGTCTTGGCTGCTTTCTCATGGCCAGGTTTGGAACACACACATGATGTGCCTTTTCAGTTAAGAAATCATGCTGTAGAATACCTGTCTAATTGCTTATTTGTGCTTTAATACAATTTATAATGTCTGTTCCTTCCAGTTTCTCTGGTGCAGCAGAAAATCTCAGGTTTTCCATGTGTTCTCTTTCCTCTAAATCTACCATTTTTTGAAACAGCTCTTCTTCAGCAGTCTTGTATTCAATGAGCCTTTTCTTCATTTTGATCTCTGATTTTTGCAGTTTTGTTTTTTTATCTGCATAGCTGTTTAAAGCTCCTTCCATTTTTTCCAGCTTTTTTTATTTTAAATGATATACTCCTTCAATATTTTGTTTATTTTAATCAGCTTTGAGCACATTTGATTTATTTCTTCCTCTAGATTACCGGAAGCCATGTCTTGCACCAAAGCTGGAGTTTGAACTGCTTCTTCTGAACACCTGCAGGATTCTTCCCAGTCAGTGTTTTCACTTTCCCATTTCTAGTTGATTATATTTCAATCTCTCTTCTTCTTTGCTGGCATCCAAGAAGTCTATTTACTAGCCAGAACTGAATTTACTAAAGCTGGAATAGTTACTGGCCCCAATCTCTCAGTTTCTTTTTTTTTTCACACTAGGACCACTGAACTTAAGCTGTTGATCAGTTTGCAGCCATCTTGAAAGTCCTACTGTCTGCCAATGCTTATTGTGACACACTCCACATGTCTTGCAGAGAAGGTTAGCTATGTTGGTGTAGATGGATAATGCCTTTACTACGACTTAGGAAGCCTGGTTTCAATGGGTTCAAGAGTCTATGCTGTGAGACATCTCCATGCAGTACCTTCGGTTTTGTGTGTGTGTGTGTGTGTGTGTGTGTGTGTGTGTGTGTGTGTGTGTGTGTGTGTGTGTGTGTGTGTGTGTGTGTGGACCTCTATCCCTTCACAGTGTCTAGAGAAAGTTACCTAAAACACATACTGGAGCACAAGTGTGACTACAGTGGCATGCAGGATTTCATCCATGCTGTAGCATAATTCTACATGTTGTACTTACATATGCATGTAATATATGGCAAGCACAACAAACTGTACTTCCCATGCCCATAAGCACTTGTATATTGAAACTGTAGGCATATTGATGCATGCTTCTCTTTGTTCGCAGGAAATTTTCAACAGCAATATGTCTCTGCAACTGTATCCCTCAATCAAATGTTCTACAGGAAAATGCCTCACAACCCTGGAGCCTCAGCCTGGTTTCAATTCCTGTTTCAAGCACAAGATCTGTAGGAGGAAGGGAAGAATGAGAACTCAATGCTTGTTCATTCCTCTTCAGAGGTGGCATACGGATGACATGATGTGAGGCAGGCCATTCTTGAAACCTCAGTGAAGCTCACAGCCATCAACGGTGGCCAGAGTATGTGAATGTACAAGCTAAGAGGGAGTGTCATAATTTTTCAAGGGGGTGAGGACACACTTAAAGTGTCATTCATGCCCATCAACACATCACAAATGACAATGAACAAATCAACACTGAAATATGCTGGAAGTGAATGAATTAATTTATTAACCCTTAGAGCTTCAGCTTGCACCTTCTCTGGAAGGTCAAAACAGTTCATAATGGTCTTCTGAATAATATCAGCACAGAGGAGCTTGGGCTTCTTATACTGTTTCTAGCCATCCTCTGTGAGATGTAATGTTGGCACCCAACCCCACTTTTCTCTTGCACTTTGTCTTCCCCAGTCCATACCAGCTGGTGATCCTGGCCTGGAGAGACTTAATACCTTGATTATAATGTATAACTGTTTTATGATGTAGTGGAAGGCTCAGGAGACCCAAATTTCTTCAAAGGTCATCAGATCCATCAAAATCACCACATATTTACAAATATATATATATTCTGCAAATGAACATGAGCATTGTGCTTGACATATCACCACAGTGACAGATGTGAAGAGTTACAGAAATGTCTGAGCTTTTCAGATGTATCTTTAATACTGCAGACATTTAAAGTATGGTAGAGTAAAGCACAGATCAAGACAGTATGGCCATACTTAAATAAACATGCAGCTAATATCTGCTTATATGTGGTAGTCTGTGTAGTATGACCATCTGTATCTACAATATTGAACTGAGAGAGAGAGAGAGAGAGTGAAAGAGAAAAGTTCCTACCTAATACATATCATAATGATAAATATTCTTGGCATATGTGATTGCTATATTGTGAGTTAAACACAATGCATGTTGAACATATTATATATTATCTGTGTATGCCACTGTTGTGTAAAATCTATACTCTTATGTAATCAGATAAAACTTTTCTACATGTATGAAAGAATTACTCACAGGTAATTGGGTAAACATGGCAACCACAAACTGTGAATGCTCATTTTTGAATTCCCTACTCAGGTAACTACATTTTACCAGTATGACAAAAGCACATAATAACAGTATATGATAATGGGTAATATAGAGTTCGGTACTGCTTGGGTGTGTTGTGTGATTATACTGTTAAAATTTTAGAATCCATCACATTTATTTACAATTTCTAATTTGTTGTTACACATTGCTTTACACAGCACACCATGCACATCTGTACACTCACATGTGCACACTTCTCAGATTGCTGCAAGCTAATAGACAACAGGAACTGATGTCATGCCTATATTACCCATGTGCAAGAAGAGGGACATAAATGTGGAGCCACTCATCCACTATGAAATGCAAACTTCTTTTTAAAAAAAATACTAAAGTGATCAACCACGGAGTTCAAGGGACACTCCCACTCCTCACTACAGCTCACATGTGCAGTCCTAAGCAGTCTCACCTGACTCCTGATACCTACACTAACCCATCATCTGTATGTGAAACTAGGTATTGCAGACAGTCAGGCTTTTTACACCATACTACCTACAGTACCTCGTTTCACTTACAGGTGGAGCTTCTGCCTCACTGCGAAGCCTATTCATTTCAAAAGGCTTTGCCACTGATTTGTTCTCACACACTGGCAAACCTCATCAATGTACAGTGATAAACTGCTTTGGCAAGGCGAGCCTGATTCCCCTTTTGGAACTGAGTGCAGCAGTTTTCCAGTAACCATTAGCATGCTGTGAAAAGGGGACTGCCCTGTTTTTGGGACTTGGCATGCTAACTCCATGTCCAAGCCTTTTTGAATCTAGTGCTAAGACTAAATAACAACCATTACTACATGGAAAGTGTGTTTTAGGTAACTTTCTCTAGTGGATAGTGGTCCATACACACCAATAATAAATCCACTGCCCATTGTGCACTGTATTTTTACTGCCACTGATATACCAACTGGGAAACCGGGTGCTGATGCCTAGCATACTGCTTGCTGTCTCTTGGTGATAGACATCCAGACACTATTCATCTTACCTTTATGGATCATTCATTTAGTATCCCTGGCTAAAGACCATAGGGGCAGGACTGTCTTTTTTAGTAAAAAGTGTTATAAACTTTGTGTTGGCTTAAGATGGTAAACAAGGGTTTACCAGAGCTGGAAAACATTTGCTTGTGTATGGAAGGCCTGATATTTTTAGGAAGTAAACAACAAGAAGAGTTTCAGAGATTCTCTGCATTACATCCATAACACTGAAACTAAAGAGGATGACACAGACTGCTGTGATGCATCTTATATATACAGTACTTCCCAATTTATTCCTTTCCTTTTTCACATATCAGATACTATTTTAGACACAATCCTTTCCATCTTGGTCTTTTAAGTTAATACTCTAGGTAATGCTCTCTTCTTCATGTTTTTCTCCATTTTCTTCACTTAAACAGCATTTTTAATTGCAGTTTCTTTTTTCTAAACCACATTCTTATTATTCTTTTAACTCTTTTTGTTCTTACGTGTTTTGGCCTTATTTTTCTCCACATGTGCTTTGTTATTTAGTGGCCTAACCTGGTTTCAAACTTAAAATATATTGCAGCTTTGTTTTTGTTTTTTTTATTCTCGTTTTTTAATGGGGTAACTCCATAAGACAAAAATGTCTGTTTTCAAGAGTGACTCAGAAGCATTATCTAGTGGAATGACATGGTTGGAGTTGTATTTACAAGCTAAAATGTATTTATTTAGATTAGTTATTTAAAAGTTAGTGAGCTGAAACTGAAGGACCTATACCAGTCACAACCTAGCTATAATAATATATATAAACCTGGCAGAGCAAAAAACAGAACTAGGCAGTCTTTACAAATAAAAAGAACATCAGACTTTATACTGTTTTTGCATTGCATGCATTGTTATCAAACAGACAAATGAGCTTCTCCAAAGTTCTGCATAAACATGTTGGTCAAAGTAACAAATTATTATTACTTTCTAGATGCTAGATCCAGTGTAGGAAATTGTGATAAAGCTTTCCTACTCTATAAAACTCATCTAAACATCCAGCTTCTACCCCAAGCTGATGCATTCCCTGCCACTGTCCCTAACTGGCTACTTCTACAAATTACCGCATAAAAACAAAAAGTGACTACATCTTTTAGTAGCCTACCTCCTTCCTGCTTCCACACCTGGTAAATTCCGAACACTAATTCAAGAAATTACAACTCAACTAGGAAACAAAATTGATTACATCCTATTAGTTAGATGACTTCAACTTAAATATGCTTCAGACCATTCAGCCTGAATCACCAAAAGTCTGCTAAACCTAGACTTTAAACAACTAGCCCACATTACCTAAATTCATCATTAACAATCATTCCCTTCTAGATTTAATCATCACTGATGACCTCAGTTGATAGCTCTCAACCTCTTAGACAAGAAATCTAGACAAAGCCAAAAATAATGAGGGGGCAAAACCCCAAAATAGGGACAAATTTTAACTATTGTTCTTATAAACTTAGAATGTTGCTAAAATAAAAGGTCTTGAGTTACCATGTATTTTTGAAGGATATGAAGTCTGAATCTCAAACTTCTGTCATTATTTAGTGAATTCAGTCCTCTCTGATTTACCACAAAAATCCAGAAAACCACAAATTCTATGAGGAAGACTAAAAATATGAGGCAAAAATCTGGATATTCTGTAAAAATCTGGACAATTGAGAAGTATGCCCTAGTCTATTCTCAAAGATTGTTATCCACCCTATTTCTCTTAGTGACCTTTGCACAATAAACTTTACAGTTCTTACCCCCACAACAATAATTCCCCAATATTAATTTCATTCAGGTATGAGACAGACTTAAATGTAAAAAAAAAATTAAAGAAGCTCTCACCATCACAGATTGGTGTTTCATATTAAATCTGAACAAACCTAACCTTGCTACAGAAGGTCTCAGCAGTACGCTAAGAGCCATCAGGGCACATTCTTCCCTATAGTTTCTCAACTTTAAAAAACAAAAAGAAATGATTTACTAACTCTTGAATTTTTAGAAATTAGAGGTACACTTGGGAGACAAAGAAAAGCAAGTCGCCTCATAGTAATAGGCAACAATATATCCAGTTCTGAAATCTGCCAAAACGAGCAATAAAATGACACAAAAGCCATCATATGAAACATTCCAAATGTCTTTAACTAAGTCACTAAAACAATTCTGGAAAGAAGTGAATCAACTCACAGGAAAGGATATTAAAAATAACCTAAAAAAACAATTCATATATTCTCTCTTGCTCTGATGTTCTCTCTGAATTCTTCAATGTTCCAACCCTTTCAAACACTGCTCCACACAAACCACCTCTCTACATTCCTCAATTTTACTTTAAGCATGTCAAAACAAGAGACGTAGAATCTCTCCTAAAACAAATAAAAACTGACTGTCGCCAGGTGCAGACAGCCTCATATATCACTGCAAGGACTTCCTCACAGCCCCCTACCCCCCCCCCCTGCAATACATCTTCAGTTTCAGCATAATAAAGAATACCATGTCAGATATGTGGAAAATAGTCATTAACAGCCCAGTCCAAAGCTAACCACCCCAGCAAAGCTACCCAGTACAGGTCAATCTATAATCTTATTATGCAAACTGCTTGAAAAAATTATCTCTGTGCAACTCATCCAAAACATTACTACCTACAACCTCATCTTTTATAAACCACACAGGTTCTGGTCAGTTCTTTGCACACTCAGAGTCATATGAACCCTGGCTGGTGAAATGCTACTAGCAATGGATACAGGCCAGTCACTAGTGCCATTTTATTGATCTTACTAAAGCTTTCAACCTCATTGACCACAACATCCGCCTCCATCATCTACTACAAATAAGCATAAGTGTCATTTCCATACCTTACCTTCAAACCTAACACACTGATCACTACTTCTCCATCAAACCTCAGCCCTTAATATCCCAGTAAGTTAGCCATCAAAAGGAGTATGACAAGATTCCATACTTGCACCTCTACTATTTTCCATCTTTTTAAACTTCCCCTTGACCTGCCTCATCTGCCTTTCCTTCTCCACGCAGATGATATGGCAGTATTTCTCATAAACAACTCCATACCTAATCAATAAACAGATCTACAAGCAGATTTCCCAACCCTAATCCACTTGATCTCCAACAAAAGCCTCCTTCTCAACTCCAGCAAAATGAAAACTATGATTTTTGGCACCAAACAGAAACATATTTATGACCACTTCAACATCCCCCTTGAAAACATTAGCACTTTCAAATACCTGGCATTTGGCTGGACCCTTCCCTTAACATTTCCATCCACCTCAACTACACAAGGAAAATGGCTAACTCTCTCATATTTTGAGTCAATAAGATCTCCCTCTTTCTTACTAACAGATTCAGAAAAGCCATAAGCAACATTATTGTACATGCCCAACTTAAATATGGCTTCACACTCATGACCCCAGCATCAAAAACAAACTCTCTACACATGTTGAAACAATAACCAAATAACATTTGTGATTTATTACCCAGTCCTTTAGAAATGAATACCACTGTAAAAACAATGAAAAAAAAACAAGCAGAATGGCTCCAAGTTCAGCAAAGAGGTGACCTTTTCCCAGGATCTCAAGTCAACCAGATTTTATCTCCCTTAGCAGCTAAACTAATTTAGCAATTTTCTTATTACATCCATAGAAACAGCAAACATAGTCCTCCCACACTACAACTCCCCCAAACTAAATTCCATTGTACTGATCACAGATTCTCTATAATAGATCCAAAACTCTAGAAAAATATTCCCTCACAAATAAGACATCTCATCTTGCCAAAATTTAGAATTCAGCTAAAGGCCTAACTCCTCTAATCCACAAAATGTCAATGACTCTCATCTAGCCATTTCACCAACCTGAGCTACATCACTGTGTGTGTGTCTCTGTCTCTCTCTTTCCATCTCTGTCTTATTAGTAACACTCTTAATGTTCCTCAAATGGCAGGTTCGATTGCACAAGTCTTTATTTCTCACTCACATTATCTTTTGCTTAATATTCCTTTTTCCATCTACTCAGAAACTTTGTCTAACATGCTTCAGTCCAATCAACTGTCCTATCATTCCCACTTGGAGAGCACATGGCTGTAATTATCACACAGACACCATATATTTTTATTACTGCAGATTGTTTTTAATTTTATTAACTGATAATGGCATTTTACAGATGTGTATTTTCATTATATTCTTGCTATTAATCATTAAATGTAATTATAATTTTCTTTTTATTCCCAGGCTGAGAGTGAAATTGATCACTTCTGATTAGTGTTCTACCCGGGTCCCCATCAGATAGTCAAACTTCTGCAAGTTTGAACCTCATATGGTTAAGAGCGTAAGTTCGAATTTGCAGACGTGTGAGCATTTTAACGGAAATCTCTATAAGGGTAGGTTTCCATTTTGCTCAATGTGGTGCGATCTCAGAGTTGGTATATTTAAGTAGCGGGAGGTGTGGGGGGTGCAGTAGGACTTGCCTCCCTCCTTACAACAGTTTATTTTGTTTTGTTTTCTTTTCTTTTTTTATTTTTATCCATAGTCGGAGTTTTTTAACTTCAAACAGGATGATTCGAACATTCCGTGTTCGCAGTTATTAAACTTCGACTATGTGATATAGACCCGTTCTACCCCACTAAACAAATGTTAAATGAAGTAAAAAAAGAAATATAAAATGTCATGAAATCACTTGCAACACCTATGTAACAATCAGAGGCTGTTTGTGGTACACGTTGCTGGGCTGCAGACACCCCAACAAGAAATGGAAACAAAATTGCATTGAATTAATTCAGAAAGTCAACTTTTTTTTTTTTTTTTTTTTTGACAGTTGATTTTCTGACTTTCTGTTTTGTTTCAGGTTCTCAGAACTTCACACTTGCACGGAGACTGGAAGAGATCTGAAAAAAAAAACTAAAACTGGCTTAATTCGAAAATAGCCAAGCATTAGGTTTATCTGACTACCAGTTGGGTTTGTTCGACATTGATCAGCACCAGCAGAGGAGCAGCTCAGTGAAAGTCTCATTGGACTGCAGCAAGCAGTAACATGAAGACGTTCCTATTGGCTTAGACTACCTAAACTGACTCAGACAGTGTGAGCCAGGAATAAGGAAGTGGCTATGTGTGAGAGGAAGCATGGGAACAAATATTTATTTATTTATTTTGAAAGTATATATATTTTTTCAGGTATTCTGCTTGCTATTGCCAGCAAGCATGCATGTTAAGGTACTTAAAGTGTGTGTGTGTGTGTGTGTGTGTGTGTGTGTGTGTGTGTGTGTGTGTGTGTGTGTGTGTGTGTGTGTGTGTGTGTGTGTGTGTGTGTGTGTGTGTCTGTAAAATGTGTGGTTTGTCAAATAAGTAGAAATTGCAGCAGGCTGTTTTAACTGCCCAAAATTTTGCAGTCTGCCCAGATTTCTGTCTCATACTTTTGGTCTGCTCATAAAAGTTTTATTTTTTTGACAAATCATTGTAGATTGAAAATAATTATACAATGACAAACATCTGAGTTTCAAACCATGTCCTTCAAAAAATGCATACTAATGCTAATTCTAAACTTGCTGTTAGCATTTGGGAAGGACAACCTCTGTAGCCTCTTAATCCTGCTCTGTTCCTTCCCTCAAAAAAAATGTGTGTGTGTGTGTATATATATATATATATATATATATATATATATATATATATATATGTCTTATTCATCTGCTCTTACTGTAACTGTCTTAGTTGCTCTTCTGCATACTATCTGTTCAGTCGCTCTTACTCTGCACTTATTACTGCTTGTTAGTAGCCTTCTAATTTACTGCCTTCTGCATTTGTTTTTTAGTCATTTGTTAATTTAATTGCATTTATTTGAACTGTATTTGCCGTAGTGTTGCTACACGCTCGGGTGTGCTGGCCTGCACTACAATTAGAATTTTATTTACTGCTGTTTTAGCTGCTTTTCTGTAACAAAAAAAATAAAAATTCTAAGCTTGTTTCCTGCCTTTCCTGTAACTAGTCAAAACCAGATGCAGACTTGCTGTATCCAGGACTGTTGGTATGCTTCTGAGCCCCCCAAGCCTTTATGTGTTGGAGGGAAGCCTTCTAGCTTATCAGTGGGAGTGGTAAGCACTAGGTAGCCTATCTACCATGGGAAGAGTGGGTTTTGGCCCTGAAACTGTAGTTCATTGGCCGTTTGGGCAGTTTTTCCATCTCTTTCTACTTTCTGGTTAAAAGCCCGTTTTGCATTTTGTCCCCACCTTTCCTATAACTAGTGTAATCCAGGTACAGATTTGCTGTATCCAGGACTGTTGGTAAGCTTCTGAGCCCCCCAAGCCCTTCTGTGTTGGAGAGAAGCCTTTCAGCTTATCAGTGGGAGTGATAAGCACTAGGTAACCTATCTACCACAGGAGGAGTTGTTTCTGGCCCAGAAATTATAGTTTATTGGCTGTTTGGGAAGCTTTTTCATCTCTTTCAACCTTCTGATTTAAAAGCCTATGTTTGCGCTTGTTTCCTGCCTTTCCTGTTACTAGTCTAGTCCAGGTACATATTTGCTGTAACCAGGACTCTTTGTAAGCTTCTGAGCCCCCCAAGCCTTTCCGTGTTGGAGGGAAGCCTTCTAGGTTATCAGTGGGAGTGGTAAGCATCAGGTAGTCTATCTACCACAAGAGGAGTGGTCCCTGGCCCAGAAATTGTAGTTATTAGCTGTTTGAGCAGTTTTTTTTCCATCTCTTTCAACTTTCTGATTTGAAAGCCGCACTTGCGCCTGTTTCCTGCTTTTTCTATAACTAGCCTAGTCCGGTTACAGAGTTGCTGTATACAGGATTGTTAGTAAGCTTCTGAGCCCCAAAGCCTTTCTGTGTTGGAGGAAAGCCTTCTAGCTTATCAGTGGGAGTGGTAAGCACTAGGTAGCCTATCCTCCATGGGAAGAGTGAGTTTTGGCCCAGAAATTGTAGTTTATTTGGCTGTTTGGACAGTTTTCCATCTCTTTCAACCTGCTGGCTTAAAAGCCTACATTTGTACTTGTTCCCCACCTTTCCTGTAAGTAGTCTAGTCCAGGAACAGATTTGCTGTATTCCAGGACTCTTTGTAAGCTTCTGAGCCCCCCAAGCTTTTCTGTGTTGGAGGGAAGCCTTCTAGCTTATCAATGGGAGTGGTAAGCATTAGGTAGCCTATCTACCACAAGAGGAGTGGTTCCTGTCCCAGAAATTGTAGCTATTGGCCATTTGGGCAGTTTTTTTCCATCTCTTTCAATGTTCTGGTTTAAAAGCCGCACTTGCACTTTTTTCCCACCTTTCCTGTAACTAGCCTAGTCCAGATACAGAGTTGCTGCATCCAGGACTGTTGGTAAGCTTCTGAGCCCCACAAGCCTTTCTGTGTTGGAGGAAAGCCTTCTAGCTTATCAGTGGGAGTAGTAAGCACTAGGTAGCTTGTCTACCATGAGAGGAGTGGTTCTTGGCCCAGAAATTGTATTCTATTGACCATTTGGACAGTTTGTCCATCTCTTTCAACTTTCTGGTTTAAAAGACCACATCTGCGCTTGTTTCCCATCTTTCCTGTAACTAACCTACTGGGTAGCACTAGAAAGCCTTAAACTGATACAAGCCTTCTAGCTTAGGAGAGAGACTTTGGAGTGACTACGTATCCATTTTCTGTACTTTTTTGCTGTACTTAACTGTTTTCTGCCTAAACGCAGAGTTTCCAGTGTTTATTGTTATTTAAAAGCTTGTTTTTTTTCAAATATTGTACTTATTTGACTGCCTGCACTTTTAAAAAGTTGTTTTTTTGTTTAAATAATTTGTTTAACTGTTGTAGACTACACACTAAAGTGTGATAGCCTTTTCTAATCATTTGTAGTCATTTAAAGCTGTTTTAAGTGTATTTTTTTACTGATTTTGCCTTATCTTTTCAAAAAAACAAACAAAAAAATTCCTTGTTTTCCACCTTTCTAAGATAGTATAGTTCAGTTTTCAGGCTAGTGCTGAATTCAGGGCTGTGATACTAGTTTCCGAGTTGCCCATACCTTACTTGGATAGAAGGAAGTTTCTCTGTTCACCTGTGAGAGAGGGGAGCTTTGAGCAACCTATCTGTCCCTGGAGGAGTGGTTCCAGTCCAGAAGTTAGTAGTTTATTGGCCATTTTGGACAAATTTCTATCTCTTTCATTTCCCTACTAAAAAAAATGCATTTGCACAGTTTTGTGCACCAGGCAGTGCTGGCTAGCTACGGTTAAATTATTCCCGGCTCCACTAACTTTTCTATTCAGTTTTTCTCTTGAAACTAGTCTAACTCTCAACCTAAGCACTCAAAAAGCATCTTACAGCCCAGCACTTGCTCAGACCTAATAGCAAGCACTAATATACCCTGACACTGATTGCCCAGCAGGGAAAGGCTCTTTATTCACCCCCTCACCAACCAATCGACTAAGCAGCTCACCCTACTATTCAGGCATGACAAAAGGGCAACTTGAGGTGCACTCTCCAGTCCAGCTGGTGAAGCTGGGTATCCTGAGGTAATGTTACAACTGCCTCATGTACACAGACAACCCTCTCCTCCTACCACAAAACACTAACATATGCGAGAGATGCAGTTATACAGCCAAACTGAAAGCAAAGCAGTCTTGACCCAAGACTGGAACAGACAGTCAAGAGGAGAAGGTTAACACTTGCACTACAACTCCAGCCACACACAGACCTACTAAATCAGCACTGGCAAAAAATACACATAAATACACAAAATCATACTTGACTTGGAGGCTCTAAATAAAAACCTTCAAAAGCATCAGAGACCTCCAAAGCAGACACCCAAACAACCTGCACTTCCCGTTAGAAACTAGACAACACATAAAACACAAAATCAGTGTGCTGCACAATCACAGCCCTTAAGGTGAAATAACATACCTAACACACTAGTAATAGGTGACTCTATAGTCAGGCACACTGACGTCCCACTCACTAGGCTGGACAAGCAGAAGGTTACTGTTAGCTGCCTATCGGGAGCCAGAATCTGCCACATAACACAAGCAGTCAGGTCACGCCAGAACAAGTACAAATATGACTCTGTCATTGTTCATGTTGGTGTGAATGACCTGAAACGTACCTCCCTGGACTACATGAAAAGAGACATGGAAGAGCTCTCTGATCATGTAGCCCAGGCTGGTATGACCCTGACCCTGAGTAGCATCCTGCCCTCACCAAGAATTATACCTCAGTATAAAGAAAAATTATCATTTTCAACAATTGGCTAAGCTTCTGGTGTCATTCAAAGGGGATTCAGTGTCTGTCAGCCTGGGACTACATGCTCGACAAGCCGCGTTGCTTCGCAAGAGACAGCTTGCACCTGTCACCCCTAGGCTTTTGAATACTGGCCAAGGCTCTTGCTGCCCCCATAGTGCCTTTTTTAGGCAAAGCTCAAAAGTCAAACCCACCTCCATAAACAGCACAATTAACAAAAAACTGAGGGTTATGCTACTCAACGCCAGGAGTTTAAATCTCAAAATGTATGCGCTCGAAGCACTCCTCAGTATGGAGAACATCGACATCTGTGCAGTAACTGAAACCTGGTTCAAGGCTCCAGAGAGCACCCCAGCACTACTGGGCTACAACTCATGCCACACTTTTTGGCCACAGAACACAGACCGAAACACAAAAGGAGGGGGTGCATCCATATTCATCAAGGATACCTACACCTCCAGTTTAGTGGCGCAGCATGATACCTCTGAGATCATCCATGTGCAGCTAACTTCAGGCATATCTGCAATGCAAATTGTGGCCTGTTACAGATCACCCTCCATGACCCAGGACCACCACTCCATCTTTCTGGAGACACTGGAAAACATGAAGGTCCTACCAAACACCCTGATATTGGGTGATTTAAATTAACCTACCATTCACGGGGAAAACTACTCGAGTACAAATTCCCAGGCCCAGCACTTCCTGGAATTCATCAACTCAAATGCCCTGGATCAGCTGGTAAACTCCCCTACCAGACGTGAAAACATATTGGACCTGGTCATCACCAACATGGGCAACAGGTGTTCCACACCGGAGGTAAATCCGTCACTGGTTAGATCAGACAATAAACTAATCACTCTGGATCTCCACACAACAACACCACCCCCAACTAAAGAAACCACAGTAAAAAACTTTTCTAAAGCAAACTTCACCTTACTTAAGACAGATGTGGTAAGTTTCACAGCCCCCACGCTAAAGGATAATGCTGCCCAAGATGTAGAATCCTTTACAAATGCACTCTATGAGCACCTACAAGGATGCGTGAATCATCCCATCCCTAGCAAAACCAAGACTCACTCTTCTAAGAGAAAGAAACCAGTTTGGTGGACTCCTGCAATAAACAGGCTATACAATAGATGGAGGAAAATAGTTCAGAAAAAAAGCAAATCCCAAGAAGGAAAGACATCCCTGATCAGTATCTGTAAGAAACTGAGGTCCCTCATGAAATCATCCAAGGCTAACTTTGAAATAAAAATAGCAAAGGATTCAAAAGATAACCACAAAGCCTTCTTTAGCTATGTTAAGTATCTAAGTGGCAACTCGCAGACATGCACTGAACTACTGCAAAATAGCACAAAATATACTGAACCGACTGATATTGCCAACATCCTGGCAGATAGATTCAGTGCAAACTTCACCCCCCCTCTCACCTCCAAAAGGGCCCACAATAATACCGGAAAAGTGTAGTATCCCAAAAATCACAGATGCACAGGTGAAAACAACCCTTTCAAAAGCCAAAAATGCAGCATCAATGGGATCAGATGGTATGGTGTCCCAGGCTGCATCTTGCACGAACTACAGAACAAACTAACCCCCCAACTAAACACGCTGTTCACCCTCAGCCTCTCCACAGGCTACATGCTCATAGAATGGTGCACAGCAACAGTTATTCCTCTCCACAAAGGAGGGGCCACAACTGACTTTGGTAACTATCGCCCCATAAGCCTGACTAGCCTGGTCTGCAAGGCAATGGAGCGCATCATCATGGGACTCATTAACAAAGACATTGGGAACCTCCAGACACTTGACCCAACCCAGTTAGGCTTCGTTAAGGGCAGATCAGGCCTACTAATTCTGGTTGATTTCTTTGAGACAGTCACCAAGGCCATAGATGAGGGAAAGGTGATTCACACAGCCTACCTTGACCTTGCCAAGGCTTTCAACACCATTCCACACTCGGGTATTACAGAAAAACTCACCAGCCTGAACATAAACCCCTACATTGCAAGATGGGTTGCCAACTGGCTTACAGACAGAACTCACACGGTAAGAATAGTGGGCTCCAGGTCCGACTTTAAACCAGTCACAAGTGGTGTCCCACAAGGCTTGGTCCTGGGACCCCTACTGTTAGGCATATACTTCTCAGAAGTACAGGCAAACACAGGAGGACTATGGCTAACCAAGTTTACCGATGACTGCAAACTGGGAGCCAGAATTGACTCTCCAGCTGACATGGACATCCTTCAAAAGGGCCTTACTGAGACAGACACATGGTGTCAAAGTCATGGCCTCAAGCTAAATGCCAAAAAATGCATAGTCATCCCGTTTGGGAAAAACAAAACACCCATGAACTGCCACATAGGTGGCAGCTCCCTTAATACAGAACAGGTAATAAGAGATCTGGGGACCCAGGTAGATAGTAATCTGTTCTTTGACAATCATATTGCCAAAGTAGTTAGGAAATCCTTCTGTGTGGCCCATCTAATTACTAAAGGGTTCACATCTAGAAATAAAGAGGTCATAGTGCCCCTCTACTAGTCATTTATTAGACCCATCATAGAGTACAATGCCCCATTTGGGATGTACCTCACAAGACACTTCCAACAGTTGGAAGGACCACAAAAGTACCTCACCAAGAGGATTACTGGTCTCACACATATGCCCTATGCAGCCCGACTGAAAAAACTCCAGCTGTACTCAGTGGTATATCGCTTACTCAGAGGTGATCTCTGCCTGACTTACAAAGCCAGGTCCAACTCAGAATTGATGGACATGCTCCACCTAAAGAAATCCAAGTCACTGCAAGCCACACACTCTAGTGAGATAAACCTCACCACAACAATAAATAGAACATGCTGGAGGGATAGATTCCTGTCACAGAGACTCCGCATGCTTTGGAACAAAATTCCAAATTACATCAGGCAGAGCCCCTCACTTACACTCTTCAAGAGAAACCTTGATGAGTGGATGGGTAACAGAAAATACACCCCTGGGATCACTTCATTGGCTCTGCTTGACAGAGGATCAGTTAATTAATCAATGAGGTGGCGAAAGCCGACACACTCTGGCTAGGCTTATAAATGCCCTCAGGCAGATAGCCTAGAACCTACCTATGAACCTATGAACCTATAAGCTCTCAACTCTCCCTGATTTTGAATCATATGTTGATCTGTTACTCAAAAAGTTTATTTTTTTTCTTGCAAACAGTTAGGACTGCAGACTTAATAGATTACAAAAAATAAAATAATGCTATTGCAAACATGTTATTCTATCAAATTTCTAAGTTTATAAAGGCAGTAGCTGTTCCTGATTTTGGTCTTTTGTCCAGCCTTATGTTTAGCTTTATCCTTGATTCTTGAGATAAAAGGCTGAGACTTATGGGATACTTGTTAACTATTTTGACAGTAGTGAGCTGAGGAGATAAATTCCTGTGTGTTAGTTTTTATGTATTCATTTATTCATTCATTCATTCATTCATTCATTCATTCATTCATTCATTTTTGCCCAACCAAATACCTGAGGTTTATAGTCACAGCCCTGCAAATGGTTGTAATTGATGGTCACATCTTTGTGTGTGACTGTGTACGTGGAGGGAATTAAAATAAATTACTGTTGCAGAAGTTATTATTTTTATTTTATTACAGTCTGGTATCTAAGGTCTGTACTGTCAATAATGCTGGCTTTAATTACTGGGTACAAGTATTGTCTGTGGATGAAAGTGATTGACAATGTTGTCATTTGTTCGAGTTAAGTGGTCATGTTTTTTTTTTTTTTTTAGCTTTGCAGATATAATGTGCATTTGTGTAACGCCACCTAGTGATATCGATATATGTATATATATATATATATATATATATATATATATATATATATATATATATGGTTCCCTATCAGAAGCCTGAAACACTATAAGCCTGAAAATCAAAATCCTGAAAACTATAGACTGAAAGACCAAAATCCTGAAACTCAAAATCCTGAAAACACAAAATGGACATACTGACGTCATTGTGGCTTTGCTATTGTTAGCCCTGTGGTGTTGGGTCATGCGTTGGGTTCAGGTAAGTGTGCGGTTGGTTTTATGTTAGAGTTAGGGGCGGTTTAAGTGAGTTAGGGTTAGGGCGCAGGTTAGGCATGTATGCAATAGTGACAAATATTGGGGTTAGGGGCGGTTTAAGTGAGTTAGGGTTAGGGTGCGGGTCAGGTGAATGTGCAATAGTGATGGACCTTAGGGTTAGGGTTAGGGTCAGGGTCAGTTGGTAGATATTAGTGTCTTTATAGTGACATATTAGCATTATTTGTGTTTTCAGGATTTTGGTCTTTCAGTCTATAGTTTTCAGGATTTTGATTTTCAGGCTTATAGTGTTTCAGGCTTCTGATAGGGAACCATATATATATATATATATATATATATATATATATATATATATATATATATATATATATATATATATATATGGAGAGAGAGAGAGAGAGGAAACTGATATGAAAAAAAAAATCTTCAAAGAAGTATATTCCATTAGCATAGATTGGGTGCCTTAAAGTATACATAAAATCTAATTAAGCATATGCTACACCAAATATTACTCTGGATCACGGGCAAAAATCACTTAAAGTTTGATCATAATTCTGTTATTAATCTGATATATATATTCAGATTGAGGTTGCTTTATCTTATAGAATTCCTCATTGTCGAAGATGCAGTGATCTCAGTACATATAAGTAACAAAAAAGTGTAGGCGACACAATCATCCATGGCAGGAACTGCAGGGTGAAAACACTTTAAAAATGTTATAGTGAGTTTTGTTTTTCACTGTTTCGCTAAGAATTCACTTCTTTGTGATCACACATTTAAGTGTCAGTTGCTAATGTCCTGAATTTATGTCACGGAGTCTATTATTCTACGTATTGCCAATGCCTTGACGGTTCTAGAGTTTGTTAGGCCCTTCTTCTCTAGAGTCTACTCCTTTCATTATTATTCCCTAGCTGTGTCTAAGGACGGATACCTATATTCCTCGCTGTTGTCCTTTGCCAGAAGTTTTAACTAAAAATAAGGAAATGTCTGCAATTCCAGAATAGCAATCAGATTATAAGCAAAGGCAAAGAGAAAAAACCTGAAATCATGGTTTCCTAAGGTGTTGCAAAAGACCAAGCTTCGTATAATGCGACTTAACTCTTCCATGTTTGGTTTCATTGTTTGTACATTGTGAGAAAAAAGTTGTTGAGACAGAGTCATAACTTGACAACAGTTATATCCATGAATGAGAGGGGTGATGGGGACTAATTGCTGCACAGCACTTTAAAATTTTACTTTACATTACTGAGGTGCTGACAAGGACAAAAGAAAACATACCATACAGTTTCACCTTTGACCTTAATTTCCTAGCAGAAATATCCAGCTGGTCTGGAGTCAGTTTAATTACATTCCTGATAGCTAATGGCAAAAGGTCACTGCATATTATAGCTTGTTCCTCGCAGTCAGAGCATCTCTTTCTTCCTCCATCTGATAAAAACATTCCTTGGGTGAAGTCAGATAATCACTCTTGACTAGCTTGGACTTAACTCACTAACAGTGACAGGATCAAGGAACCTGTCAATCTGACTAAGGCATTTGCTACCCACATAGACACTGATTTTTTTTTTTTACGTCCCTAGAAATTATTGGTTTAATTATGAGGTTTGCCTTAATGACCTGGACTCATTCCTAGGTTCTAAGATCAGTGAGAAAAAGTATTCTGGTCAGTGACAGCAATGTAGTGGGAATCGCATGATCTTGGCAGTGGTGTTTCTTGGTGTGAGAGATCTGGACAGGGCAATTTGCACATGCCCGACATCTGTTGCTATAGCAATGTGATTTTCATTAATATAAATAATTATAAGTTCATCAGCAGTCATGCACTATTCTAGCACATGCACAGGTATCTTTAAAATAATGAAAGTATGCTGAAGACTTGCTCACATTCTCTCAGTTAGCCAAAGACTTAGGACTTCTGCTTATGAATTAAGTGCCTTTTTAAGGTGCAGTTAGTAATTACGGCAATTCATTTAATTGACTTAGCTGGACTGCTAATACATTTTTACAGTTTCTATCTACCATAAATAGGTCACAGTTCCGTCTCTCAGTGTTTTCAAATTTTCAAATCTCTTCCCCACATACAAACATTGAACTGGCCCAACTTCTTTTTAAAACATGATCACACATCAGGAGGCCCTCCAACTTATATTATAAGTAAGACAACAAAACAAATCACTGCAGCTGTGGATATTACTAGATACAGCTATGCACTATCTGAATGTCACAGACTTGACTGTTATATAACGGTGCATATGATTGCACAGGGACTTTGGTGCTAGTGGCTTCGTATATTCAACAAGTAAAAGGAGTAACTGTTAATCAGCCTAATGCATTTTGTTGTCTGCTTTAATATCCTCACTACTAGATCGGTTAGCTACATGAAATTTTATTTGATAATGCATTGTGGTACCACCTTGTATGTGCACAAATACATCATCTATCTGATCATTTGAACATATAAAACACTGTACTATGCTGCATGTTAATATACTCAGTATTACAATTTTTCTTAAAATGAATGAATGTGTGTGTGTGTGTGTGTGTGTGTGTGTGTGTGTGTGTGTGTGTGTGTGTGTGTGTGTGTGTGTGTGTGTGGCCATTTTGATGTCTTATTCCTCATCATCCAACATGAAAATGACTTGCTGCCATTCTTTAAGAATGTTTTCTTTCTGTGGCTGCCTCAGGTATAGTATTTGCAGTTGCTACTCATGTGGGTGCACTGATATGTTCACCATATAAAACTGCTGCAGAAACATACCTGATTGGTTAATACGTCCATTGGATCAACATTGTAAACTGCAGCTATGAATACTGCAGTCACTCTGGCAAAGTGCTAGGAAAAATGAAACTGGTACTGATTTTTGTGTATTGCAGAAGTGAAATCTTTCTAAAGTTCTGGTGAGTCACTTGCATTCTAATTTAAACTTCAAAGGTAATTCATTGAGGCCATCAGTTGACTGCACTGACATGAACATAACCACTCTTCACTTGAAAAATGTCAGTAAACTGCAATGATGATATTATAACTGGGGGTCATAAAAAGGATGGCTAGGCATTAATATACCTGCCTATTCTGCTTGTGTTTTTGTTGCTTTAAAAATAGGAGTATTCTGTTTTGTTTTGTTTTAACAGACTGTCTTGAGATTGTAACATACTTTTAAACAGAGCACACATTTTTCCTGTCATTTTAAAAGTAGTGTAAAGTAAGTAACTGTTTATTTTTGTTTTGTGGGGGTGGAGTAGTGGGCTGGATTCAATAAACCTTAAATGACTTGCTGGGACTGTGTTTGCATTGCAGCACAACATGCCTATGATAGCGCATATTGTATATGTAGAGCAACACAAACCAGGTAAACATCATGGTATGCTAATTAGTGCGTAAGCAGCTGAAATATCATTCAATCCAAGATGGAGCAGCTATTTAGCAAGGTATAAAACAATCGTGTACATTTCATGTAGACATCTACCCCATACTCCAAAGTCTTTTGAAATGCAGCCACACAAACTACACTCAAAAGAAAGAATGTTAGGGGCTGCTGCCTTGTTCATGCGTATGTTCAACAGACTCAAGTCTATGCTGCTGATGATGATGATACACCTCGGGCAAGAAGGAGAAGGGTATTTAGACCCCATTTAACTGTTCATGGTCTGCATGAAGTGGCAATAGTACAGTGCTGCAGGGTGGATAGAGACACACTCCAGGAGCACTACAACCTCTGTCATCCTCACCTAAAACCAAGGACAAACCAAGGTGAACCAATACTTGTGAAGACCAGGGTATGTGTACCACTTACAATTTTAGCTACAGGAACCTTTCAGAAACCCACAGAGGACATTCTGGGGGTGTCACAGGCATCAGCATCCAGGATTCTACACCAGTTCCTGAATGCTATGCTGCAGCATGCCAGTGACAATATATATTTTTCACCCATATGCCCCGAAGAGAGAACTAGAACTATGCAGGAGATCTACCCTGTAGTACACTTCACTGAAGTCCTGGATGCAATAGACTGCACCCACACTGAGATCAAATTACCACCCAGGGAACAATGAAGGGTCTACATTAATAGAAAGAGGTTTCACTCCATGAACTGCCAGGCTGTATGTGATGCTAGGGGAATCATCCTGAATGTGTATTCTGGCAACCCTGGCAGTTACCACAAGTGCCATATCTGGAACACCATATTAAATTATGTTTCTTATTTATTACAACAACATTTGTCAGAGTATGTTTTAAAATTTTAGTTTTGAACATTTTTTCATTTAGCAGTGAAACAAAATATATTAAACATTGGTGATAAAAGTATCTATTTCAGTATATTTCAACCATAAAAGCTACTCATTTTGCTTTCACTATAATCCACTTATCCACTTATAATCTGTACTTATCAATCATGGCCATGTTATTGATTGTATACACATTAAATGTGTGATTTTTAATAAAAATGGCCATAGTACAATATTCCAATTTGCTTTATGCAAGTACACACCAGTATTGCAAAGACAGACTAATGGCCTTTTAGCTATATCAGCTCAGCAGGATCAGTCATTTTTATTATCCATAGACATCTGCCAGACCTAGCAGTTGTAGCTACATTGTTGACTGTATCATTCTCAGATGTTTGTGTCAAAAATTAATAACAATAATAATGACCAATGTGGCACATTTCAAATTTGCTTCAAAGAAACACACTAAACATAGTAAAGTGTCCCAACTTAATTCACATGCACACTCATCCTGCAAAGCCAGATGAAATATTGTTCAAAAACAGTAATAACAGCACAATGTACTTTCATACACAGAGAGCCCCCACTCCTATTAGCAGTTATAGTCACTTTGTTGACTGTGCATACCCATTATTGTTATGAAGAAATGATAATGTACTTTACGGATGGCATTGGATGAACTATATGAAACTCTGTAAAGATGTCCAGCATCACACCATAAGACCATACCATGTGAAGCATAGTTTAAATAGAAGAATATTTATGATGACAGCATAAAAATATTAACCACCTGATGGCATATGTTAAGTCAATATGCACAATTTCTGTAGAAGTAAAACTCATTTGATTAATTCCACATTAAAAACAACTATTACTTCTGCAGATACTGCTAATGGCAAACAACTTTGCATTTCAGTGCTTCATCTACAAATGCAGTACCTGCTGCCCTTGAAAAATAAATGACATATGCTGCACTAATTGGTGTACTGATTATATAACCATAACATTTCCTGAACTAGATCAGCTATGCAGTAGGGAATTGCTGGAAAAAAACAGCAACAAATCCATAGTTAGTTAGTAGGTATACAGTCCAGGGGGCAATTAAGGAGTATAGCCTAAATTCCCCAAAACACTGCCTGGTTAAGCAACTCACTCAAAGTTGTAGATCAGAGCATGTGTATGTACCTGTAATAAGCATTCAGTATATAGCACGTGCATATAAGTACTGAGCACGTGCAGGCAGCAGTGCTATTTTGAGAGAACAGCCAGAGTGTTAACATGTATAAGTGTGGCAATCAGACTGTTTATACGTTTATTTAAGTTTAAGATACAAAGCCTCATTTCTGATGTATTTGTGTGCAATAAAGTTGCTTGAACAGAACCTATAAATGTTTGTCTGTTTTATCCTGACCAGATGAGTAACATGGTGTCAGACGTGGATTAGAAGAACAACTTGTATGAGCCATGAGATGCAGAGTTGAAGGTGAAGGCAGATTAAGCAGGTGGAGTGAAATGGAGCACAGACAAATGAAAAAGGGCCAGAAACAAGCTAAAGGTAAAGAAAACTGCACAGATTATTTATATGGCAAAGAAAAATTAAACTGCACAATAAGGCACAAAATGTATTATTAATCAAACAAATAGAACAAAAACATATTATTAAGCAAATGAAAAGCACAGACTGCATTATTAATTAAGCAAAATATTTGAAACTACAATATTTGATAAAACTAGCACAACTCTTCATATAGGGCTCATAATTATTTATTTATTTCTATTTATTTATTCATTTATTGCATTTGTTTATCAGGAAAGTCCACTGGGCCTAAAATAGCCCATTTTCAGTGGAGGTCTGGGGAGAAAAGCTCCAAGAACATAGATACAGAAAATATTAAACATTTATTGGTACAGAAGTAGAAACAGTGTTATACATAGTGATTACACAAGTATATACAGAATATATACATAAAAGCAGGAATTGAGTTGGTTTGATTACAGTAATATATATATATATATATATATATATATATATATATATATATATATATATATATATATATATGGGTTACCTTCATTTGATCGACAGTTCATTTGACTAAAACTCAATTGAATGACAAGTAGTACTTGCAGTGCAGCGTAAGGCAAATAAAAGGGATATGTCCTTTTGCGACCCTGGAGTTAGTATATATAGTTAGGGGGGTGTGGGGGTGGAGCCCTCCGCCTAGTTTGGTTTTACTGAACAATATAAAACAAAAAGCAGAGAATTTAAATCAAACTAGATGCAGGGGCTCCTCCCCCCACACCCCCTAATGTGGGGGGGTTGTGTCCCCCCACACCTCACAACTATATATACTAACTCCAGGGTTGCACTACAGTGGGGAAAATGACATATCCCTTTTATTTGCCTTACAGTACACTGCAAGTACTACTTGTCAGTCAAATGAGTTTCAGTCAAATGAGTTTCAGTCAAATGAGCTGTCGATCAAATGAAGGTAACCCATATATATATATATATATATATATATATATATATATATATATATATATATATATACATATATATATATATATATATATATATATATATATATATGTATATATATATATATATATATATATATATATATATATATAAAGCAGGAGTTTAGTTGGTTGCCAGGTTAATTCAATCAAAGAGGTATAAACAGAGATATATTAATCAGCATTATTATACCAGTATCAAGTATAATTATGGAGAAAATATCATCAGCCAGCAGTAGCAAAAAGCATGGGAGTTTAGTTATCATATAAGGAGATGAAAGAGGTTAGGTTATAGAGCAGGTATATAGTCAGGAAGAGTTGAGATGGCAGTTTTACCTTTGGTTTGCATAACGAGCATGTTTAAAGTAAACAGGCACAAGAAAAGTATACTGAGCATGATAAGAGATTAAAATGGCATAATGAGTACAATAAAAAGAGCAAATTAAGTTTAAAGAGCAAGGTGACTGTAAGTTTTTAGTAAAAGACTGTGTTTGGGCGCAAACTATTATTTTGCATTGACCAAAACCATTCAAAACATAACTAAAACATAACTAGAGTTGTTTGAATTATCTCAGAGTGTGAAAAGGATTTGCAGAGTGTGTGCTTTATTACAGTGCAATTATGTCAAAGAGTTTGCTGTGTGCAAAGTATAGTTATATTGCAAATTGCAGTCAAAGTGCAGTCATTTTGAAAAGTTTATTGTGCTGTGTGCATTTATTCGCTGAAAGCCACCATTTCAGAGTTTCTTACACTGTGCAGTGTTATTTCACAAAGAGCAGCCATTTTGAATGGTTTCTGTGCTGTGTACAGTTTATTTGCAAAGTGCATTCATCTCGAAGTAGTATTTTCCATTGTGTACAGTTTATTCGCAAAGTACAATTATTGTGAAGGATTTCTTACACTGATAAGGAGTGGTTTCACAAAGTACAGCAATTTCAAAGTGTTCTTGTGCTATGGATACTTATTTGGCAAAGTGCAGTTATTTCAAAGAGTTTATTGTGCTGTTGGGCATAATTACAAGTACTGGCATAAAGTTCTGGCATATATATTTGTGTGTGTATATTCGTACATGATTTCAAGCACTTTCACTACTGTGTGTTGCTATGGCAGAGGCATTTTGCAGATCAAGCCCACTTGTGTTTGATGATAATATAGCAGAGAACTGGAGAGTATTCAAGCAAGAATACAATATTTTCATACAAACAGCTTTTTCTGACAAAGATGCATGTACAAGGGCATTCATTTGACTTAAATTAGCTGAGTCAGAAACTATTAAAAGAAAGCGTTAATTTGTGTATGCATCAAAAATCTATGCAGGAGAAGGGGAAAACTGTCATATTGTAGTACAGGCTGAATCAAGGGAAGACCCTGAGTGCTTAAAACGTAAATTTAGAGAAATGTGCAACACCAGACAAATGTTACATTAGAGAGGCACTTATTTTATAAAAGAGACCAAAAGCCAGGCGGAACTTTTGCAACTTATATCACTGATTTGAGAAATAAGGCCACAAAGTGCAGATTTGGTGATTTGAAAGATGAATTAATAAAGGACAGGCTTGTGTGTGGTCTTAATAGTGTTACAGTGAGAAAGATTTTGCTTTGTGACAGTGATTTATCATTAAGCAAAGCCATAGTGATTTGTCAAATCCATGAGATCACAGAAAGTCACACAAATATGCTTACAACTGATAAAAACATGGTTTCAACAGCCTCTAGAGCAAATGTGGACAGCATACAACACATGGCAAGCAGAAACAGGCCTAAGCACATGGCAGCAGCAACCCCAGTGGGTGGCAGGGAGAACTCATAGCTTTCTAGCAAGTTGCAAGACTAGTTCAGTAGAATGAGCATGCCCTGTACAGTATAAGAGTGAGTCAGCAAAACCCAAGTCAAGTCTTATTGTTAACTGTTGTAATTGTGGAGCCAATCATGAATCTAAAAGAGAAAAAGGCTTAGCATTTGGTCAACAATGCCACACATGTAAAAAATGGAACCATTTTTAAAAGTTTTGTAAATCAAGCAAGCCTCATTCAGTTATTAGGAAAGGTCACTTAAAAAAGCAAGTTGATCATATACAGAGCTGCAACCCTACTTTCTATGTAGATAGTGTATCAGTGGTCAGTGAAAAGGTTAATGCAGTAGATTTGTTGGCAAAGAATGAAGTATTTTTTACTGTCCTGATCCAAGTTAAGCCCACTAAGCTCAAAGTAGACACTGGTTTAAAGTATAATGTAATGCCCGCAGAACCATTTGCTAAAGTGAGAACTGGTGCGCAACTTAATTTGGGCAATTGTGCTACGCTTGTTGCTTATGTAGGTGAAAAAATTCAAACCGAAGGCTCAGTAGTGCTTTCATGCTATTCAGCTGGGAACAGTTACAGCTTGCAATTTTATGCAGTCAGAAGACCTGTGGAGTCATTATTAGGTCTCAGAGACAGTTTAAAAAATGACAGTTTAAGAATGAAACTGCTTTCTTTTACCAAAGATGTCCATAATGTAAGCACATGTCCCAGTTCCAGTCTTACTGATACTATTTTCTCAGAGTATGCTGATGTGTTTGACAAGCTAGGTAAACTTACAGTTGTGTTCTCCATGAAGTTAGACCAAGAAGTCAGTCCAGTGGTCAGACCAGCAAGAAGAGTTCCAGTAGCTATGCAGGATTAAGTCAAGTTCCAGTTTGATAAAATGGTGCAGCAAGATGTGATTTGTCCAGTTACAGAAACAACTGAGTGGGTGTCTTCCATGGTAGCTACTTGGAAGAAAAATTCAGATAAAATCAGAATATGGATTGACCCAAAAGACTTGAACAAGGCATTAAAAAGACCTCATCATTCTATGCGTACAGTCAAGGAGATTGCAACCCTTATGACAAATGCCACTGTTTTTTCTGTCTTAGATGCATGAGTTCATTTTGGCAAGTAATGCTTGATCACAAATCTTCACTACTGACTACATTCAGTACCCCATTTGGTAGATACAGATTCCTCAGGATGCCTTTTGGAATAAATTCTGCCAGTGAAGTCTTTCAGCGTACAATGAAGCAAATTTTTTCAGGCTACTTGTGTGCTATAATAGTTGATGATTTACTGGTTGGAGGTGATGGAGAAGCAGAGCATGACAGAAACCTCAGGAAAGCTCTGGACAGAGCGTGTGAAGTGAATATAAAGCTCAGTCCTCTGAAGTGCAAATTCAGATTAACAGAAATTACTTATGTAACTTATGTAGGTCATTTATTTACCAGTACAGGCTTATGACCAGATCCTTCTAAACAAGCAGCCATTCTTGAGATGACAGCTCCAGACGATGTCCAAGCCTTACAGCATTTTCTTGGTATGGTTAACTATTTCTGTAAATTTATCCCTGACTTTAGTGACTTATCAGTATCTTTAAGAGATCTGACATGCTAAAATGTTGTGTGGTGATGGTTAGAACAACACCAGAGAGCATTTGATAACCTCAAGCAGCAAATTTCTAACCCACCTACATTAAGATACTATGATGTCCACAAACCAGTAGTTCTTTACTGTAATGCTTCAAAGTTTGGTCTTGGTGTAGTTATTCTTCAAGAGGGCAGACCTGTCACATATGCATCTAGAACTCTTACCCAAACTGAGATGCAGTATGCTGAAATTGAGAAACAACTTCTGGAAATTATGTTTGCATGTTTGACGTTCCATGATTACATTTATGGCCGAGTAATCCAGATAGAAACTGACCATCAACCTCTAGTTACTATTTTAAAGAAGCCTATGCATTCAACTCCAGCAAGACTACAAAGAATGATGTTCAAATTGCAAAAGTACAATTTCAAAATGGTCTATACAAAAGGTAAATTTCTTTATCTGTCTGATACGTTATCCAGATCGCCTAGAAGTACCATGGAACAGATCAATGCAGAGAATTTTGACTTTGATGTCATGGAAGTGTGCACTTTTTCTACCACGAGACTTGATGAGTGGAGAGATCATACAAAGACTGATCCAATTTTGCAAAAATCTCAACCACTTCATCAGTGTAGGATGACCATCAAAGGAATCCTGTGTATTGCCAGAATTACAACCGTACTTTCCATACAGAGATGAGACGCTGATGGAAGATGGTATAATTTTCAAAGATCCAAAAGTTATTGTTCCAAGACCTTGTGTAAAATACACAGCAATCTAGTCATGATTGTTTTCCATGTGTCTAATTTTGTGAAATTGCATGTCAGATAATTAGTTCGGTAAAATTGCATGTGAAAAGATTATTTCTGTAAATTGCATGTCATTGAATACTGTCATTTCATATACTGACTATTTCTCAAAGAGGGAGGATGTAGATCAGAGCATGTGTATGTACCTTTAAGAAGCATTTCGAGATGTAGCACGTGTGTATACATACTGAGCAAGTGCAGGCAGCAGTGCCATTTTGAGAGAACAGATGGAGAGTTAACATGTGTAAGTGTGGCAGTCAGTCTGTTTATAAGTTTATTTAAGTTTAAGTTACAAAGCCGCATTTCTGATGTGTTTGTGTGTAATAAAACTGCTTGAACAAAACCCATGAATATTCATCTGCATACCTCTCAACTGTCCCTGATTTTCAGGCACGTCCCTGATTTTGACTCAAATTTTAGCTCTGTCTCTCTTAATCCCTCCTAAAACTAGTGACTTTTGGAGGAAAGGTAATGGTCAGGATTCACGAAGCCTCCGTGTAAGAGTTACAAGGCTTACACAGAGGCTGCAGTTAAATGGTGTGACGCCAGCATGCCATGCATATGCATGAGGGCATGCTGAATCACACCTAAGGTTAACACGGTCCATGTAAGACAGTAGGGGGCGTGTCCGTAGGGCGAGCCCTGCAAACGGACATGCCCCCAGAAGAGTAAAAGTCCAGAAAGTAAACCCCCACGACAGAGTCCATGTAAATGTGAATAAACACAACACAACACATGCCCCCACAGACTATGAACATAAAATGTAAAAATAAACATGTTATTTTTTTTTATAAGTTTTAAAGATGTTTGCCCGTGAGTGCGCTCATTTGCGCGGGCGTGCCCGTCGCTTAGCCACAGTTAGCAGTCAGTGGAAAAGCATATAAGAATTAAATATGCAAAGTAAGCCAAGAATCAATAGCGTAGCAGTAGAAACGTTGGCTGAAGAGGAGGCAGTCATGGTTCATGCCCCCACAACATCCATTTTTATTTTTAGTGAAATAAGCACAAAACAATTCCCTGACATATATGTACATGTATAAAATTATTTTTTTTTAAATGTAATGAAATGGGCCATGTATTGTGAAGAAATGTGTGAAATAAAAAAATAAGAAATTTCAGAAATGCCCATAGCTGAGCTACACTCTAACAAGTTGAGTATATCTGCCCGTAGGTGAGCAGTGTTTTAACAGGTGTAAAATGAGTGCCCGTAGGTGAGTAGTGGTTTAACAGGTGTAGAAGGAGTGGCCGGGGTTGAGCAGAATTCCAACACGCTGAAACTGTGTGCCCATAGCTGAGCTGAGCGTAATATGCGTGCTGACAGCCAAACAGCACGTAAGCCAGCGTGACCCATTTGCACGGAGCTGTGCACCACGCCAACAAGCTAACCGACAGGCAACGTTGAGCAAGCTGTATCAAAACTGCCTTTACACAGACACACCTCCTAACCTGTGTAGACAGTCATAAAATATAAAAAGCAATGGCCAGGCTCAAACCCAGGATACCATGCACCATAGTCAAAGTACTGAACCACTAAGCCATGACAGCTGCTCTTAGAAATACAGTAATAGCATATATATAGGAATGAATGGAAAGAGGAGCATGACAAAGCAGGTTTTGTGAAGCTGATACAATTCCAAAATGGCCAATCACAGATAAGTGCGGGAAAAACGGCATATATAAGCCCCATAGGTGGGAATACACAGCATAACCGATTGTGGAACCGACTTGCAGTCAGGATGGCAGGTGTAGGAGAGGGTAGTTGCTTCCAAGCATAGAGGTGGGGCGTTGAGTAGTCCAAATATATGGTTTGGCTCCTCGTCCATGATCATGAGGCCCAACTCATGCAGGGCCAGGTCTTGTGGGGAGCATATAGGGCTGAGGCATGGGACCGGTTGGCACATGATCTCACCAGTGCCACAGGAATACCAAGGACTGGTGAACAGGTCTGTCACCACCATGCGGACCTGAAGAAATGGAAGCAGGACCAACTGAACCATTGGATCCAGGAGGCCCGGCAAATGCCCAATGCCCCACTACTGAGTAAGTTACATGTAATTATTTATGTAAGAAATTAACCTAGCTGATATTATGGAGATGTGTATTCCAATATTACTTAATTTATATTGCAGCTGCAGGTGTCCGTTCTGCGAACCGTCGAGCCTATGCCAATAGGCTGGTGCGGTTGCGCCACCAGGCAGGTCAGTAATTCTCTCCCTGTAACTGTAAAAAAATATAAGTATGACAGCTTGCAAAAGAGTGCAGTGTAGTCACTTATTAATAAAAAGTGCAAGTAACAGTGTAAGAGAGTTTGCAAGTATTGTTTGATTACATAAGTGTGATGCAGCCTGTAATCCAAAAATAAAAATGAAACAAGTCTGAAATAAAGATGTTCCACCTGTAATATAATAGTACATAACCTGCAGCAGGCTGAAAAGTACAGCTACAGAAGCTGAGTAAAACACGTTTGAAATATATCCCTGTTTAAATTCTGAAACATGACACAAGTGAGAACTGTTGGAAGGATTGTTATAACTAAGTAAAACTTGTCAGTAAAGCCTAGAATTAAGTACCATCCTGAATTGTAAAAATAAAACAAGTGAGAAAGTGTGAGAAAGAGGTATGAATCCACCAATAAAGTAGTAATAACTCCTGAATAAAGTATACTGCAGTCAGTACAGAATGAAATGAATGTGACAGGCACAACCAAACAGCAACGTGTTGAAAAAAGTACTGAAGCTGGAATGTGTGTCCCAAAATCCGGATATGTTGCTCTCAGTTTGCAATATGCAGATAGTATGGTTGTATGAAATACCAAACATCCACAGTTGTCTAGAGCCATATAAAGCAAATGTAGCAGGATGATGTAGCTGAACAGAGCCAGATATGAATGTGTATGAATAAAAATGAAATGTATATTGATGTAGCAGTAACATTCCTATCACCAACATGAATAAGTTGTCACATAGGAAACTGTAGTCAGACCTGTAGTGTGTATATATCTGCAGCTAGTAGAAATGTACAGCATATGTATAGGTATTTGAAGTTGTTAATGAAATATTTCTTCACCCTGCCCTATAACCACAAATAATCCATTCCATGTGAAATGGGTATGTGTATTCACAATTAACACCCCTGGACAATTGTCCTGTTGGTTCATACATATTTGCATGTACGTTGATGCATGTGCCCTGTTCATACATCCAAACCTGATGGCCTGTTGCCATCATTCAACCCCGCATGTTGTTGGAATGTGTACTGTTGTTCAAATTATGCATGTGTTATGCTTGCTGTTCAACGGCTTGAATTTATGGGTGTTTGGTTAATGGGAATACTAATGCATGCTGTTACAACTAATTGTGAATGGTATTGCATGTTACTAACCCAAACTGTCACTAAATAATGCAAACCATAGGACGACAGGGAAAGTGGGTTCCAGCGGACCCACCTCTCCCACCTCAGCTGGCGAGTGCACCTGGCAGTAGTGCCCAGGCCGGACCCTCCTCCGGTGGTCCTGTGCCACCTGCAGGTGGAAGCGCTGCAGGGGATGGGGCTCATCCCCCCTCTGCAAGCATGGCCGGAGGAGAACATCCACTCACCCTTCGTAGTGTCCGGACTGTGGTGCGTAGGGAGATCTGGCACGCTGTGCTTGGGCCCCTACGCCAGCTTGAGGCATGGGTGGCACAACTCACGGGCGTGCCTGCTGCCCGGCCTACACAGCCCCCAGCACAGCCCCATCCTGGGCAGTGAAGGCACAGTGGCAACTGCCCATGGGTGGGGATCTCAGTTCCACTGTTGCCATCTGTGGGCTCATGGGCTCGAGATATCCAAACATCCGTCCCCGTCAATTGTGTAACCCCCCCCACATGTGTCATACACCACCCCTGTATGCGTCTTGTTTGTCTTGTCTGTTAACCTCCCCTACCTACCTCCCCAGCTATACCAACTTCCCGTACCTGACATACCACTCTCACCTGAAAAAAAAAAAAAGGGCACTCTGTACCCACAAAAAAATTACGCCCCATACATAGCTGCCCATTTTGCACACGTTTGCTGGACATGTAAACTGGCAATTACAATTGGCTGTAAAACAAATATTATTGTTGTCCTCACACCTCTCTCAGGGGTGGAAGGTTTCAAATTTCACACCAAATTACAAACATATGCACAGCTGTTGCTGACGAAGAAATGAGCAGCTCTGGGCCTTTCCTACATCCTTCCTGCAAAACCCGAGCTTGTTTTCTTACTGTCCTACCCTTTTTGTGCCCCCTTTTTCACCACTTTTCTATCTCCCCATTTTCTTTTCTTTAAAAGAAAATAGCGCGGGTGTGTGCGAGAGTAAGCACTTTTAAGCAGTAGTAAGCGGGTGTGCGCAAAGCTAAGCGGCAGTGCGCATGTGTGACCTCCGTGCAAACCAGCGCTAACCCGCTTACAACTGCTTAAAAGTGCCTTAGTCACTCTGAATGGCAAGGCCTGTAGTTTTCTCAGCAGCAAAATAAAATACCTCCCTCAGTCTCACACCCAGGACCTTGGAAACACTAGTCTGCATGACTTACCACTAAGCCATGACTGCTATACAAGAACATTGTGCTGAAAGAAATATATCATAAAATAGTAGGAATTAATGTAAAGGGAATATAGCAAGTCTAGTACACAAAGCATGTCATGTATATTTACTGTCAAATCTAGTGGATTTGTAAAATAGTACTGTGTGCTGAGAAACAGTCATGCTAGTTGGTAGCTACTGGGTAATAATGTCACAGTAGCATCTGGCACGCCACACACATACTCAGAGCAGGATAAACACTGCCATAGTTGAATAGTTAAGAGATCAGACATAGCAACTGTGACTGAGTTACAGGGATATCCCTGATTTGAAAACAAATGTCAACTGTGCCCCACTGACACCCTGTCAAATGTACTAACAGTAGGCAGAAAGGTGTAACTACACATGCAATGGTAACTATGAATGACTGAAGGTATGCACCACCTGCACGTCACAAATGGTGTACTAATGCATATGCTTGAAATAACCCACAGTTACAACTGCAGAATATCAGAATATGTCATTGGAGTATCCCACTGCTATGTACCATTCCATGAGGCTGATAAAAGATGCACCTGAGAGTATCTGAGGCCTGCTCAGCAGCATGATCAAATACCCTTGTAAGTGTCAAGGCCTACACCATGGCCAGACCACACTGCATGCAGTAACACCCTACCACAACAAACACATAGGGAATTGCTGCCCAAACAGATTTAGCAAGCATTACAAGCTGTGAATGTAAATGGAAAATAGGAAAGCCATAGCAACACATTACAGGAAAGACACCTAGCAGGCATACAAGGAGTGAATGTAAAGGCCAAATATTGAAGCCATAGCAACAGATTGCAAGAGCCACTGCTATATACCAGTTACACCACAATCCCCACAGGAAAGCACACACACACCCATATACACAGTATTACTAGTCGTAGGTGTAAGTTTACATACACACGAAGAAGAGGACACTGGAGGAAGGAATACTCAGCTTACAGAACAACATGCATTGCAGTGTCTACAACACAGCCTGAAATATGAGAGACATACCAACCCTTACACTCACAGAACAGTGTCCACAGCAAACCAGCATGGTCCCCACCCTGATAATCTGAAAGGGCTATGCCTACCTAACAGACCTTTTTATAGCACAGTCCTGTAATCACAGTGAGAACTGCAATCACTACACAACAGGCTACATGCAATTAGTAAATGTTGGCTAACAACTGGTGCAGAGGCCATCACATGGACATGTGCAGATACCTACAAAAGCATCCTGTACTCTCAGTCCACACATGCATTACTTTCATTGCACCCGCTGGAGATAGAGAGAGAGAAAGAAAGAAAGAAAGAAAGAAAGAAAGAAAGAAAGAAAGAAAGAAAGAAAGAAAGAAAGAAAGAAAGAAAGAGAAAGAAAAAAAACCTGTAACAACAAAACAAAGAGGCTGACAGCAGGCCAAGTAACTGCAAGCCTACGCAAACAGCTGCAACAAACACAGGTAATGTAAAGTACTACTATAATAGTGTACATACTGTGAACCCTCCAGATGTGTTCTTGGTCTGTATCTATGTATATGAAGATGTGCATAGGGCCGGGGACATACTGCAACTGTCACTGAAGGCTCTACATACATATGTATGTGACGGTAGCTATGTGCACATAGCAATGTAGGTTGTAGTGCAATGTACAAGTAGGTTGTACAGTAATGGATGTTCAGCAGTACGTTACTGTGTGTATATATATATATATATATATATATATATATATATATATATATATATAAAAAACATGTGTATACGTATGTATATCGAGATATGTATATATATATATATATATATATATATATATATATATATATATATAATATGCATATGTGTATACATAGATAGACATGGATGTAGAAATACATAGACATATATAGTTTCACAGTGTCATAGTTTAGTACTAGGCTATCTGCAGACAGTGCATAGAATAGATTTATAAAATTGCGCCTCTGTATAGTAGTGATACAGTGAAGACCCCCTTACATAATAGCAGTAGTTTACTGTGCCTCTGTCGAGTAGTGACATAGAGATGACCCCCTGGTGTAAGCCTATGATCTCCATCCACTCGTCAAGAATTCACATGAAGAGTGTCAGTGAGGGTCTCTGCCTAACATGAACTGGGATCCTGTTCCACAGTATGGGAAGCCTCGTAGTGATGGATCTGTCCCTACAGTATGTCCTATTCATATGTGTGCTGAGGTTTAAATCTGTAGCTGTTGTGGTTCTGATGGATTTGGATTGTATGAGGTGGAACATGTCCATCAATACCTGATTGGACATGGCCTTGTACATCAGGCACAGATCACCCCTAAGTAGGCAGTATGCTATGGAATAGAGTATGAGTTACTTTAGTCTGGCAGCATATGAAAGTTGTTGGAGACCCTTGATCCTCCTGGTGATGTACTTATGGGGTCCCCCTAGCTGTTGCAAGTGCCAGGTGAGGTACATACCAAATGGGGAATAGTACACAGTCATGGGCCTGATAAGGGAGGAGTATAGGGGTACAATGACCCCTTTTGATCTGGATGTGAATCCCTTCATGATAAGGTGGGCAAGGTAGGAAGTCTATCCAACCACTTTGGCAATGTGGGTGTCAAATGAGAGGTCAGTATCGATCAGTGTCACCAGGTCTCTGATTACTTTGTCTGTACTCAGTGGGTTACTGTCTATGTGATAATATGTGGGTACCTTGTCTGTCTGAAAGGGTATGACTATACATTACGTGGCATGCAGTTTAAGGCCATGACTCCGGCACCAGTTGTCGGTGTCCGTGAGGCCTTTCAGTAGGATGTATGTGTCAGCTGGTGTATTGACTATGGCGCCTAGTATGCAGTCATCTTTGAACATTGTCAGCCACTACCCTCCCATGTCTGCTTCCACATCTGAGAATTATATGCTGAACATGAGCGGTCCCAGGACAGAGCCCTGTGGGACACCACTTGTGACTGGCTCTGAGTCTGACATGACACCAGTGAGTTTGACTGTAGGGTTTCTATCCGCTAGCTGGTTTGCAACCCATCTTGTGACATATGGATTCACATTTCAGCTGTTGATCATGTCTATGATGCCAGAGTGCGGTATTGTGTTGAAAGCCGTAGGCAAGTCCAGGTAGGCTGTATGGACCGCTGTGCCCTCGTCAATGGCTCTAGTGACGGATTTGAAAAGGTCAACCATGTTCATAAGGCAGGATCTGCCCTCTACAAAGCCAAACCGGGTGGGATCAAGTGTCTAAGTCCCCAATGTCTCTGTGTATGAGTTCCATAATGATCCTTTCCATAGCGTTGCAGACCAGGCTGGTTAAGCTTATGGGGTGGTAGTTACCAAGGTGTGTAGAGGTGCCTCCTTTGTGGAGTGTGACTACTGTTACTGTATGCCAGTGTCCAGGTACATATGCCATAGTACTGCTACAGTTGAATAGCATTTAATGTGCATGTGTAGCTCCTCTTGGAGTTCACGTAGCATGCAACCTGCAATACCGTCGGGTCCCATTGATGCTGTGTTTACAGCTTTGCTGAGGGTGGTTCCCAGCTGGACATCTGAGATGACAGGGAGGTTACAGTCAGCTGGGATAAGTAATTCCTCATGTGTGGATGAGGGAGGGGAGAAATCTGCACTGAACCTGTCTGCCAGAATGTTGGCATTATCTGTGTGTTCAGTGTAGCTTTTGTCACTGTGAACTAACTTTGAACATATCTGAGGGTTCCCACCCAGGTGTGTAACATAGCAGAAGAAGGCCTTGTGATTATCTGTAGTGTCCATAGCGATGTCCCTCTCATTGTTGGCCTTGCATGTTTGTACAACAGAATGTATCTTTCTACTAGTGCTGATCAGAGATGCCTTAGCTCTATGGAATTCTGCTCTGCCGTGCAGTAGCTACCTTCTGTTGTTATACAATTTGTTCAATGCTGGGGTCCACCAGACAGGACGCATGCCCTTGGTGGAGAGGGTCTTGGTTTTATTTGGGATTGCATGATCCATGCATTCTTGGAGATGTCCGTAGAAAGCGTATGTGAAAGTGTCTGCATTGTGGGATGTGGTTTCCACTGGCCCAGTGGGCATAAAGGATACCAACTCATTTATAAGAAGTGTAAAGTCGGCATGTGAGAGGTTTCCCACTGTAGTCTTTTGTGTTGTGGGGGAGGTGGGATATGTATATCCAGGGGGATTAGTCTGTGGTCAGATGTGACTAGTGAGGGGTATACTCCCGGTGTGTAGCACATTGTCCCCCTGTTTGTGATGATCAGGTCTAGTATATTATCTCCGCTTGTGGGAGAGGTGACTAGCTGTTCCATTGCATTTGACTTAGTGAATTCCGGGAACCTTTGGGCTAGGGTGTTTGGGGCAGAATAATGCACCCAGTGTATGTTAGGGTAGTTGAAGTCTCCCAATATGATGGTGTGTGGTGGGACATTCATATCCTCCAATGTCTTCAGGAAGGCTGACTGTGGTTCCTGAGATTGGGAGGGTGGTCTGTAACATGCTACCAGTTGTATAGCAGGTTTGCCTACGGTTATCTGCACCTGGATGGTCTCTGATGCTTCATGTGTTGCCACTAACCTGGAGGTGTGGGTGTCCTTCATGAATATGGACACACCCCCTCCCTTTTTGTTTTTTCCCGAGTCCTGGGGCCAGAAAGCATGATACGGGGTATAGCCTGGTACCGCTGGTGTGCTCTCAGGAGCCTTGAACCAGGTTCTCACTTACTGTACAGACATCGAGATTGGTAGAATATGTACGTACAGATATATGTAATACACACATACATATATAGATATATGTAGATACATATACATATACAGATAGATCTGACTGACAACAGATATGTCTGTATATGACTATCTCTGTCTCTCTCTGTCCCACCCCCTCTCACTCTCACTCTCCCTCTGTCTCTCTCTCACTCCCTCCCCCTCTCTCCCCACATCTATATGTATATATCTACATCTATATATACATATGATATACATATATACAAACATATATATATATCTATATACAGATATAAATATATCAATATATATATATATATATATATATATATATATATATATATATATGTACACATATATATATATATATATATATATATATATATATACTGTGTGAGGCACATGTGTGCAGATGTCTTGCAACAGGTGCCTGGTGTCAAAGGCATGGAGAGAAAACCAATGTGGATACTGGAGTACCATACCCCATTCAAAAACACTGACACCAGTAACCACCACATATGTCCATGCCTGCCCACCACTGCATGTGTCAGGGGGGAACAGGGGCAACAAGTGTACAATAGGCTCCCCACTGATATACACAGTGGCACACTAGTCCTGTAATACCTGTACATGGAATGTGTCAGCGGACATGGTGTGTCAGCTATGGACATGTAGGTCACTGTACCCCTCCACACCCCACAATGTCCTACACGCTATGTACCTCTCATGACAGCTACAGATATGGAGAAGGACACAGACATATGCAAGTAACTGTGTCAATGCACTCAAACACAATACCTATGCAGAGTGACTGACAAGACCACAGAGCACACACAGACTACCTACATAGAGGTTACCACTGCTGGATATACATAGTTCGGTCACACCCATGACAGTTGTCTAACAACCATGGTAACACCTCCAACATCCACAACACAAATTACCTATGTCTGTCGTCCTTGTCACTGCAGTATAGAGCACATGGTGGAGGTACAGGACCCTACCCACAGATACGACATACCCTGTAGTAGACCACACAGAATGAAGAAGCAAGGCTCCCCATGAGTAGATGTCAGACATACCCCTGCTGAATGTTATGCAGATAGGTAATATGCCATATGAGTCACCCTGTGTAACTGTTTGTAAGGAGCAGGTACAATCATAACACATGTGTCACAAGGGGCAGGGTAGCATAACAGTATGCTGCTGTAGGCCCAGGGCCAAAAGCACACTACCTACCTAAGACACAATGCACACCCATGAACACATTGCAAACGAAATATGTGAGGTGGAATGAGTGTGCCAGTGACTGGGTGCATG
This sequence comes from Protopterus annectens, assembly GCF_019279795.1. Classification (NCBI taxonomy): domain Eukaryota; kingdom Metazoa; phylum Chordata; order Ceratodontiformes; family Protopteridae; genus Protopterus; species Protopterus annectens. The sequence continues at coordinate 773,702,643 of NC_056731.1, forward strand.
TTGTGTACTGGTGTGATTGCTCACCATGATTGTCTGTCTGTCATGGTAGTGTGTGTCCTTGGTGTGAGGCCAGAGACAGGGGTGTGAGGTATTGCAATCAACACATACGACATTGCCATATGTTGTGCTGTGTTACCCTGTATGTCACTGTGGTGTAGGTAGGGTTATGGCAAGTAAGAGTAGTGTGCATTACCAGTGAAATATGTAACGTGCAGTGCATGGGCTGATAATGTTCCCCATACAGTACCTTGATACAAACCCCCAGTGTGAGGTTGTGTATTGTACCTGAAACAATGTGTTGACTGCTGCAATATACTAGTCTGTCATATGGAGTGTGCCAGGTACTGTGGCACAGTTGTCAGATGAGCACTGACATCCGGTCATTTACATGTGTATCCCCCAGTAGACAGACAGATGCTATATATGGTGGTTAAGTTATATCACTGCAGTCGAGTATTATGTGTATTATGTGTGCCATAGTTTGCTGACAGATATTGCTGACATATTTTCCTTCTCCTTTTCAGGGCTATGGTTCACCAGCGGAACTCTGTCTACTCCACTGCAGAGGAGGAAGAGATACACCAGAGCCTGGTGCGGGATTTCACTGCACTCTTTTCCCGCACCAGCCAGAACCAGCAGGAGAGGGCTGCACTGTGGCAAGACCTGGTCCATCGGGTAAATGACATAGGCACACATAACCGGACAAATGAGCAGGTACGCCATCACTGCAGTGATTTAATTAGAAATGTCCATCAGCGTGCGTCTGATATCCACAGGCAGCAGCTTGCCACAGGTGGTGGGGTGTCTAGACATCCCCCCCTCACCAGACTGGAGGGACTACTAAGTGTTGTGGCTCCAGTCCAAAAGCAACAGCAGCAGCATACATGTGTAATGATGGAGGCTGGAGCCACACAGCAGCAGGACATGTAGCGTGCAGGTAACATGCCATGTGAATATTTGACTGTTCTGTACACTGTTAGGTTATGCATGTGTAAGGTGTGTCCTCGTTTTGTAGCTGTAATCTTGGTAATTATTGTGCAAGAGTGATATCCTCAATATCTGCAGTACACCTGTGGAAGCTAACTGTTGCACTACTGAACTGTATCATGCCCACAGTATCAATGGCACAGTTATGCCCACTGACGATAAATCTCTTTTCTGCAGGTCCCTCTGGTGTAACAGCAAGGCAGCCTATCCATGCTGGTGAGTGTGTAATACCATTACCTTCAATACTCTTGATGCTAATAGTAATAATAGGCTGAAACAGTAGTGCTATGTGTTTGATTGCAGGTGTGTTTGTGTCTGTGGGTTGATATCTCATATACTGAGGTGTGTGCATGTGCCCATGTGCCCATGTGTGCATGTGTGCATGTGTGCATGTGCCAATGTGTGCATGTGTGCATGTGCCCATGTGTGCATGTGTGCATGTGTGCATGTGCCCATGTGTGCATGTTGCATGTGTGCATGTGTGCATGTGCCCATGTGCCCATGTGCGCATGTGTGCATGTGTGCATGTGCCCATGTGTACATGTGTGCATGTGTGCATGTGTGCATGTGCCCATGTGTGCATGTGTGCATGTGTGTATCAGTGGTGACATTGTGTACACATTGTAAACTGTGTTTCCTGTCTTACTCCCACAGGTTCTGGTGCTGCTCTGGTGTTGTGCAGCAGGGAACCTGAATCAGCTGCTGTGGATAGTGATAATGATGATACCTGTGTAACGGCACAGGTAGGTGTGCCAGGGTCCGTCATTGGTCAGCCAATTGACACTACACAGCTGTCGACCTCATCAATGTGCACAGTCATCCTGCCAATACATCTTTTGTCACCAATGTCCCTAGGTGATGGACAGGATACAGTGGGCATTGACCAGGGTAATGTGGCATTGGTGGCACATGCATCCCCACACAGCAGCCATGGCCAGGGTCCTGACATGGTACCACACAGGCAGACATCCAGGGGTTCTCGTGGGAGCATCCGTGGGCGTACCGCCCCTGTCAGGCATGCCCATAGAGGTCTTTCAACCTCAGCTATGTTTCGGGCTGTAATGCAGGCACAGTCACGTATGGAACGGTACACCAGACAGGGTCTGAGGGAGCTTAGAGCATGTCGCACAGCCATGAGTGACAGTATGCGTGATGTTGCGGCTGCCATCCATAACTTCACCGAGGTCATTGACAGACGTTGGGGGGACACATTAGATCTGTTCCACAACTAAATGTCCATGAGCCAGGGCAATGGTGGACGGTTGAGGCGTCGACGTGGCCGTATGCCAGCAACAGCAGCAGCTGGCAGCCATCATGGACGACAACAGGCCCACGGCCACTCACATAGTGCCAGCATTAGCCCCAGCAATGCTGGGTCTATGGTGTCATCAGACTGCCCCAGGAGACCACGTGCACATGGTGCTGGACAGTCCCAACAGGGACCTGTCTCCAGTCACCAACCACCTGCTTCTGATGACAATACCCAGGCTGGCTTAGTACCTGATATGGTCCGTAGCACCCCTGCCAGGCACAGGTACCATGTCCGTGGCCACAGACAGTGATCTGTATGACCTGGCAGGTACAGTCTGTGGCTGTCCACAAACACCTGTATATGGCAGCCATGAGGTGGGACTGTGTGCATTCATACACACATGGAAAGTGATAACACCTAGGGTTAACGCATACACGCACACACTGCATCAACATTGCCCCATCTTGTACTGCTGTCCCTCACCAACACACACACACAGACATGTCAATTGGTTGTATCAGTGGCAGACTCAGGCATACCAGGTACACACCCTGTGCATATCATGAAACTGTGCCACCTCCTGCAATCTGTAAAACCGGTGCAGGAACAGGTTAACATGGTGCTGATGCACAGGGTGACTACATAGACGTGTTGTAATAGTATGATGTTGACAACAGTACAGTGCAATGATATCATTGTGGGTATATACCAGCATGCCTGATGCAGTTACAGTATGAATGTCATTGTATTGTTTTGTACACCCATAGTAATTACCACAGTGTTCTGTCTGCACATCTTTACATACTGGTGGTGAGGCTGTCAAGGGATGGCCACCTACATAGGTAGCACAGGGGATACAACAATGTACATATTGATACTCAATGATGGTCATGTCAACTGCGAGTTGCATGCTGTCCACACACGACTCTGCAATGTGGATGTTTCAGTTTGTTGATATCTGTGCAGTACTACACAACATGTTCAAGGCTCACAACAGCACACTAGCACTACAAGGTCACACCTCATATCATGCATGACAGCACCAAAACACAGAACTAACTATGACAGGAGGGAGAGTGTCCATACATGTCAAGGATACTGTGGTGCCCGGACAGGTAGCATACATCATACTAAGTCTGGAACTGCTGAGTGAGGGCTCAGTGTCTGTTATTTGACATGTGTATTATTACAGGTATGAGCACTTGGGTATCAGGCCAGTTATTCAACATTACAAAGGTACGTGGTCTATACACTTGTGTGGGATGCGGCTGGACCCAGCCCGTCTGACCTGTGAATGTCTGGGTACTGGCTTATAGTGCCTGCATATATGCACTGTTACCTACTGGAAGTCGTACACCTTGTTTGTTGTAGCATAGTCTACATATAGGCCTGCTGACTGTAGCTTTGTTTGTATGCATGTTTGACTGTTATGTTCCTGAAACACCGATTCCACTTGCAGTGCAGATTTACAGTGCCCTTGTGGATCTCTAGTGACATCTGTATTGCTTACTGTACTGATATCCATGTATCACTTGCCAGAACGTCACTGTTTGTCCTGTTTGCATGTAGCTTGCCTGTAACACATTGCATATGACTTACCTCACATTTGTTCAAGACAGCATTCATATATGTCAGCACTTACAAATCAGGAGCACTACACCCTCACATAGTCACCTTGAGTACCTTGTTCCCCATTGGCCCTATGCGTCGTTACTTAGTATGGGAGTCACAATGCTATGGTAGCATGTGCAAAGGTCACCTGTCGATCTACTCTCAGGTCCAGTTGGTGAATCTGTGAGTCATGTGGCAATGTTACAGCTGCCTCATGTACACAGACAACCCTCTCCCTTCCCATACATTACAACACATGTGAGAGATGCAACCACATAGCCAAACTGGGGGCTAAGCTCTGTTAACTCAGCACTGGCATTCCCTGTCAGGTGGAGTGGGATACTACAGTGAATACAGTACTAGTCTCCCATAGACCTGCCATGACCGCAATCCAAACACAGAAACACACAGGTACATTATTGGACTCTCAGAATAGCATCCTGCCTGAGTAGCTGACACCTTCAAAGCAGACACACAAGCAAACGTTAAGCCAGAGCAGAGCACATGCAACACTTAGCTCACAAAGCCTGTGTGCCAAACAGTCACAGGCCATACGGCTTGACAACATACCTTCTACAGTTGTATGAGGTACCTCTATCATCGGGTACACTGAGGTCCTGCTCACCAGGCTGAACAAGGTGACGGTCATGCTGAGCTGCCCATCAGGCACTATGATCCACCACATAACACAAGCATACCGGTCACTCCAAGGCATGTAGAAGTATGACTCAGTCATTGTCTGTGCCAGTGTGTATGACCTCTGACGCACCTCCCTGGACTACATGTTAGGGGACATAGAGGGGCTCTCTGAGCTTGTGGCACAGGCTGGTATGCCCCTGGCCTTGAGTAGCATCTCACCCTCACCAAGACTGCTGCCACAATATGTAGACAGTATCATCAGTTTCTGCAATTAACATATGTTTCAGTGACATTCAAAGGGGATCCAATGCCTGTCAGTGTGGGATTACATGCTGGACAAGCCACATCGCTTTGCTTGGGACAGCTTTCACCTGTCACCCATGGACCGTTGTATATTGGCAGAGGCTGTTGCTACACACATAGTGCCTTTGTATGCAAGGCTGACATTACATAGCCACCTACACAGGTATCACATGGGATAGGACACTAATAGAAATGCTACTCAACAGCAGCAGTGTAAACCTCAAGATGCATGCAGTGAGAACTATCCTTAGCATGGGGTACAGCAATATCCGTGCAGTAACAGACTCCTGGTACAAGGCTCACAGGTGCACACCATCAGTGCCAGGTCATTCCTGATACCATGCTTGTCGTCCACTACACATGCACCAAACCAGAACAGGGGGGGATGTATCCACAGGCACCTCAGATACACACACCCCCAGGTTGGTGGCACTGCACAAAGCATCAGAGCCTATCCATGTGCAACTAACAGTGGGTTAGACTGCCTTCAGGTTCATAGCCTGGCACACACCACACTCCCATACCCAGGAAACCCACCTGGCCTTCCTGACAACACTGGGAATATGACGGTCTCTATACACACCATTATATGGTTGTACTGCGACTACCCAAACATAGAGTGTGAGCAGTACTCTAGCTCCAAGACCCTATCTGAAGGGTTCTTATCATTCATTCCCTGCATTGCTATGGAACAACTTGTTACCACTCCCACAAGAGGTGACAACATGCTGCACCTGTTCATCACTAACATGTGGACTGTATGCTCCAGACCAGTCATGTATCCCTCGCTCATGGGATGACACCATCTACAACCTACACTGTCTAGTCACATACCACATGCAGCCCATGCACAGAACACCACAGTCATACAGTTGTCTGATGCATATTCCATGCAGTCACATGAGGCAGGCTTCGGACATGGGAACTATTGCAGTTTACAGGTACATATGTGTAGGTGGCACACACATACATCATGTGTGCATTGACATTACTGATATAATGTATGTTGTGCAATATTGGGAACGACACCCCACACACATGGACAAACTGTGCGACAAAAACACACATGGTGTTTGTAGGATACAAACCCCTACCCTAACTATGTTAGATCATTTGTGAGAGACACAGTAGCAGAGCGCGCTATTTGAATTACTGGGGGGATTGTTTTCTCCTGCTGTACTTATAGGGTGCTGACATCATCAGTGTTTAGACAGTGGAATATGCAGCATGTGTTGTGTAGTAATAGTTGCCAAAAGGGACATTTTTCTTACACAGGGAATTGCACACACTACTCCCCCACACATATACGGTGCATTTACAGGATTCAAACCCCTACCTAACTATGTTATGACATTTGTGAGAGACGCAGCAGCAGAGCGTGCTATTTGTATTACTGGACGGATTGCTTTCTCCTGTTGTACTTATAGGGTGCTGACATCATCAGTGTTTAGACAGTAGAATATGCAGCATGTGTTGTGTAGTAATAGTTGCCAAAAGGGACATTTCTCTTACACATGGAATTACACACACTACTCCCCCACACACATTCACTGTGCACTTGCAGGATTCAAACCCCTACCTAATTATGCTATGACTCTTGTGAGACACACAGTAGCAGAGTGTGCTATTTGCATTACTGGGGGTACTGCTTTCTCCTGCTGTACTTATAGGGTGCCGACATCATCAGTATTTAGACAGTGGAATATGCAGCATGTGTTGTGTAGTAATAGTTGCCAAAAGGGACATTTCTTTTACACATGGAATTGCACACACTACTCCCCCACGTACATTCACACTGTGCACTTGCAGAATTCAAACCCCTACCTGACTATGTTATGACACTTGTGAGAGATGCAGTAGCAGAGCACGCGATTTGTATTACTGGGGGGATTGCTTTCTCCTGCTGTACTTATAGGGTGCTGACATCATCAGTGTTTAGACAGTGGAATATGCAGCATGTGTTGTGTAGTAATAGTTGCCAAAAGGGGCATTTCTCTTACACATGGAATTGCATACACTACTCCCCCACACACAGTGCACTTGCAGGATTCAAACCCCTACATAACTATGTTATGAGACTTGTAAGAGACGCAGTAGCAGAGCGCGCTATTTGCATTATTGGGAAGATTGATTTCTCCTGCTGTACTTATAGGGTGCTGACATCATCAGTGTTTAGACAGTGGAATATGCAGCATGTGTTGTGTAGTAATAGTTGCCAAAAGGGACATTTCTCTTACACATGAAATTGCACACACTATTCCCCCACACACATTCCCTGTACACTTGCAGGATTCAAACCCCTACCTAACTATGTTATAACACTTGTGAGAAATGCAGTAACAGAGCACACTATTTGCATTACTGGGGGGATTGCTTTCTCCTGCTGTACTTACAGGGTGCTGACATCATCAGTGTTTAGACAGTGGAATATGCAGCCTGTGTTGTGTAGTAATAGTTGCCAAAAGGGACATTTCTCTTACACATGGAATTGCACACACTACTCCCCCACACACATTCAGACACACACACTGTGCACTTGCAGGATTCCAACTCATACCTAACTATGTTATGACACTTGTGAGAGACGCAGTAGCAGAGTGCGTTATTTGCATTACTGAAGGGATTGTTTTCTCCTCCTGTACTTATAGGGTGCTGACATCATCAGTGTTTAGACAGTGGAATATGCAGCATGTGTTGTGTAGTAATAATTGCCAAAAGGGACATTTCTCTTACACATGGAATTGCACACACATTCACACACACACACACTGGCACTATTCAAACCCCTACCTAACTATGTTATGACACTTGCGAGAGATGCAGTAGCAGAGCGCGCTATTTGCATTACTGGGGGGATTGTTTTCTCCTGCTGTACTTATAGGGTGCTGACATCATCAGTGTTTAGACAGTGGAATATGCAGCATGTGTTGTGTAGTAATAGTTGCCAAAAGGGACATTTCTCTTACACATGGAATTACGCACACTACTCCCCCACACACATACTGTGCACTTGCAGGATTCCAACCCCTACCTAACTATGTTATGACACTTGTGAGAGACGAAGTAGCAAAGCACGCTATTTGCATTACTGGGGGGGGGGGGTTGCTTTCTCCTGCTGTACTTATAGGGTGCTGACATCATCAGTGTTTAGACAGTGGAATATGCAGCATGTGTTGTGTAGTAATAGTTGCCAAAAGGGACATTTCTCTTACACATGGAATTGCACACACTACTCCCCCCCACACACTGTGCATGATTCAAACCCCTACCTAACTATGTTATGACACTTGTGAGAGACGCAGTAGCAGAGCACGCTATTTGCATTACTGGGGGTATTGCTTTCTCCTGCTGTACTTATAGGGTGCTGACATCATCAGTGTTTAGACAGTGGAATATGCAGCGTGTGTTGTGTAGTAATAGTTGCCAAAAAAGTACATTTCTCTTACACATGGAATTGCACACACTACTCCCCTACACACATTCAGTACTTGCAGGATTCAAACCCCTACCTAACAATGTTATGACACTTGTTAGAGATGCAGTAGCGGAGTGCACTATTCACATTACTGGGTATAGTTTCTGCTCCTGGCATATGTATAGTGTGCTGACATCATTATGGATGAAGAGGTATGTACATCTGTTACTATCCATCAGTACAGGGGAGAGCATATCTATGCATTAACTTTGCATAGGCACAGTGGCCTACTGTACTGTGGAGGCAGATGCCAAATACACTGTGGATAGCCTTCTGTATTCCCAAGGGACAACAGTCTAGTATTGCATTCTATGGCAATATGTTTACCTGTCAGATGCAAGTATCTGTTGCTCATATACTGTTTGTGGGTCTTTATTGCCATAGCCTTCCCTATCGCTATAAACAATGTGTGTACTGTGGGAGATGTTTGCATATGAGTGGGATCCAGTACTTTACTTATGTCTCTGTTGTAACTTCACTGTGTGCACTGGGCAGATGTCTGTATTGTGGGAGGTTCCTGTGTTAACACACAGAAATGCCAGATATGTGTGTGCAACTGCTGAACTGTGACATGGCCTAAGTGTGTGAGCATGCCCAGTTCGCAGTTTGTATGGCTTCTTGACTGCCATGTCTCATTTATCTAAGTGTGCTAGCATGCCCAGTGTGACCTTTCCTTATGTTGGGATCTGTGGACCACCACATTTCTGTTTGTGTGTGGACGCCATCTATATATCACATGTACAGTTGAGTGTTGGACATCAGGTTGTGTTCTTACTGCCCAACTACTTTGTGTCTGAACCTAACAGGCATTATGCTGTGCCTGCAGGGTCGCCATGGGATAGTTTGCATACAGTTGTCACCATCCTTTCTTGCTGACCAAACAGTTGTATTGTCGTATAGTGTACTGGTGCAGAACTTTCACTGTGGTGGACAGTATAATTGGTTTCAGTCCTATCACTGCTTGTAATATTTATAGTGAGCACACCAGACTGGTTGAGGGCCAGTTGTGCAGATATGACCATGTTGCATTTTGTTCAGATATGGACAGCATAGTACATGATTGTCCGACATTGTTAATGTATTCCACAACTTGTGTGGACAGTGACAAACAATGGCCATGTGCCCCAGTCCATTTGTAATGCCAGTCAGTGAGTGTTTGTCCTTCAACACACATTTACTGGTGTTTGCCATGACATATGTCATGGTTAGTGTCCTGTGCCTCTGTCTACCCGTGACATACAGGTGATATCCAGGGTACACCTACCATCTCCCATCCAGTCATCATGATTCCTCTGGATGACAGTCACTGAGGGACTCCCTGGATATCCTGTAGTGGGAGTGTAGTCGTGAGTGGAGTGAGCTTCTGGGTTATGGACCAATCGGTACAGCATGTCCTGTTTATGTCTGTGCTGGGGTTCAGGCCTGTCAGCTGCATAGGTCACCAGCATTCAGTGTTTACATGGTGCCAAATGTCCATTGATACCAGGTTGGTCATGGCTCTATACATCAGGCACAGTTCACCTCCAGCCAGGCAGTATGGCACTGTGTGGAGCTGCAGTTTCTTTACTCAGGCAACACATGGCATCTCTTACAGCTCTGCAATCCTCCTGGTGGGGTATTTGTGTGGTCTTTTCAGTTGCTGCAGGTGTCTGCTATGGTACATCCCTGAAGAGCCATTGTGCACAACTGTGAGGCTGCTGATGGATGACTGGAGATGCACATTGACCTACCCTGACTAAGCTGTGATTACCTTCATGATTAGGTGGGTATATGGTATGTTTCTGTAACCACTACAGACACATGGTTGTCACATGCAGGATATCTATCACCTTGTGTCCCCAGGTCTCTTATTGCTCCTGCTGTACTTACTGGGTTAATACCTATGTGGTAATTTCTGGCCATGTACTGTGTTTCCACAGGGGTTGACTATACACTATTCTGCATTTAGCTTGTTGACATGGCTGTGGCACCACTTGTCTGTTTCTATGTGTGCCTTTTGTAGGTTGCTTGTGTCAGCTGGAGGGTCCGATATGGTGGCCAGTTTGTAGTCCTCTGCGAACCTGTTCAGACAGAGTCCTTCCATGTTGGCTTGTACCTATGTGACATATATAGCATACAAGAGAGGTCCCAGGACCATGCCTTGTGGGATGCCAGTTGTACCTGGTTTGTAGTCTGCCATGGTTGCAGCATGTCTGCCAGGTCAGTTCTGTCCTTGAGCTGGTTTGCAACCCATCTACTTGCATAGGGGTTTATAGTTAGGCTGGTGAGCTTATCTGTACCGCCAACTAGGGTATTGTATGGAAGGGTTTAGCAAGGTCCAAATAGGCTGTGTGATCAACATTCCCCACATCAATGGCCTTGATGCATGTTTCACATGAGTCAGACACGTGTAAGGGGCAGGATTTGCCCTATGGACAGCCACACTGGATAGGGTCCAATGTCTGTAGGTACCCAATCTCGTTATTCATGGGATCCATGATCATCCTCTCCATTACTTTGCCAACCTAGATAGTCGGGGTTCAGGGGTGATAGTTTGCAGTATCCATTCAGGCACCCCCTTTGTGGTGTGGGACCACTGTTGCTTTACACTGCTCTTTGGGTACATATCCTGTGGTAGGACTGATAGTGTGCAGTAATGCTATTTGCTGTTCCATTATTCTTACAGTACTTGTTGGACACAACCCAGGACACCATCTGGTACCATTGATGCTGTGTGTTGTGCTTTGTGGATGCTGGCTGTTACCGCAGCATCTGCAATGTCAGGGGGCCAGCACTCTCCTGGGATAGATATTTGGCAGTTAGGTGCTGGTGGGGAGTTTGGAAGGAATCTGTTTGGTAGGCTGTTGGCAATGTGTGTGGGTTTGGTGTATTGTTTGTGATATTAGAGTGCTGCAGAGCATATCTGTGGATTATCACCATGGTTCATACCATCAGGTAGGACAGTTGTGTGATAATCCTTTGTGTCCTGCACAATTTGTATCATCATAGGTTCATAGGTTCATACTAGGCTATCTGCCCGGGCCTTGTTTGAGCACGGACAGACTGTGTGTGGGTCTCAACACCCCTTGCAATGTGCATATTATGCCCACATAGGGTTTACTTTCCTAGATGTGACACAGGGATGGCCGCCAGTGCACACCTACTATCTCCCATGCACTTCACCAGATTTCTCTTGTTGAGTTTGTGTGTGGAGCTCAGCCTATCATGGACTGTGATTCTGTTCCAGAGTGTCAGGAGCCTCTGGGTTATGGATCTGTCCCTCCAGCACATCCTATTAATCTATGTGTGGAGGTTCAGATATCTCACTGTGGTGTGTCTGCTGGATTTGGGGTTTCTGCAGTGGAGCGTGTCCATTCATTCTGGATTGGACATGGCCCTGTACATCAGGCATACATCACCTCTGACTGAGCAGTATGCTTCTGAATTGGGCAGTGGTTTCTTCAGCCAGGCTGCAGATGTCCAATGTTTGGACCCTTTATCCTGTTGGTAGGGTACATTTGGGGTCTTTCTGACTGCTGCAGGTGTAAGGTAAGGTACATCCGAACTGGGGCATTGTTGTCACGTATGGGTCTGATAAGGGAAGAGTATGGGGGCACAGTGACCTCTCTAGCTCTACATGTGCATCCTTTCATATTAAGGTGGGCAATATAGCAGGTCTTCCTGGCCACCTTGGCAATGTGAGTGTCACATGACAGGTTACCGTCCACTTGTGTCCCTACGTCCCTGATTACTTCTTCCATACATAATGGATTGCCACCTATGTCATACTTTGTGTGTGCCTTGTTTGGTATTTGTTGAGACGTTCATACTCTGCAGTGTCTTCAGGAAGGCTGGCTGGGGTACCTGGGTTTGTGTGTGTGGTCTGTAGCAGGTTTCAAACAGGTACACAGTTTGAGACAGTTTTACTTGCCCATGGATAGTCCATGCTGCTTCTTGCTGTGGTAGAACCTGGGGGTGTGATTATCCTTGATAATTACTGGTAGCCACACTCCTATTGTTGTGTGTTCCATGTTTTGGAGCTGTAGAGCATGGTATGAGGCATAACCTAGTAGTATTAGGGTGCTCTTCTGGGCCTTGCCCAGGGTTCTGTTACAGAACACATATTACCATTCTCCGTGCTGTGGTGGGTTTGGTCTGCATGCACCTTACAGGTTAGACTTCTGGCGTTGGGTAGCATTACATCCAGGTTATTATCCCTTGTGCAACCTATGGTGGTGGGTTTGTGTTTCCGGACTTACCTATTCCAGGCACAGTGGGGGTGACAACAGCCTTTGCCAGTATCCACACAGCCAGGTGTGCTGGGTGCATGCCATCCCTAGCAGGTGGGGCATCATGTCTTGCTCGGCATGTCAGCCCAGGCTGTCAGCCATGTGTTCCCCCTTGCTAACAGCAATACCTCAGCCAATTATTGTACTTGATCTTGTTGTCTTCATAGTGTGGCATCATGCTTGGTGAGGGTGAGATGTTAGGTTGGGTCTTCATGTTTGCATATACTAGATGGTGTTACATTGCTTAACACATGGCAATCATGCCTCAGGTGGTGCTGCAGCGCTGCCTCTGTCGGATGCACATACTACACTCCCTGTACATGTTTGAGAGCAGGTTGTGTCATGTTAGGCGCCCCTGTTAATATATGAGTGAGTAAGAGAGGTGTATCATTCGCAGGGTTCCTACTGAGCCAGTGTATGTGCTATGCGTTGCCTCTTTGCCAAGGCCAGGGCATACTGGGCACTCCTCCTTCTGCCTACTGGGGCAGGCTCAGGTTGTTCCTCCTCTGAGTCACGCTCTGCCTGTGATGGCCTTGGCAATGGTGGGGGACTGTTTGTCCCAGCCCTATGCTGGTCCTGCTGCAGCTGTTTTCGCAGAATCATATTATGTAGCATAGCACATACCATGACAATTTGGGTACATGTAGTTGGTGAGTACTGCAAGACTCCACCAGATATGTCCAGGCACCGGAACCATGACTTAAGCAGCCCAAACACACGCTCTATTACATTACGTGTTTGTGCGTGTGCCTCATTACGGCGTTCCTGTTTGGGTGTGTGTGCGTTTCTGATGGGTGTCATCAGCCATGGCTCCAGTGCATAACCTGCATCCCCCACTAGGTGACCATGTGGGATGTCCCCATTGGCAAATGTCTGGTACAGCTGCGTCAAATGCCAGATATGGGAATTATGGTAGCTCCCAGGGCAGCCAGCACACACATTCATTATTATGCCCTGCGCATCACACACGACCTGGCAGTTGATGGAGGGGAAGCCCTTGCGGTTAATGTAGGCCCTACCCCGCTCACCGGCTGGTGCTTTGATGCGTATGTGCATGCAGTCTATTGCACCCACTACCTCAGGGTATTCCGCTATTTGCTGGAAGAGACACATATTGCTGGCAAATACCTCACGGGCATTGGGGAAATATACATGCTCACCGACATGTGCTGACATGGCATCCAGGAACTGGTGCAGTACCCTGGAGGCTGATGCCTGTGATATCCCCATCATATCACCAGTTGGTCTCTGGAAGGTACCTGTTGCTAGTATTCTTAGGCCAACACATACCTTGGTTTCCACTGGGATGGGTTCCCCTCTGTTGGTTCTGTGTGTGAGGCGTGGCCTGCACAGCTCAACAATTTGCTGCAGGAGGTCTCTGTCCACTCTATAGCGCTCCACTATCTCCAGCTCATGTAACCCCTGGTAGATGACCCTGGGCCTGTACACTCTTCTCCGTCTCCTCACTGTGGGTTGTCTGGCAGCATTTCCATTGTCACCACCCTCAGCAAGTCTCCTATGTCTCCTTATGACAGCTATGGCAGCCCCTAGCATGTTTGGTCTGAGTGCAGCTTTTTCAGTTTTCACTTCTACTAGCTTACTCCTGTCTTGCAGTGTCTCTTGAGCGAAACATACTGCAATGCTGTTTGCAGTGTTTTAAGTGCTGGGCTGGGCTTGTATTCTGCCTGTGTTATTGCCTGCTTCTAATTGTTTTCACCTGCTACCTCTACAAGTATTCCCTGCTAGTTTACTACTATTTCTTCTGCTTCCTTTTTCCTCTCTGTTTCCTCAGGGGGGAGCAGCGCACATACCAGTGAAAACACACTCACAGTGGCTACCACGCACGCAGACATGCTAACACAGACTAGAATCTGCTTATTCGGATTAAAACATGCGCACACCAGCGCAAACAGGTTTACAGATCTTTAAACAGGCTCCTACATGCTTACTCTGCCTTATATGTGCGCACTCTGTCTTGCTGGCGGCTCCCATCATGCACATGCGCGCATGCACGTACAGCAAGAAACTTTGGTGTTGGCCACAGTGTACACCTTCCATTTCTTGACTTTCCCATGCTTATCTGTTGACACTCCTCTTTTTATGCTGTGTGATTGACATCTTTCACATACCACTTTGCTCCAATGAGCTTGATTTCTTCCTGACATTCCCCCCTGTAATGTCACCTATCTCCTACTCTGTTACTCCCCCTTATCTAACTCTTACACTACACGGAATGTGCTCATTTGCTATGTGACAGTGTGATTCACTATCCTACCACTCATTTACATAGGATTGCCTACTAATGCTTAGTTACATGTCTTACACTCAGCTTCCCCCCTTAGCAACCACTAGACGGTGGCCATGTTGTTTTTGGTCTGCTAGTCCCTGCATTGCAAATCCATGCATTACATAAAACCCACATTTGTGGGTTTCAAACCTTTATTTTCCTGTTTTATATTGCGCAGCCCGTTTGCGCGGGGCTGCGCTGCGTTTAAACATCGCCGATCGCTGAAAAAAAATTTTTCATGCTTGCATCGGGTCACCATGCCAATGGCCACATATTTGGCCATTGGCATGATGACTACAACATCTGCACACTTTATTTGGAGCTGTCATGGCTCCATTGTGTTATTTGCAGTAACGTACTCAGTTGTCAACTGAGTACATTTCTGCACCTAACACGACTCTTACACGGGCTGGTTTCAGCTTCGTGGATCGCTAATCTACCTCATTTGCATGCCTTTCGGCTGCAAGTGAGGTGATTAGCATATCCACACCCTGACCGTGTAAGAGTCATTTTAGCTGGTCTCTTACACGGGATTTCGGGTTGTTCCTGGATCTCGATGGCTGCATGGAGTCTTACACGACTCTTAGACTCCGTGCAAGCCATCGTGAATCCTGTCCAATGAATTACACTTAATGAATAATGACAATAATTAAAAGTTATAGACTTCTTTTACTTCAGAAAATGTGTATTAATTCATATGCTCTGATTCTGTCACTGTTTCAAGTTAATAGCACTAATATTTTAAAAGTGTCCCTGATTTCCCTGATTTTTTCTTGACTTGTCCCTGATTCTGTTGAAATTTGTCCCCAACTGGTTGAGAGGTCTGTTCATCTGTTTTATCGTGACCAGATGAGCGACAAAAGTGGAATGATTTAAACCATGCACCCTTGGCACATGAAGCTGCTCATCAGTAAATCAGACCTTCAGTTCCTTACGCTAACTGCAAGACAGAGTAACAATTGTTAACTATATGCAGAAATATTTTATAATGCAATCTTGTAGAAAAGTCTGTGTCACAGTAATATGCAACAAAGACTGCATAATGGGTGCTGAAGATCAGACGGCTCTTATTGTCACTCCATATAATGCAGACTGTATGACCTGACATCTCATCGTCACTCCATATAATGCAGACTGCATGACCTGACAAAAGTCAACCCCTTCAAGCCTGCTGGAGGCTGTAAAGAAGGTACTGCAGAACTATATTACTAAAATGCAGGCTGTTTAGACAATATTACACAAGCCAGGCCTACTAATTGCAAATAAAAAAAAATCAAAAATATTACTCTGTACAACATGCTGTTTTTTTTTGTGGGGGGGGGGGTAGGTCTGATATGCTTGCAGCATACCTACATCAAAATGTTGACCTTATGTCTTCCCTATCATCCAAATAGCTATCCCCTCTAGCCTTACTCAGTACAGGTTTGATATACCTGAATGGCTGATAATGCTGTATTGTTGCATCATTAACAGAGCCAGATCATGGTCAAATGGGGCCATGTGCAGGATAATGAACCAGGCCCTTGCCAGCCATAACAGTATCCCATTAGTTAGCTTTCCGCAATTAACAAAAAACACTTTTCAGATCTGTCAGTGTGCATACTATTTTATTCTTATCTTAAAATTATCTCAGAGATCTGGAATTCATTTAAAACTTTTAATTCAAATTTTACAACAAAAGCACTGACAGCTATTTTCTTTAAAAAAAAAAACATTCACATTAAAAACAGCCCTAGCTTGAGAAACCACAAACTTCTGTTCCCTTGAAACTCGCATTATTGAAGATGCATCTGGGGACCCATTAAACTGCAAGAAGCATGCTGGAATTCATAATCAAATAGCATATTGTGAAGCACTAAGTAGCAACTATGTGAAGGGTACAGGACATCAAAATACAACATGCAAAACATTTGCTAACAGCCTACTGGACACAAGTATCCCTCTTCAGGAACAGTCCAGGCATGCTTTTTTTGGTGACGTTACCTGGTCAGAGTCATACAGAAGACAAATGCTGAGGGAATCAAGTTGTGTATTACAGGAAGCACTTTTTTAACCCCTGATAGCCCTCTTATCTGCACTAAGTACTAGACAAACTGTTGTAGCCCAAACACATTGTATTTCATTCAAACCTGCAAAAATTAAGCTAAATTAAAAAAAAGTGTATTCATAGTTAAATGATTTACTTTAAACTTATCAACTTCATGCTGTCCAGTATATTCACAGCTAACTAATAATCCCACTCAACATAATGATTATATGATGATGCTCCTGTTACTGCAATAGCCTTCCTTTACACCATAACTGCTGAGGTAGTCACTAGGCTCACAGTCCATGGGACCATTCAGGAGTCTAGCCTAAATGTCCATTTGTCCCAAGGCACTGTTTGGTTAAGTAATTTTCTCAAGGTCATGCAGTAAATAAATGAGGGCTGAGGAAATCAAAGCATGTACAACAGGTATAGCAACTTATGGCCTTAACCTGCTGTGTCAAATGTCAGACTAAAGTAAAAGGTGAAGAGAGGGACTCAGATCCCACACCCTTGACACAGGGAAGGAGAAACAGTAACCCACTACATTCATTTGCAAGTTATAAATGGAACAGTGGGATGCAGGAACAAAATAGTTTTACAGACATACACAGTGGCAATCAATTACAGCTTGCTCAAAGTCAGACAGTAAGCAAATGGAGGTGAAAGGTTTCAAAGCCTGTACTTTTTCCTACGGTGCACTAATATTGCACAGAACTCCAGTGACTGGCATCCACTGACTGCTCAGTGACTTTTACCTTTGGTGACTTATCAGAAAATGAAGATGTGTTAAAAGTGTGAAGATTAAGGCCTGAAGCTCTTGATGAGCTTCTTGTACAAGGATACGTGGTTTGATTCTTTCTACCTCCATTTATTACAGTATGTCTCTGAGCCAGTCACTTAATCATACAATTGGTCTTAAAGCTAAAATCATGCAGTGTGCTCTTTTAGCAAAAAAATAAATAGATAAACAGCAGGTGCATTTTATGCACACACACACACACACACACACACACACACACACACACACACACACACACACACACACACACACACACACACACACACTAAGCCTGATAAATCTTTGTGAAGCTACCATGTTGAAGTTGGTTGCAGTGTGTCAAGAGAACTTAGATTAGAGCAGTCATTGTATAATGGCTTGAGTATGGGCATATCATTTGACCTGTGAGGAAAGAGCAAGAACCTGTGCAGGAAGCTGAAAAATGGTAGCTGGGATCATAGAATCCACCAAACCCACAAACATCCTCCAAGAAGGCCTGTCAGAAAATATTAACTGCTGCCAGAGTAACAGTCTGAAAGTCTGTGCCAAAAATGCATAATAATGTCTTCCAGAAATTACTGCATTGATAATATACCCCTAAGAGTTTACCCTATTGTCAGGGATTTGAGAACACATGTAGACAATGGGCCAGATTCACGATGGCTTGCACGGAGTCTAAGAGTAGTGTAAGACTCCATGCAGCCATCATGTCCGATGAGCGATCCACGAACAGCCTGCAGGGGCGTGTAAGAGAGCTCCTAAAATGTCTCTTACATGGACAGGGCTTGGATATGCAAATGATCTCACTTGCAGCCGAAAGGCATGCAAATGAGGTAATTTTACGATCCAGGAAGCACAAACCTGTCCGTGTAAGAGCCGTGTTATCTGCAGAAATGTACTCAGTTGACAACTGAGTACCATTCTGCAAATAGCACAATGGAGCCTTGTCAGCTCCAAATAAAGGTTGCATATGTTCCAGGAAGCATGCCAATGGCCAAATATGTGGCCACTAGCAACGTACCTCCATGCAAAATTAAAATAAAAATGTTTAAACATAGCAAACGGGCTGCGCTAAAAAAAAAAATCAACAGAAATATATTTAAAACCCATAAACGTGGGTTTCATGCAAACCATCAATATACAATGTAAGGGAATAGCAGTCTGAAAACAACATGGCCACCGAGTAGGGTTGCTAAGGGGGGAAGCTCAGTGTAAGACATGTAACTAAGCATTAGTAGGCAATCCTATGTAAATGAGTGTTAGGATAGTGAATCACACTTTTACATAGCATATGAGCACATTCCCTGGAGTGTAGGAGTAGGATAATGGGGAGTAACAGAGTAGGAGATAGGTGACATCACAGGGGGGTACGTATGAAAGAAATGAAGCTCATTGTAGCAGAGTTGGATGTGAAAGCTGCCAGTTAGACATCATGGAAAGAGGTGTGTCAACAGGTAGACATGGGAAAGCCAAGAAATGGAAGGTGTACACTGTGGATAACACCAAAGTTTCTTGACGAGTGTGTATGCGTGCGTGTGTGCACTGGGAAGCCCGAGTAAGATGGAGTGCGTGCGTGTAAGCATGAGTGCGTGCGTTTAAGCTGGAGTAAGCATGTATAAGGCTGTTTAAAGAGTTATAAGCGCGTTTGCACTGGTGTGCGAGCGTTTTAACCCGAATAAGCAAGTTGTAGTCCATCTAAGCATGGGAATGCATGTGTTAGCTGCTGTGCGCGTGTTTTCCCTTGTATGCGCATTGCTCCCCCCTGAGGAAACAAAAAGGAAAAAGGAAGCACAACAAGTTGTAGGAAGCTACCAGGTACTAGCATAGCTAGCAGGTGAAAACAATAAGAATCAGGCAATTACACAGGCAGAACAGTAGCCCAGTCCAGCACTGAAAACTCTGCAAACAACAGTGCAGTATGTTTCTCTCAACAGACACTGCAACACTGGATTAAGCTACTAGAAGTGAAAACTGAAAAAGCTTCACTCAGACAAAAAATGCTAGGGGCTGCCATAGCTGTTATAAGGCAACATATGCAACATGCTGAGGGTGGTGACAATGCAAATGCTGCTGGACAACACACAGTGAGGAGACAGAAAAGAGTGTACAGGCCCAGGGTCACCTACCAGGGGTTACATGAGCTGGAGATAGTGGAGCACTATAGACTGGACAGAGACCTCCTGCAGCAAATTGTTGAGCTGTGCAGGACACACCTCACACACAGAACCAACAGAGGGGAACCCATCCCAGTGGAAACCAAGGTATGTGTTGGCCTAAGAATACCAGCAACAGGTACCTTCCAGAGACCAACTGGTGATATGATGGGGATATCACAGGCATCAGCATCCAGGGTACTGCACCAGTTCCTGGATGCCATGTCAGCACATGTCGGTGATCATGTATATTTCCCCAATTCCCGTGAGGTATTGGCCAGCAATATGCATCTCTTCCAGCAAATAGCAGAATACCCTGAGGTAGTGGGTGCAATAGACTGCACGCATATACGCATCAATGCACCAGCCGGTGAGCAGGGTAGGGCCTACATTAACCGCAAGGGCTTCCCCTCCATCAACTGCCAGGTTGTGTGTGATGCCCAGGGCATAATAATGAATGTGTGTGCTGGCGGCCCTGGAAGCTACCATGATTCCTATATCTGGCATCTGACGCAGCTGTACCAGACATTTGCCAATGGGGACATCCCACATGGTCACCTACTAGGGGATGCTGGCTATGCACTGGAGCCGTGGCTGATGACACCCATCAGAAATGCACACACACCTGAACAGGAAAGCCATAATGAGGCACACATACACAAACACATAATGTAATAGAGCATGTGTTTGGGATGCTCAAGTCACGGTTCCGGTGCTTGGACACATCTGGTGGTGCCTTGCAGTACTCACCAACTACATGTACCCAAATTGCCATGGTATGTGCTATGATACATAATATGATTCTGCGAAAACAGCTGCAGCAGGACCAGCATAGGCCCGGCCCAAACAGCCCCCGACCATTGCCAAGGCCATCACAGGCAGAGCATGACTCAGAGGAGGAACAACTTGAGCCTGCCCCAGTAGGCAGAAGGAGGCGTGCTCAGTATGCCTTGGCCTTGGCAAAGAGGCAACGCATAGCACATACACTGGCTCAGTAGGAACCCTGGAAATGATACCTCTCTCTGACTTGCACATGTAGTAAAAGGGATGCCTAAGTTGACACAACCTGCTTTCAAACATGTACAGGGAGTGTAGTATGTGCATCCAACATAGGCAGCCCTGCAGCACCACCTGAGGCATGATTGCCATGTGTTAAGCAATGTAACACCATGTAGTATATGCAAACTTGATGACCCTGAGTAACATCCTACCCTCACCAAGCATGATGCCACAATATGAAGACAAGATGATGAATTACAACAATTGGCTTAAGTATTGTTGTTAGTCAAAGGGGATCCAATGCCTGTCAGCCTGGGATGACATGCTGAGCAAGACACGATACTCCGCTAGGGATGGCTTGCACCTATCACCCCTGGCCTTTTGGATACTGGCAAAGGCTGTTGTCACCCCCATAGTGCCTTGAATAAGTAAGGCTCAAAACACAAACCCACCTCCATAGGTATCACAAGGGATGCGAAATTAGAAGTAATGCTACTCAATGCCAGAAGTCTAAACTGCAAGATGCATGCAGTCCAAACTCTCCTCAGCATGGAGAATGTTGATATCTGTGCAGTAACAGAAACCTGGTTCAAGGCTCACAAGAGCACCCTAGCACTACCAGGTTACACCTCATACCATGCTTTACAGCCCCAAAACATGGAACAAACTACAAAAGGAGGGTGAGTATCAATAATTGTCAAAGATACCCACACCCCCAGGTTGGTGCCACAGCATGAAGCAGCACAGACTATCCACGTGCAAGTAACAGTGGCTAAAACTGACTCCCAGTTCTTAGCCTGCTACACACCACCCTCCTAAATCCAGGAACCCCACTTGGCCTACTTGAGAACACATGAAAATATGAAGGTCTCTCCAAACAACATTATATTGGGCGACTGCAACTACCCAAACATAGACTGGGAGCATTATTCTAGCTCCAACACCCTAGGCCAAAAGTTCCTAGAATTCATAAACTGAAATGCTATGGAACAACTTGTTACCACTCCCACAACAGGGGAAAACATACTGGACCGTATCATCAGCAACATGGGGACTCTATGCTCCAGACCAGAAGTGTATCCCTCACTGGTAAGATCAGACCATAAACTAATCTCACTGGATATTCACATCTTGACCCCACCCCCTGCCCTGAAAACCACAGTGAAAAACTTCTCTAAAGCAAATTTCACACTCCTCAAAGCCGAGGTGGAATCCTTCAAAGCCCCCGGGCCTGTGAAAAATACGGCCCAGACCGCAGAATCCTTTATAAACACATTCTATGAACACCTTCAGGAATGCATGGGTCATGCAATCCCAAATAAAACCAAGACCCAATCTTCCAAAGGCAGACGTCCTGTCTAGTGGACCCCAGCCATAAACAAACTATACAATAGAAGGAGGAAGCTACCACATGATAGAGCAAAATCGCAAAAAGGGAAGGCATGTCTGATCAGTATTAGCAAAAAACTATGGACACTCATAAAATCGTCTAAGGCCAGCTTCAAGAGAATAATTGCACAGGACACTAAGGATAATCACAAGGCTGTCTTTAGTTATGTTAGGAACCTGGGTGGGAATTCCCAGATATGCTCAGAATTAGTCCAAAATGACAAAAAATACACTGAACCCACAGACATTACCAACATCCTAGCTGACAGGTTCAGCACAGACTCCCCCCCCCTCCCCACCAAAAGGGCAAATATCTATCCCAGCAGAGTGCTGCCCCCCTGACATCTCAGATGCTCAGGTAAGAGCTGCCCTCTCCAAAGCAAAAAACACAGCATCAATGGGACCAGACGGTGTCCCGGGCTGTGTCCTACATGAACTCCAAGAAGAGCTAAACCCAAACATAAAACTACTGTTCAATCTCAGCCTTACTACAGGATATGTACCCAAAGAGTTGTGTACAGCAACAGTGGTCCTTCTCCACAAAGGTGGTGCCTCAACGGATCCTGGAAACTATTGCCCCATAAGCCTGCCTAGCTTGGTCTGCAAAGCTATGGAAAGGATCATCATGGACCTCATAAATAAAGATATTGGGGACCTACGGACACTGGATCCTACCCAGTTTGGCTTTGTGTAGGGCAGATCCTGCCTCTTAAACCTGGTTTATTTCTTTGAAACAGTCACCAAGGCCATTGACAAGGGGAAGGTGGTCCACACAGCCTACCTGGACCTCGCAAAAGCCTTCGATACAATACCCCACTCGAGCATTATAGATAAGCTCACCAGCTTAAATATAAACCCCTATGTCACTAGATGGGTTGCAAACTGGCTCAAGGAGAGAACTCACATGGTTAGAATTGCTGGAGCCATGTCGGACTCCAAACCAGTTACAAGTAGCGTCCCACAAGGCTCAGTCCTGGGACCTCTCTTGTTCAGTATATATTTCTCGGAGGTACAGGCCAACACGGAAGGACTGTGGCTGACCAAGTTCGCAGATGACTGCAAACTGGGCACCATAATCGACTCTCCAGCTGACACAAGCATCCTCCAAAAGGGCCTCATAGAAACAGACAACTGGTGCCAGAGCCATGGCCTCAAGCTAAACGCCAAAAAGTGTATAGTCATCCCCTTTGGCAAAAACAAAGTGCCCACAAATTACCACATAGGTGGTAATCCATTAAGTACAGAAGAAGTAATAAGGGACCTGGGGACCCAAGTTGATCGCAATCTTCCATTTGACAACCACGTGGCCAAAGTGGTTAGAAAAACATTTTATATAGCCCACCTAATCATGAAGGGATTCACATCTAGATCAGGGGAGGTCATCGTGCCTCTTTACTCATCCCTCATCAGGAGCATAATTGAGTACAATGCCCCTTTTGGGATGCACCTTACCTGACACCTGCAGCAACTGGAAAGACCCCAAAAGTACCTCACCAAGAAGATCATAGGGCTCAAACAGATGCCATATGCTGCCCGGTTAAAGAAACACCAGCTCTACTCAGTGGCATGCCACCTGCTCAGAGGCGATCTGTGCCTGATGTATAAAGCCATGTCCAACCCAGAAATAATGGACATGCTGCACCTCAGAAAATCCAAATCCCATCGAGCGATGTGCTCGAGAGACTTGAACCTCAGCACTGAAATAAATAGGACATGCTGGAGGGAAAGATTCATAACCTAGAGGCTCCCTTCACTCTGGAATAAAATCCCAGTCCAGCTTAGGCAGAGTCCCTCATTGACTCTCTTCAAGAGGAATCTTGATGAGTGTATGGGAGATTGTAGGTTTACCCTGGGTATCACTTTTATGTCACAGTTAGACAGAGGCACAGTATACTAACCTTGAAAAATGTCATGGCAAACACCAGTTAAAATGTGTATTGAAGGACAAACACACTCTGACTAGGATTAGAAATGCCCTAGGGCACATAGCCTAGTGTTTGTCAATGTCTACCCAAGTTGCAGAATACACTAGTAATGTTGGACAAGCCTGGTTTAAGTAGGTCATAGCTGAACAAAATGCAACATGGTCATACCTTAGTCTGGTGTGTTCAATATGAACATTTAAAGCAGTGATGGGACTCAAACACAGGACACTGTGCACCAGAGTGAAAGGACTGAACCACTACACTATGACAATATTACAATGCTTGGTCTGTATGAAAGAATGTTGAAAAGTTTATACAAACTGTCCCATGGAAACCTTGCAGGCACAGCATAATCCCTGTTGGGTTCAGACCAAAGCAGTTGAGCAGTAAGAACACAACATGACTTCCAACACACATACTGTAAATGTCAACTATTGTTCAAGTTCACACACAACCACAAATGTAGTGGACCTCAGATCTCAACATATGGAAAGGTCACACTGGGCATGCTCACACACTTTGATAAATGAGACATATGTCAGGCAACAAACCATGGAAAGCCTGAACTGGGCATGCTCACACACTTAGGCCATGTCTCAGTATAGCTGTCGGCCACACATATCTGGCATTTGTATGTGTTAAGCCAGGAGCCTCCCACAATACAGCAATCTGCCCAGTGCACACAGTTAAATGACAATAGAGACATAAGTAATATACTGGAACCCTGTCATGATCAAACATCTTCCACAGATACACAAGTTGTTCATAGAAACAGGGAAAGCTATGGCAATAAAGACCTGCAAACAGTTTATCAGCAACAAATATTGTGCATCGCAAACATAAACATATGTGTTCAGAGGTCGATACTAGGCTGTTTGCCCTAGGGAATACATACGCCTAGCCAGAGTGTATTTGGCGTCTGCCTCCCCAGTACAGTAGCCTACTGTGCCTCTGTAAAGTAGGTCACAGAAGGTACCGTTTAAGGCTAGTTTGCTGTGCCTCCATCAAGCAGGGACACAGTGGAGATCCCAGGGGTTGAATTTGCAATGTCACATCCATGTGGCTGGCTGGAGTTTACTGGAAGAGGGTTGGAAAGGGGCTATGTCTAACATTAATTGGGATTCAATTCCAGACTGAGGGGAGCTTTATCTGTAGTGTCTGGGCAATTTCACTGTCAAAACTTGCAAGTGATGATTTTGAGGGATTGAAGTGTCTTGCCAATAATGTTCAGAGATGTCCTCCCTCTGTGGGATATTGCTCTGTTATGTATTAGCTCCCTCCTTCTGTTGTACAGCTTATATATGGCTGGTGTCAACCAGACAGGTCTCCTCTTGTGGAGGAGTCCTGGTTTTATTTGGGATAGTATGATCAATGAAAACCTGCAGGTGCTCATAGAATGCATTTGTAAAGTATTCTGCAGATTGGGCTGTATAATCCTCCAGCACAGGGCCTTTGAAGTATTCCACTCCAGTCTTCACAAGTGCAAAGTCTGCTTTTGAGAAATACTTTGTTAGCAGTGATGTCCTTGCCTGGGGGTGGGGATCGGATATGGACGTCCAGGGAAAGTTGGTTATGGTCATATCTTAACAATGGTGGTCTACATCTAGTGTGGAACATAGAGTCCTCATGTTGATGATGATCAGGTCCAATATGTATTCCCCCTTGTGGCTGTGGTGACTGGTTCTGCCATAGCACATGGATTCACAAATTGTAGTGGCTGTAGGGCGATGTTGTTGAGGCCTGAGTAATTCCCCCAGTCAATATTCCTGTACCCGAAGTTAACCACTGTAATGGCATATGTGAACCCCTTCATATCCCACACTGTTCCCAGGGAAGCCAAGTGTGGTTCCTGGATATGGGAGGGGGTGGTCTGAACTACACACCAAACCAAAAGGCAGTTTTTCACAATGGTAGTTGTATATGTATGGCCTGTCATGCTTACTGCAGTGGTAACAACCCAGAGGTGTGTGTATCTGTGATGTATATAGGTTCATAGGTTCATAGGTTCATACTAGGCTATCTGCCCTAGGGCATTTATAAACCTAGCCAGAGTGTGTGTGGCTTTCGGCACCCCTTGGAATGAGAATACTATGCCCATTTAGGGTTTAGTTTACTGTGCCTCTGTCTAGTAGTGACACAGAGATGACCCCCGGGGTAAACATACGAACTCCCATCCACTCGTCAAGATTTCTCTTGAAGAGAGTCAGTGAGGGGCTCTGCCTAATATGGACTGGGATTCTGTTCCACAGCGTTGGGAGCCTCTGGGTTATGAATCTGTCCCTCCAGCACATCCTATTTATTTCTGTGTTGAGGTTCAAATCTCTCACTCTCGTGGCTCTGGTGGATTTGGATTTTCTGAGGTGGAGCATGTCCATTAATTCCGGATTGGATATGGCCTTGTACATCAGGCATAGATCGCCTCTGAGTAGGCGGTATGTGACTGAATAGAGCTGTAGTTTCTTCAGCCGGGCAGCATATGACATATGTTTGAGACCCTTGATCCTCTTGATGAGGTACTTTTGGGGTCTGTCTAACTGCTGCAGGTGTTGGGTAAGGTACATCCCAAATGGGTCATTGTACTCAATTATGGGCCTGATAAGGGAAGAGTATAGGGGCATGATGACCTCTCTTGATCTAGATGTGAATCCTATCATGATAAGGTGGGTAATAGAGAAGGTCTTCCTAACCACCTTGGCAATGTGAGTGTCAAATGAGAGGTTACTGTCAACTTGGGTCCCTAGGTCCCTGATTACTTCTTCCGTACTTAATGGATTACCACTTATGTGGTAATTTGTGGGTAATTTGTTTTTCCCAAAGGGTATGACTATACAGTTTTTGGTGTTCAGTTTAAGGCCATGGCTCTGGCACCAGTTATCTGTTTCTACGAGGCCTTTCTGAAGGATGCTTGTGTCCGCTGGAGTATCAATTATGGCGCCCAATGTGCAGTCATCTGCAAACTTTGTCAGCCACAATCCTCCTATGTTTGCTTGCACCTTGGAAAAATAAATGCCGAACAAGAAGGGTCCCAGGACTGAGCCCTGTGGGATACCACTTGTGACTGGCTTAGAGTCTGACATGGCTCCAGCAATTCTGACCTTGTGGGTTCTGTCCTTGAGCCAGTTTGCAACCCATCTTATGACATATGGGTTTACATTTAAGCTGGTGAGCTTGTCTATGATGCCCGAGTGGGGTATTGTGTCGAAGGCTTTTGCAAGATCAAGGTAGGCTGTGTGAACTGCCTTACCCTCATCAATGGCCTTAGTGACTGTTTCAAAAAAGTCTACCAGGTTCAAAAGGCAGGATCTGCCCTTGACAAAGCCGAATTGGGTAGGATCCAGTGTCTGTAGGTCTCCAATGTCTTTGTTTATGAGTTCCATAATGATCCTCTCCATAGCCTTGCAGACCAGGCTCGTCAAGCTTATGGGGCGGTAATTTCCAGGGTCCGTAGAAGCACCTCCTTTGTGGAGTGGGACCACTGTTGCTGTACGCCATTCTTTGGGTACATATCCTGTAGTAAGGTTAAACAGCAGCCTTATGTGTGGGTTTAGTTACTCTTGGAGTTCATGTAGCACGCAACCCGGGACACCGTCTGGTCCCATTGATGCTGTGTTTTCAGCTTTGAAGAGGGTGGCTCTCACCTGGGCATATGAGATGTCAGGGAGGCTACACTCTGCTGGGATAGATATTTCTCCTTTTGGGGGGAAGGGGGGGAGAAATTTGCACTGAACCTGTCTGCCAGTATGTTGCCAATGTCTGTGTGTTCAGTGTATTTTTTGTCATTTTGGACTACCTCTGAGCATATGTGGGAGTTTCCACCCAGGTTTCTAATATAACTGAAGAAGGCCTTGTGATTGTCTTTAGTGTCTTTTGCGATTTTTCTCTCAAAGTTGGCCTTGGATGATTTTATGAGTGATCGTAGTTGTTTGCTAGTACTGATCAGAGATGCCTTCCCTTTTGGGGATTTTGCTCTGTCATGTAGTAGCTTCCTCCTCCTCCTGTTGTACAGCTTGTTAATGGCTGAGGTCCACCAGACGGGACACCTGCCTTTGGGGGAATGGGTCTTGGTTTTATTTGGGATTGCATGATCCATGCATTCTTGAAGGTGTCCGTAGAAAGCGTTTATAAAAGATTCATCGATGTGGGCTGTGGTTTCCACTGGCCCAAGGGCCTTGAAGGATACCACTTCAGTCTTGACAAGTGTGAAGTCGGCTTTTGAGAAATTCTTCACTGTGGTCTTTTGTGCTGGGGGTGGGGATGGGATGTGGATTTCCAGTGAGATTAATTTATGGTCTGATCTCAACAATGAGGGTATACTTCCGGTGTGGAGCATTGTGTCCCCATGTTTGTGATGATCAGGTCTAGTATATTATCTCCTCTTGTGGGAGTGGTGACTAGTTGTTCCATCGCATTTGAGTTTATGAATTCTAGGAGCCTTTGTCCTAGGGTGTTGGGGCTTGAGTAATGCTCCCAGTCTATGTTTGGGTAGTTGAAGTCTCCCAATATGATGGTATTTGGAGAGACATTCATACTCTCCAGTGTCTTCAGGAAGGCTGAGTGGGGTTCCTGAGTTTGAGAGGGTGGTCTGTAGCATGCTATAAACTGTAGGGCAGTTTTGCCTACAGTTATTTGCACATGGATGGTCTCCAATCCTTTGTGCATTGCCACTAACCTGGAGGTGTGGGTATCTTTGATGAATATGGATACTCCCCCTCCTTTTGTGGTTCGGTCCAAGTTTTGGGGCCAAAAAGCATGATATGAGGTATAACCTGGTAGTGCTGGGGTGCTCTCAGGAGCCTTGAATCAGGTTTCAGTCGCTGCACAGACATCGATGTTCTCCATACTGAGGAGGGCTTCGAGAGCGTGCATCTTGAGGTTTAGATTTATGGCATTGAGCAGCATTACCCTTAGTTTTTTCTACTTGTGTTTTCTAGGGAGGTGGGTTTGTCTTTTGAGCCTTGCCTAAAAAAGGCACTATGGGGGTGGCAAGAGCCTTGGCCAATATCCGGAAGCCCAGGGGTGACAGGTGCACGCCGTCCCTTGCGAAGCAGCGTGGCTTGTCAAGCATGTTATCCCAAGCAGACAGACATTGGATCCCCTTAGAATGACATCAGTAATTGAGTCAATTGTTAAAGCTGATCATTTTGTCTTTGTACTGTGGCATCATTCTTGGTGAGGGTAAGATGCTGCTCAGGGTCAGGTTCATACTGGCCTGGGCTACATAATCAGAGAGCTCCTCTATGTCTCTTTTCATGTAGTCCAGGGAGGTACGTCTCAGGTCATTCACACCGGCATGGACAATGACTGAGTCATATTTGTACTTGCTTTGGAGTGACCTGAGTGCTTGTGTTATGTGGCGGATTCTAGCGCCTGACAGGCAGCTTACTGTAACCTTTTTCTTGTTCAGTCTGGTGAGCGGGATGTCAGTGAGTCTGACTATGGAGTCACCTATTACAACTGTATCAGGCATGTTGTTTGGCCTTAAGGGCTGTGACTGTTTGGCACACTGACTTTGTGAACTATGTGTTGCATGTGCTATGTTTAGAGGTAGTGGTTGCTTGGATGTCTGCTTTTGAGGCCTCTGTTGTTTTGGTAGATTTTTTATTAGAGCCTCCGAGTATGTTGTTGTGTGTTTACGTGTTTGGTTTGCAGTTGTGATAGGTCTATGTGAGACTGGGTTTGTGGTGTGTGTGGTTACCTTCTCCTTCTGACTGGTTTTACCATTACTGTGTCGAGAGAGCTCAGCCTCCAGTTTGGCTATATAGTTACATCTCTCACATATATTTGTATTTGTTGGGAGGAGGAGAGGGTTGTCTGTGTACATGAGGCAGTTGTAACATTGCCTCAAGATTTCCAGATTCACCAGCTGAACTGGAGAGGATGCCAGTAATTGATGCTTCGACATGCTAGAATAGTGTAAGGGATTGCTGTGTAACTGAGTCAGAAAAGACCTATAGGGAAATGGGTACTCAAGGGGATTGTAGGTGGATGTAGTGCTTTCTTTTTGTTTAAGAGTGCTTTACCTGTGTAAAAATGCTTTAGGAGCAAGTGCTGGGCTTTTCAGATAGAGAATAGACTGTTTAGATTGAAAGTAGAGCAGTTCTAAGGGAAAAACTGAAGAGCATATGGATATGGATACACTCCCTTGTTGTGTTGTGTGTTACAAGTCCTGTGTTCATGAAGCATGGTATAAAACATAACCAGGCAGTGCTAATGTGCATATATGACCCTGAACTAGGCGTCTTTTAATGCATATATATTGTTATCCCCCATACTGAGTGATGGTAATAGATGTACATACCTCTTTGTAAAAACTGATGTCATCACCCTATAAATACTGCAGGAGAAGAGAAGCCGCCCAATAATGCGAATAGTGTGCTGTGCTAATGCGTCTTTCTCAAGTGTCATCACATAATTAAATAGGGGTTTGAATCCTGCAAATGCTCAGTTTGGGGGGGCAGGGGGTGTGCAATTCTCTTTGAAAGAGATGTCCCTTTTGACAACTGGAATAACACACTACATGATGTACATTCCTCTTTGTAAAGACTGATGATGTCAGCACCCTATAAGTACAGCAGGAGAAGAGAAGCCACCCACTAATGTGAATAGCGCACTGCACTGATGCATCTTTCTCAAGTGTCATAACATAGTTAGATAGGAGCTTGAATCTGGCAAATGCTCAGTGTGTGTTGGGGGGGCAGGATGTGTGCAATACTCTTTGAAAGAGATGTCCCTTTTGACAACTGGAATGACACACTACATGATGTACATTCCTCTTTGTAAAGACTGATGATGTCAGCACCCTATAAGTACAGCAGGAGAAAGGAAACCACCCAGTAATGCGAATAGTGTGCTGCGCTAATGCATCTTTCTCAAGTGTCATAACATAGTTAAGTAGGGGTTTGAATCCTTCAAATGCTTAGTGTGTGTGTTGGATGTGTGCACTTCTCTTTGAAAGAGATGTCCCTTTTGACAACTGGAATAACACACTACATGATGTACATTCCTCTTTGTAAAGACTGATGATGTCAGCACCCTATAAGTACAGCAGGAGAAAAAATAACACCCAACAATGCGAATAGCACCCTGCGCTAATGCGATTCTCTCAAGTGTCGTAACATAGTTAAGTAGGGGTTTGAATCCTGCAAATGCTCATTGTGTGTGTGTTGGGGGGCAGGATGTGTGCAATTCTCTTTGAAAGAGATGTCCCTTTTGACAACTGGAATAACACACTACATGATGTACATTCCTCTTTGTAAAGACTGATGATATCAGCACCCTATAAGTACAGCAGGAGAAGGGAAACCACCCAGTAATGCAAATAGCACGCTGCGCTAATGCATCTTTCTCAAGTAATCGAACATAGTTCGATAGGGGTTTGAATCCTGCCAATGCTTAGTGTGTTGGGGGGGCAGGGGGCAGGATGTGTGCAATTCTCTTTGAAAGAGACATCCCTTTTGACAACTGGAATAACACACTGCATGATGTACATTCCTCTTTGTAAAGACGGATGATGTCAGCACCCTATAAGTACAGCAGGAGAAGGTAAACCACCCAGTAATGTGAATAGCGTGCTGTGCTAATGTGTCTCTCTCAAGTGTCATAGCATAGTTAGGTAAGGGTTTGAATCCTACAAAAGCCATGTGTTTATCAATGTGTGGTGGATTTTGCTTTTATTATTGTAGGACATATAATTATAGCAGTAAGTGCAATGCACACATCAGGTATCTGTGTGCCACATACAGATATGTACCTGTGACCTTCAATAGTTCCTATGTGTGAAGCCTGCCTCATATGAATACAGTTGTTACCTGTGCCAGCATGTCCTGCAGATTCCCAGACTGTACGCCATACATGTATGTTGTTGACAATGCAGGCTACTGCAGTGATCTGTGTCCTAGGCTAACTGGGTGACACACACTCATGAAAGCTGTGATATATTAATGTGGGTGAGGGTTCATGTCTGGAGTATATGTTACACATGTTGTAACACAGCAAAGTCTGTGAGTAATGGACATCCATTGTAGGTGTATGGCAACTGTTGCTGATATGCATAAAGACACCTTCTTGCTTAGGCAATACACCAAGGGACTGCACAATACCTTTGGAAATGTGAATATCACAGGATAGACAGGAAAACACTTGTCCATATGTACACACCATTATCCATTCTACATGATGGGTGCTGCCACCTACATGCTACTACTGGAATACTATGTTAAGTACATGCTGATGACAAAGTTACAGTTGCGTTACAGTAATAGAGCATGGCTTGGACAACAGGTATCTGTCTGTATGATACCCTTCTGGTGGTCATGTGTGTCATGTGCAGACTGCATTGTAGGCCACTGTATACATTTCCAGTCGTGGATGAACATATCGCTAGTGTGTTGCCATGTACGTGAGACTGCTATATGCCAAACAGTATTCTTCCCAGGGATGTGTGGGGCTCAGTAAGAATGGCTACTGGTCTAGTGTAGTACTGCAGGGATATCACTGACACAGGGTTTCCTACATCTGTGTATCAGTTGAGGATACATCATGTAATAGGTTCATAGGTTCGTACTAGTCTATCTGCCCTAGGGCAGTTATAAGCCTAGCCAGACTGTGTTTGTCTTTCGCCACCCATTTTAAATGTATTTTCATATGGCCTTTTTCCAGGTTAGTATACTCAGCCTCTGTGTAACAATGACACAGAAGTGAAACCCAGGGTAAACCTACAATCTCCCATCCACTCAGCAACAGTCCTCTTGCAGAGAGTCATTAAGGGACTCTCCCTAACCTGGACTGTGATTTTATTCCAGAGTAAAGGGAGCCTCTGGGTTATGAATCTGTCCCTCCAGCATGTCCTATTTATGTAAGTGCTGAGGTGCAAGTGTCATGAGCGCATAACTCCATGGAAATTGAATTTTCTGAGGTGCAGCATGTCCATTAATTCCAGGTTGGGCATGGTTCTATATGTCAGGCATCTGTTGGAGCCCTTTGATCCCCTTGGTGAGGTACTTTTGTGGACTTTCCAGTTGTTGCAGGACAGGTCTCTGGTAAGGTACACCACAAAAGGGGCATTGTACTCAATTATGGGCCTGATGAGGGATGACTGAAGAGGCACAATGACCTCCCGTGATCTAGCTGTGAATCCCTTCATGATTAGGTGGCCTATATAAACTGTCTGTGTAACCACTACAACCATGTGGTTGTCAAATGAGAGTTTGCTATCAACTCGGGTCCCCAGGTCCCTAATCATGTGTACAGTACTTAATGGTCCAGGTAGGCTGTGTTGAACACCTTCCCCTCATCACTGGCCTTGGTGACTGTTTCAAAGACATCGACCAGGTTTAAGAGGCAGGATGTACCCTCAACACAGCCGAACTGGGTAGGATCCAGTGTCTGTAGTCCCCAATAGCTTTATTTATGAGGTCTATGATGATCCTTTCCATATCTTTGCAGACCAAGCTAGTCAGGCGTATGGGGTGATAGTTTCCAGGATCCGTTCAGGCACCACCTTTGTGGAGAGGGATCACTGTTGCTGTACGCCACTCCTTGGGTACATATTCTGTAGTAAGGCTGGGATTGAACAGTAGTTTTATGTTTGTGTTTAGTTCTTCTTGGAGTTCATGTAGGATGCAGTCTGGGACACTGTCTGCTCCCATTGATGCTGTGTTTTTGCTTTGGAGAGGGCGACTGAGCATCTCAGATGTCAGGGGGGCATCACTCTGCTGGGATATATATTTGCCCTTGTGGTGGGGAGGGGGGTGAGATGTTTGTGCTGAACCTGTCAGCAATGATGTTGGCAATGTATGTGGCTTAGGTGTATTCCTTGTCACTTAGGACAACTTCTGAGCATATCTGGTAATTCCCACCCAGATTCCTAACATAAGTAAAGAAAGCCTTGTGATTATCTTTAGTGTCTTGTGCAATATTTCTCTTGAAGCTGGCCTTAGATGATTTTATGAGTGCCCATAATGTTTTCAAAATACTGATCAGAGATGCCTTCCCTTTCTGGGATATTGCTCGATCATGTAGTAGCTTCCTCCTTCTATTGTTTTCTGTTATGTGGCTGGGGTCCACCAGAAAGGACACCTGTCTTTAGAGGATTGGGTCATGGTTATATTTGGAATTGCATAATCTGTGCATTCCTGAAGGTGTTCATAGAATGCGTTTATAAAGGATTCGGCAGTGTGGGACGTGTTTTCCACAGGTCCGGGGACTTTGAAGGATTCCACCTCTGTCTCAGTTTTGAGGTGTGTGGAATTTGCTTTAGACAACTTTTTCACTGTGGATTCTGGCCAGGGGCTGGGGTTGGTATGTGAATATACAGTGAGATTACTCTATGGCATGATCTTACCAGTGAGGGATACACTTCTGGTCTGGAGCATAGAGTCCCCATGTTGGTGATGATCAGGTGCAGTATGTTCTCCCCTCTTGTGGGAGTGGTAACAAGTTGTTCCATAGCATTTGAGTTTATGAATTCTATGAACCTTTGGCCTAGGGTGTTGGAGCTACAGTAATGCTCCCAGTCTATGTGTGGGTAGATGAAGTTGCCCAATATAATGTTGTTTGGAGACACCTTCATATTTACATGTGTTCATAAGTAGGCCAAGTGGGTTACCTGGGTTTAGGAGGGTGGTCTGTAGCAGGCTATGAACTGGAAGGCAGTTTTACCCACTGTTAGTTGCACGTGGATAGTCTGTGATGCTTCATGCTGTGGCACCAACCTGGGTGTGTGGGTATCCTTGACATCTATTGATACTCACCCAACTTTCATAGTTAGTTCCATGTTTTGGGGCTGTAAAGCATGGTATGAAGTGTAACCTGGTAGTGCTAGGGTGCTCTTGGGAGCCTTGAACCAGGTTTCTGTTACTGCACAGATATCAACATTCTCCATGCTGAGTAGAGTTTGGACTGCATGCATCTTGCGGTTTAGATGTCTGGCATTGAGTATCATTACTTCCAGTTTCTTATCCCCTGTGATACCTATGTAGGTGGGTTTGTGTTTTCAGCCTTACCACCAGAATGCAAACATGTGCAGACATTACACTTTTGGAATTAACACTGGTGTATAAAAACACTACAGTGACAATCATACTGTTAATGCATCAGGCATACTGGGATATACCCACATTGATATCATTACACTGTACTGTAAACAACATGATAATATTACTACAGTGCTATGTAGTCACCCTGTGCATCAGCACCATGCTATCCTGTTCCTGCATCAATGTTACAGATTGCAGGAGGTGGCACAGTTTCATCATATGCACAGGGTGTGTACTTGGTATGCCAGAGTCTGCCATTGACACATCCAATCAACATGTATGTGTGTGTGTGTTAGTGAGGGACAACAGTACAAATGGGGCAATGTTGATGTGGTGTGTGTGTTTGTGTTAGCCCTAGGTGTTAGCATTATGCATGTGTGTATGCATGCACACAGTCCCACCACATGGCTGCCATATACGGGTGTTTGTGGACAGCCAGAGACTGTACTTGCCAGATCATACAGATCACTGTTTCTGGCCACAGACACGGTACCTGTGCCTGGCAGGGGTGCTACGGATAGTATCAGGTACTAAGCCAGACTGGGTACTGTCATCAGAAGCAGTTGGTTGATGACTGGACACATGTCCCTTCTGGGACTGTCCAGAGCCATGTGCACATGGTCTTCTCGGAAGGTCTGATGACAGCACAGACCCAGCATTGCTGGGGCTGGTACTGGCACTATGGGAGCGGCTGTGGGTTTGTTGTCGTCCACGACGACTGCCAGCTGATGATGTTGCTGGCATACATCCACGTCAATGCCTCAACCGTCCTGCATTGCCCTGGCTCATGGACATGTAGTTGTGGAACAGATCTAATGTGTCCCCCCAACGTCTGTCAATGACCTCGCCGACAGTAGGGATGGCAGCCGCAACGTCACGCATAGTGTCATTCATAGCAGTGCGATGTGCTCTAAGCTCCCTCAGACCCTGTCTGGTGTACCGTTCCATATGTGCCTGTGCCTGCATTACAGCCCGGAACATAGCTGAGGTTGAAAGACCTCTGTGGGCACGTCTGACAGGGGCAGTATGACCACGGATGCTCCCACGAGAACCCCTGGACATCTGCCTGTGTGGTGCCATGTCAGGACTCTGGCCATGGCTGCTGTGAGGGGATGCATGTGCCACTGATACCACATTACCCTGGTCAATGCCCACTGTATGCTGTCCCTCACCTATGGACATTGGTGACAATGGATGTATCGGCAGGATGACTGTGTGCATTGATGGGGTTGACTGCTGTGTACTGTCGATTGGCTGACCAACAACAGACCCTGTCACACCTCCCTGTGCCATTACACATGTATCATCATTATCACTATCCCCAGCAGTGGCTTCAGGTTCCCTGCTGCACGGCAACAGAGCAACACCAGAACCTGTGAGAGGAAGACAGGAAACACAGTTTACAATGTGTACACAATGTTACCAAAGATGCACACAGGCACATGCACACATGCAAACGGGCACATGGGCACATATGCACACATGCACATGGGCACATGCACACATGCACATGCACACATGCACACATGCACACATGCACACAGGCACACATGCACACAGGCACATGCACACATGCACACATGCACACGGGCACATGCACACATGCACACATGTACACAGGCACATGCACACATGCACAAGGGCACATGCACACATGCACACATGCACACGGGCACAAGCACGCATGCACACATGCACATGGGCACATGGGCACACATGCACATGGGCACATGCACACATGCACACGGGCACATGCACACATGCACACATGCACATGGGCACACATGCACATGGGCATATGCACACGGGCACATGCACACATGCACACATGCACATGGGCACATGCACACATGCACACGGGCACACATGCACACTCCTCAGTACAGCAGATACAAACACACACACACCTGCAATCCAACACATACACAATACTGTTTGAGGGTATTATAAGTATTAATATTATTAATAGTATTATTATTACACACTCACCAGCATGGATTGGCTGCCTTGCTGTTACTGCAGAGGGACCTGCACAAATAAGAGAGTTATTGTCAGTGGCCACAACTGTGCCATTGATACTGTGAGTATGATACAGTACAGTAGTACAACAGTTGGCTTTCACAGGTGTACTGATGATATTCAGAATATCAATCTTGCACAAGAATAGGCAAGATAACAGCTACACACACAGTACACATCTCACACATGCATGAACTACCAGTGCAGTGAACAGTCAACTACAGATATGGCATGTTACCTGCACACTCCATGTCCACATGCTGGGTGACTCCAGCCTCCATCATGACACATGTCTGTGGATATTGTTGTTGTTGGGCTGGAGCCACACCACTTAGGAGGAGCTCCTCCACTCTGGTGAGGGGGGGTGGATAGGTACCCCACCACCTGTGGCAAGCTGTTGTCTGTGGATATCAAACGCACGCTGATGGACATTTCTAATTAAATCACTGCAGTGATGGCGTACCTGCTCATATGTCCGGTTATGCATGCCTATGTCATTTACCCGACGGACAAGGTCTTGCCACAGTGCAGCCCTCTCCTGCTGATTCTGGCTGGTCCTGGAAAACATTGTGGAAAAATCCCGCACCAGGCTCCGGTGTATCTCCTCATCCTCTGTAGCTGAATAACAGGGGTTGCATTGATGCACCATTGCCCTGGAAGGAAAAGAAAAATATGTGAGCAAGTAATATGGCACACATAATACTCTACTGTACTGATATCACTGAACTGCCATATATAGCATCTGTCTGTCTATCAGGGGATACACATGTAAATTACCATATATCACTGCTCAGCCAACAACTGCGTGACAGTGCCTGGCACACTCCATACAACAAACTAGTACACACCAGCACTCGGCACACTGTTTGAGGTACAATGCACAACCTCACACTGGGGGTAGGTATGAAGTTAATGGATGGAGAATATTGTCATCCCATGCAATGCATGCAATGCACATTTACATTTTCACTGGTAATCCACCCTAGTCTTTGCTGCCATACCCCTACCTACACCGCAGTTGTACACTGTGAACTACAGCACAACGTATGGCAATGTAGTATGTTTGTATCCCAATAACTGACACATCCTTCTCTGGCCTCACACCGAGGACACACACTACCATGACAGACACAAAGTCATGCTGAGCAATCACACCATTACAGACCTTGCACACAGTCAGTGTCACACTCATTCCACCTCACATAGTTGGTATTGCAATGAGTACATGTGTGTGTGTGCATTGTCATAGGTAGGTACTATGCTATTGGCCCTGGGCCTACGGCAGCATAGCCTTATGCTACCCTGCCACTTGGGACACATGTAATGTGATTGTACTTGCTCCTGTCAAACAGTTACACAGAGGTGACTCATATGGCATATTACCTATCTCCATAAAATTCATCAGGGGTATGTCTGACATCTACTAATAAGGAGCCTTGCTTGTTAATGCTGGGTGGTTTAGTCCAGGGTATGGCTTATTTGTAGATAGGAACCTGTACCTCCAGCATGTGCTCTTTACTGCGGTGACAAGGATGAGGGCCATAGGTCATTTAGGCTGGACAGATTGTTAGGTGTTACCATGGCGGTTGGACAACTGGTATGGGTGTGACATAACTCTGTATATCCAGCAGTGGTAACCTCTGTGTAGGTCGTATGAAAGGCACTCTATCTGTGGTTTTGTCAGTCACTCTGCATAGGGAATGTGTTTGAGGGCATTATCACTCTTTGTTAGGTATGTCTGTGGCCTTTTCCTTTGCTGTAGTTGTCATGGGAGGTACATACCGTGTAGGACATTGCAAGGTGTAGAGGGGTACACTGACCTACATTTCCCTAGCTGACACACCATTTGTGATGACACGTATCAACTACAGGGATTACAAGACTAGTGTGCCACTGTGAATATCAAAGGGGAGGCTATTGTACACTTGTTTCCCATGTTCCCTTCTGACACCTCCTGTAGTAGGCAGGCAACCACCTATGTGGTAGTTAGTGGTTAAAGTGTTTTGGAATGGGGTATGGTACTCCAGTATCCACACTGGTGTTCAGTCCATGCCTTTGTCTCCAGGCACCTGTTGCAGTACATCTGCCCCCATGTGCCTCTCTCACTCTATATGTATATATATATATATATATATAGATAGATATATTCATATACATACATATCTATAGACATTCATATATGTCTGTATATGTGTATGTATATATATATATATATATATATATATATCTATATATGTATGTGTCTATTACATCTATATGTATATACATATTCTATCTATCTATATATGTCTATCTATGTATACATACCTCTCTTTCTATGTATATATATATATATATATATATATATATATATATATATATATATATATATATACATACACATACACATACTAACATACTTCTAATCATCCATTGCTGTACAACCTACATTGTACATTGTACATTGTATTACAACCTACATTGATATGTGCACATAGCAACCTTTAACAACATATGTATGTCCAGCCTTCATTAACAGTTGCAGTATGTCCCTTGCCCTATGCACATCTTCATATACATATAGATACAGACTGCTAACACATATGGAGGGTTCACAGTATGTAGATTATTAGATTATGTAGTTTGCATTACCTTTGTTTCTGACAGCTTTTTTGGATGGCTGGCTTGAT
The DNA here is from genome assembly GCF_019279795.1 of Protopterus annectens. NCBI lineage: Eukaryota > Metazoa > Chordata > Ceratodontiformes > Protopteridae > Protopterus > Protopterus annectens. The sequence continues at coordinate 773,742,462 of NC_056731.1, forward strand.
GGCTTGATGGCTTGTTTTTTTTTTGGTCTCTCTCTTTCTCTGTCTCTCTCTCCCTTGAGTGGCTGCAATGATATTATTGCATGTGTGGAGTGGCAGTACAGGCTGCTTTTGTAGGTATCTGCACATGTGCATGTGATGGCCTCTGCACCAATTGTTGGCCAGCATTTACTAATTGCATGCAGCCTGCTGTGTGGTAATTGCAGTTCTCACTGTGATTTCAGGACAGTGCTATAAAATGTTAGGTTAGGTAGGCATAGGCCTTTCAGTTTAGCAAGGTGGGGACCATGCTGGTTTGCTGTGGACACTGTTGTGTCAGTCAAAAGGTTGGTATGTCTCTCATATCTAAGGCTGTGTTGTAGCCACTGAAATGCATGTTGTACTGAAACCTGACTGTTGCTTCTTGCAGTTCATTCTTCTCAGTGTGTATGTTAAGTCACACCTAATAATGCTAACACTGTTTACATGGGAGTATGTACTTTCCTGTGGGACTCATGGATTAACTGGTATACAACAGTAGCTCTTGCAATGTGTTGCTATGGCTTCACTATTTTGCCTTTACATTCACTCCTTGAAGGCCTGATATTTGTCTTTACTGGAATGTGTTGCTATAGCTTTCCTATTTTCCATTTACATTCACTCCTTGTAATGCATGATATATTTCTTTCAGCAGCAATTTCTTATAGGTTTGGTGACACTGCATGCAGTTTGGTGAGGCCAAGGTCTGGGGTTTGACACTTACAAGGGTATCTTATTTTGCTGCTGAGCAGTAGTAGGGCCTTGTACTTTGTACTAACAGTTATGAATATCAGACACATGCAGTGCTTGTAAACTGCTATACTGTCCTTAGTATGTTAGATGGCTGCATCCTTTGATATTTCTGGGTTGTACTCCTACATGAGGGTGTGCTTGTGGAAGCAATTCTACAGCTATTCGCAGAGTGTGTAAATGCAGACAGGCTGATATGCCTGTGTGTTTCTGACACTTCCAGGCCTGAGATACTTTCAGGTATATATTTGACCAGCCTCAGGGAACGGTACATATCAGTGGGATACACCCGTGATATATTTCAGATATTCTGCAGTTGTGACTGTGGGATATTTTGAGCATATGTATTACTACACCATTTCTGACATGCAAGTAGTGTCTACTTTAACGTATTGATAGTGTACATTACGTGGGACTCCCCACCTTTCTGCCTACTATTAGTACATTTCACAGGGAGTCAGTGGGGCACAGGTAACATTTTTTGACAAATGAAGGACATCCCTGTAAATCAGTCACAGTTGGGATGTCTGGCCTCATACCTATTCAAATATGGTGGTGTTTATCCTGCTCTGATACCATGTGTGTTTTGTAAGGTGTACTGTAACATTATTACTTCCTAGCATGGCTGTTTCTCTTATCACACTAATGTATTGCAATTCCACAAGAATTACCAGTAAACATGCAGGGAACAAACTTTGTGTAATGGCCTTCCTATATTCCTTTACATTCACTTCTTGTATTTCATGATATATTTCTTTCAACACCATGTTCATTTATATCAGTTATGGCTTAGTGGTAAGTCATGCAGACTAGTGTTTCCAAGGTCCTGTGTTCGAGACTGACAGGGGAATTTTATTTTGCTGATTAGCAGACTACAGGCCATGTCATACAGAGTGACTAAGGCACTTTTAAGCAGTTGTAAGCAGGTTTGCGCTGGTTTGCGCGATGCTCACGCATGCGGACAGTGGCTTAGCTATGCGCACACTCGCTTAGCTAAGCGCACACAAGCGCACACCCACTGACTACTGCTTAAAAGTGCTTACTCTCGCTAACACCCGCGCTAATTTCTTTTAAAGAAAAGAAAATGGGGAGATAGGAAAGTGGCGAAAAAGGGGGCACAAAGAGGGTAGGACAGTAGGAAAACAAGCTTGGGATTTGCAGGAAGGATGTAGGGAAGGCCCATAGCTGCCCATTTCTTTATCAGTAACAGCTGTGCATATGTGTGTAATTTGGTGTGAAATTTGAAACCTTCCACCCCTGAGGGAGGGGTGAGGACAACAAAATATGTTGTACAGCCAATTTTAATTATCAGTTGACATGTCCAGCAGACATGTCTGCAAAATGGGCAGCTATGTATGGGGGCGTAATTTTTTTGTGGGAACAGAGTGCCCTTTTTTTGTTTTTCAGGTGAGAGTGGAATGTGAGGTACAGGAAGTGGGTATATTTGGGGAGGTAGGTTGGGGAGGTTAACAGACAAAACAAACAAGACGCATACACGGGCGGAGTATGACACGTGGGGGGGTACACAATTGATGTGGATGGATGTTTGGATATCGCGAGCCCATGAGCCCACAGATGGCAACAGTGGAACTGAGATCCCCACCCATGGGGAGTTACAACTGCGTCTTCACTGCCCAGGATGGGGCTGTGCTGGGGGCTGTATAGGATGGGCAGGCACACCCGTGAGTTGTGCCACCCTCACCTCAAGCTGGCATAGGGGTTCAAGCACAGAATGCCTGATCTCGCTACGCACCACAGACCGGACACTTTGGAGGGTGAGTAGACGTTCTCCTCCGGCCATGCTTGCAGAGGGGGGACGAGCCCCATCCCCTGCAGCGCTTCCACCTGAAGGTTGCACAGGGCCACTGGAGGAGGTTCCGGCCTGGGCACTGGTGCCAGGTGCACTCGCCAGCTGAGGTGGGAGAGGTGGGTCCGCTGGATCCCGCCTTCCCTGTTGTCCTATGTTTATCAGTATTTTATGACATTTTGGGTTAGTAACAAACAACACCATTCAAAATTAGTTGTAACAGCATGCATCAGTATTCCCATTAACCAAACACCCATGAATTCCAAACATTGAACAGCAAGCATAACACATGCATATTTAGAACAACAGTACACAATCCAACAGCATGCACAGTTGATTGATGGCAACAGGCCAGCAGGTTTGGATATGTGAACAGGGCACATGCATCAACATACATGCAGATATGTATGAACCAACAGGACAAATGTCCATGGGAATTCATTGTGTATACACATACCCAGTTTGGTGTGGAATGGCATCATTTGTGAAAATGGGGTAGGGTGAAGCAATATTACATTAACAACTTAAACTACTTATACATATGCTGTACATTCCTAGTAGCTGCAGATATATATCCCCTACATGTTTTTGTACAGTTTGTTATATGTAACCTTAGGAATGTTGGTGATGGGAATGTTACTGCTACATTAATATACATTCCATTTTTATTCATACATGTTCATATCTGGCTGTGTTCAGGTACAGCATCCTGCTGCATTTGATTTATATGGCTCTAGACAACTGTGGATGTTCAGTATTTCATACAACCATACTATCTCCATATTGCAAGGGTACAGCACCATATCCAAATTGTGGGACAGACACATTCCAGGTTCAGTACTTTATTACACCCATTTCACTCTTTGGTTGTGGCTGTCTCATTCATTTCATTATGTACTGACTGCAGTATAACTTTATTCCAGACTTATTAGAGCTTTTTTGGTCGATTCATACCCACTTTCTCACACTCTCACTTGTTTTGTTTTTACAATTCAAGATGGTACTTAATTCTAGGCATTATTAACATTTCTTACTTGATTACAACAATCCTTTCCAACAGACTCACTTATTTCATATGGCAGATTTTAAAAGGGGATGTATTTGACACATGTCTATCCTTTGTAGACTGATTACCAGTCATTTTCAGGGTGAAGCAGTTATCTGATATTACAATACAGGTGGAAACTCTGTTTCCGATTTGTTTAATGTTTATTTCTGGATTACTGGCTGCATCACTTATCTAATCTTACAGTACTAGCAGAATCTTTCTTCTAGGCTTATTTGAACTTTATTAATATGTAACAACACTGAATTCTTTTACAAGCTGTCTCACTTATATTCTATAACAATTCCAGCAAAATAATTACTAACCTGCCTGGTGGCGCAACCACAGCAGCCTATCAGCATAGGCTTGCTGATTCATGGAACGGACACCTGCAGCTGTAATATAAATGAAGTAATATTGGAACATACATCTCCATAATATAGACTAGGATAATTTCTTACATACTTAATTACATGGATACTTACTCAGTAGTGGGGCGTTGGGCATTTGCCGGGCCTCCTGTATCCAACAGTTCAGTTGGTCCTGCTTACGTCTCTTCAGGTCTGCATGGTGGTGATGGAACTGTTCACTAGTCCTTGGTATGCCTGTGGCACTGGTGAGATCATGTGCCAACCGGATCCATGCCTCTGCCTTGTATGCACCCCAGGGAACCTGGCCCTGCATGAGTTGAGCCTCATGATTGTGGACTAGGAGCCAAACCATATATTTGGACTCCTCAACACCCCACCTCTGTGCTCTAAAATGACTTCCCTCTCCTGCACCTGCCATCCTGACTGCAAATGGGTACCACAATCAGTTATGCTGTGTATTCCCGCCTATGGGGCTAATATATGCCCGTTTTCTCGCACTTATCTGTGATTGGCCATTTTGGATATTTATCAGCTTAAGAAAACCTGCTTTGTCATGCTTCTATTTCCATTCATTCCTATATAAATGCTAATACTGCATTTCTCAGCGCAACTGTCATGGTTTAGTACTTTGACTATGGTGCACAGTATCCTGGGTTCGAGTCTGGGCATTGCTTTTTTTTGTTTTTACTACTGTCTAGACAGGGTAGGAGGTGTGTCTGTGTAAAGGCGGTTTTGATACAGCTTGCTCGATGTTGCCCACTGGTAAGCCGGTTGGCGTGCTGCACAGCTCTGCGAAAATGGCTTACGCTGGGTAACGCGTTATTTGGCTATGAGCATGCATATTACGTTGTGATAAGTGTTGCTCAGCTACGGGCACTCATTTTAAGCATGTTAAAGTGGTGCTCAACTCCGGGCATTCATATTACACCTGTTAAACCACTGCTCACCTGCGGGCAGTCATATTACACTTGTTAGACCACTGCTCACTAATGGGCACTCATATTCAAATTGGTAAAGCCTTGCTCAGCTATGGGCACTTATACAATTTTTTTATATTTTCTTGTGTTGGATTTCTTCAAAATACATGGCCCATTTCATTACATTTTACTTAAATTATAGTTATATATATATATATATATATATATATATATATACATATATGTCAGGGGATTGTTTCATGCTTATTTAAATAAAAATAGAAAATGATGTTGTGGGGGCTCGAACCGTGACTTCCTCCTCTTTGGCCAACATCTCTACCGCTACACTATTGCTACTTGGCTTAATTTGCATATTTAGATCTTATATGCTTTTCAATGACTGCTAACTGTGACTGAGCAGAGAGCATACCCGCGCAAATGAGCGCAACTATGGGCAAACATTTTGGAAATTATAAAAAAAAAAAATTAAACTGCTATTTTTACGTTTTACATTACAGTTGGGTTTATAGTCTGTGGGGGCAGTGGTGTTGTGTTCCTTGACATTTCCGCAGACTCGCTCATGGGAGTTTACTTTCAGAACTCTGACTCTTCTGGGGGCGTGTCCCTTTGCAGAACTCGGCATTTGGACATGCCCCCTACTGTCCTACATGGACCGTGTTAGCCTAGGGTGTGATTCAGTATGCCCTCATGAATATGCATGGCATGCTGATGTCATACCGTTAGACTGCAGCCTCCATGTAAGACATATTAACTCTTACACGGAGGTTTCGTGAATCCTGCCCAATGACTTGGCCTTGGATCATTATGTGACTACTGTAGTAAGTAAATTATCCTACACTGTGCAACTTATAAGCAAGGGTATGGCATCTAGATCCAAAGATGTACTTCTTCCTTTGTACTCAGCCCTCATTAGACCAATCATTGAGTATAACAGCTCTTCATTGTGTACTTGAAAAGGCATATGTAACAACTGGAGCATTCACAAAAAAGTACACATGATGTAGTCAACATGTCTTACTAGAGCACCTCAAAGCCTTATATTTGTACTTGGTCTTGTACAGACTGCTGACAGGTACTCTATACCTGGCTTTCAAAATATTCTCTGATTCAGCTCTTATGGACCTGCTGCTCATACACAAAATAAATAACATTAGAAACATCTGATCTAGGGACCTAAACCTCATCTGCAATATAAATAACACATGCTGGAGAGAAAGGTATGTGTCTCAGAGACTACCCCTTCCCTAGCACAGGCTTTCCATCCTTGTGAAGCAGAGTTCCTCCCTGCACTTATTCAAGCACAATTTGGATCAGTGGGTGGGAAATTTTAAATTTAACTTGGGTCTGCCACCTATGTCTCTGTTAGAAAGAGGAAGTTTGTAAATGCTCAGTCACCCATATCCAATAAAATACTGCATCAGCGGTGAAAGAACGTCAGTATTCTGCTCTCTCCCAACAAAGCAACACTCCGATAACTGCCTCCGCTCAAAACTGGGTAAGAATGCAACTCAATAGCAGCCACCACAACCCGTGGTAACAGAAAAAAAATCACTTAATGTAACACAAAACGTTAAGCGCTTTCACTCACTTGAAAGTGAGCTTCATCAGAGCATTTAAACAGCTGCTACAAAGTGTTTAAATAGTGTCTTTGGCACCAAAACTTTGAAACAGTTTAGAATAATTTAAAGCGCACCTACATACATAAAAAACTTCCTCATGTTGAATAACAAAACATAACGTAAAAATTTGACTAACACCACATTGTAAATAAAAACTGCCAAACTGCATAAAATACTATATAAAAACTTATAAAAACATATATAGATATAAATTCTTTTAACAGACAAATAACACCAATACTATGATACTGAAAATATATATATAAATAATAACTAATAAATAAAAAATAATAAATTATCTAATATCAAGTATAGGTTTAATGGAAATATGGTCATTCAGACCAGATGGTGTTGCAGCATCAGTAAACAACTGCCACCAAACCTCATTATATGCCAATATGCTTTTGTAATTACCCCCCGAGGGTCTATACCCACATTCTCCAAAATAGCAAACTTAAAATTGTGTAAACTTAAAATTGTGTTTGACTCCAAACTTTTCTATATGTCTATATAAGGCATTGTTTAAGTCCTTCATCCTAATACTATACAGGTGAGCATAAATACGCTTCTTAAAGTTCCTCTCAGTTTTGCCTATATAGTATCCTGGACAAGCCTCACATTTGGCCAAATATATAACTATATAGAAAAGTTTGGAGTCAAACACAATTTTAAGTTTACTATTTTGGAGAATGTGGGTATAGACCCTCGGGGGGTAATTACAAAAGCATATTGGCATATAAAGAGGTTTGGTGGCAGTTGTTTACTGATGCTACACCACCTGGTCTGAATGACTATATTTCCATTAAACCTTTACTTGATATTAGGCAATTCATTATTTTTTATTTATTAGTTATTATTTATATATATATATTTTCAATATCATAGTATTGGTGTTATTTGTCTGTTAAAAGCATTTATATCTATATATGTTTTTATAAGTTTTTATATAGTATTTTATGCAGTTTGGAAGTTTTTATTTACAATGTGGTGTTGGTCAGATTTTTATGTTATGTTTTGTCATTCAACATGAGGAAGATTTTATGTATGTAGGTGCGCTTTACATTATTCTAAATTGTTCCAAAGTTTTGGCTCCAAAGACACTATTTAAGCACTTTGTAGCAGCTGTTTAAATGTTCTGATGAAGCTCACTTTCAAGTGAGTGAAAGCACTTAACATTTTGTGTTACATTAAATGATTTTTTCTGTTACCACGGTTGTGGTGGCTGTTATTGAGTTGCATTCTTACCCAATTTTGAGCAGAGGCAGTTATCGGAGTGCTGCTGTGTTGGGGGAGAGCGGAATACTTATGTTCTTTTACCGCTGATGCAGTCGTTTTTCAAGTGGACTGAACATCATAGCCAATAAAACGAGTGCTAGCAAAACTTGTCGAATACATTTGGGCAGTGGAGTAGCTAGAGTTTGTGCTGCCTGGGGCTGTCTTTGAGTTTGCAGCCCCTCACAAAATCATGGTTAAATGGTGCCCCCCCCATACACAGCCCTCATCCCTGCAGCCATTCCAGTGTCCCATTACTCAGCTATTTCTCCTCATTTACCATAAACACTGTAATATGCATACTGCTGCTTTGTGCTTTACTTCTACAATGATTATTTGGATTACATTTAAAACTTTCATTTTAAATTTTACAGCACAAACACTGATAGACATCTGCTAAACAAAGCAATGCAGTCTCACAATGAAAACAGACTTAGCATTAAAGCTTCTCTGCCATTGAAACTCGCATTCATTGAAACAGCATTGAAACCCATATTCAAAGAAAATGCATCTGGCCAGTGGTGGACAAAGTTTACCTTTGGACTGTTTTCAAATCATAGGCCCCTTGCACACATATTTAAGACCACACAAACATACATGTGTTCTTTGATTCACCTTCCTGATTATATTAAATTATATTCCTTGTATAATAAAGCACACTTGTTAGAGCGTGTTTTAAATTTATTGTTTTGAAAAATTTTACAGTAACCAATTAAACAAAATGTATGAACCAATGATGACAAAACTGCCCAGTTCAGAACATTTCCATCAAAGTCTACTCAAACTTCTGTCATTACACTCTACCAATATCAGTAAATATGCACAATCTCTAAAAGTAAAAGTCATCTAAATAACTCAAGATTAAAGAGATCTGTAACTAGTAAAGAGGTTGCTGCTAGCAAACAACTTTATATTTCATTGTTTCATCTGCAAATAAAGTGCCTGTTGCCCTTGAAGAATAAATTGCCTATATTACATTAAAAAATGATAAGCTAGTAATATTGCAATAGAGAATGGATGGCAAACTGATAAGTTTATAGTTACGAGGTATCCCCTCCAAGGGAGGACATTCTCAGGATGCAGCAACCACACCCTTTAAAGTACAACACAGTGCAGTATCAGTAATCCATCTGCATATTGTGAGAGTATAACCCTCAGCTTTCTGCATCAAAAGCAAGTATATGTTGTGCTACTAGGAATGTAAGCATACTTGGCATAAGCAGCACTAAACATATCTTCCCCTGAACCTCTCAGCTCCTCATAAAATCCAATTGACACTTAACTATGTCTCTCAACTTTGCAGCAGAAGAAATCTGGAAAAAGCCAACATTTATTGGGGTGCGGGGACAAAGGCCCAAAACCAGGGACACATTTTAAACATTGTATAATCTTAGAAAGTTGCTAGAATAAAAAGTTTTATGTTACCATGCATTACCTGAAAGATAGGGAGACTGAAACTTAAATAGCTATCATTATTTAGTAAATTCAGTTTTCACTGATTTGCCAGAAAAACATAAATTTTAAGAGTAACAGACCAAAAGTAAGAGCCAAACATACCAGACATTGGATGAAAATCTGGACAGTTGAGAGCTATGGACTCAACTCCTTGAATCACAAGTGGTGGTATGGGTAGAGAATTCAGGGTCTTGCTCCTTGAACCTAAGGTACAGGTTTTGAGCCTGAGTAACAGTAACCACCAGTCATACCTAACTGGGGCATTTCACACACACACACACACACACACACACACACACACACACACACACACACACACACACACACACACACACACACACACACACACTAACAACTGACACACGCATACTAACAACTCACACACACACACACACACACACACACACACACACACACACACACACACACTACCTAACAACTGACACACACACAAGCTAACAAGTGATACACATACTACCTAACAACTGACACACACACACTACCTAACAACTGGCACACACACACACACACTACCTAACAAATGACACACACAATACCTCACACACACCCACACACACACTACCTAAAAACTGCAAAATTCCTTGGAACAAGTGAATTCATTGGTAGCAGTAATAAGATTCCATTCCGTGAACAGTTTAACATTGCGCAGGCAGACAGGAACAGGACATCTGTGTAACAATGCATGCACAGATGTGATGGGCTACAGCACTCTTCTTAAAGAAGAATGCCCATCTACGCCACTGCATTTGGGAAGCATGGGTAGACTTAAAAGGGCCCTTAAGGATTATTAGCCTAGTTATTATGTATTACCCTATGAACCTATGTATGAAAAGAGAGTTGGTTATACAACCATCCCCCATGATCTGAAGGGGGGCCCTCTTACTCTGACTGCTCCTTGGGAAGACCCATTGTGACTGTACATACATTTACAAGCCCTCACTTAGGTGACATACAGCTGGAGGTTTTGGAAATAAATGAAAAGATCACTTCAATGTGACTGTGAGCTGCAGGAATTACAACTCTTCTTCTGCTGTCTGTACATACTCACCTAATAGTAATTCAAAGTATTTGACCTTCCTGTAGATTGTGGGAGTGTGCACCTAATAGTGTACCTAACAGTTATTCAATGTATTTGACCTTCCTGTAGATTGTGGGAGTGGTATTTCATAGAGTGATGCTTAGTGACTCTCTACTTTTACCAGGATTCTTCAGTGATCATACAGAAGACAATTGAGATAGTTGGATGGAAGAACAGCTTGTCTTATCTGAATCCAAAATGGTATTGGATTTCTGTGCTAGTTATGACTTGTCCATAACAACTTCATCTTCATGTATAAGTCTGCTAGTAATTGTACTTTATATCACAACACCTTGTGCAAAAGGTTATTAACTGATTTTGTAGTCATGCCATCAGATCTATGGCTATATGTTCTGGCCACTTCAGAATTCAGTGCCGAGTTGGGTTAGGCTTGGGGTGTTGGATGGACAGACCCAGGAAACCCAAACATGTAATGAGAATGTCTTGGAAATGTCTAGCAGGTCTTTGTATGAGAAGCATTCGACTCACAGCTCTGGAAAGCCACTCCCATACACTGGGAAATTAGCTATTGCACAGCCTTCTACACCCAATGGAAGTTTGTTACCTGTTGTGCTACTAACAATGCTTTCAAATTCAGTAGTACAAACATTGACGGACCTTTGCTAAAAAAAACAGTTGGACATTGAAAACAGACTTAGCATGAGCAACAGTAAACTTTTCTTCGATTGAAACTCACAATTCCTTAAAAATGTAAAAAAAACTCACAGTTTCTTGAAAATGTACTGAAACTCATATTCCTTGAGCAGTCTGGTAGTAAGTTTAGAGGATACAGGCTTGTGTCTCCTTTAACCAAGGTACAGAATAAGCTTAAGCAAGTTAATTGACTAATATGCACAGCATAGGGCATAACACACATACTGAGTATGCCTTCTCAGCAAGCAAGTTTACATTTTGCATGTAGAATTAAGAAGCAGAAGTAGGAACATTGATGTGAGTGCGTGTGTTGATGCATGCATAGTTGCAGAGTGCATTCTTAAGAAATAGTGTTAAAGAAGACATGTAATTTATTTTTTTTAAATTAAAAATTAAATGTGCCCCCCCCCCCACACCCACCCCCCAGCCAGCAGGCTCTAGGCAACTGCTTAGGTTACCTAGTGCTGGATCTGGCTGTGGAGTGCACAATATTATTGTGTAGTGTGTGGACAGTATTCCAAACTTACAGTTATATATCAGAAGTTTGGAATATATTGTGCTAAATTAGATAACTAAGATTATAAGAATATTATTATAGTTATGTGACAGACTCCTTGGTAATATGTAAATTGATGGTGGTGACATCCCTAAGCTGTGTAACTTTAGAAAACTGATTATTATCTCAGAGTCTTACTGTTAGGTTCTGTTCTCTAGGAACTTACTTCACTTTTGGTCACATGTTATCAGCACATCCTATTATTACACAGCTTTCTACAAACCACATCACAGCATGCAGCAAAGTCATTGGAATATAGCTGCTGTTCATACCTCCAGGAGTCATGGACTAGTGACACCTGTAGATGTCCAACAATAGCACCATAAGTGCATCAGGAGCATACTACTACAACAGAACTCACAAAACACAAGTGCACATCAAGCTTATAGTATGATATTCCACTAGCAAAAGACAGCTGCAGATAAGCAATAATTTAGCACATTTCTAAAGTAGTGTGGGGGGGGGGGCCTTATTTTTTACACATCCATAATGTTCACTATGTATATGATTGCTAAATATTTTCTGTAAGCACAACACATGCTGAATATATTTAAATTTACTTATGTATGCCATTACTGGGGCACGCCAAGTCTCATGTCTCCTGTCATGTAATTCTATAACCTTTACTACAGACATGCAATAACTACTCAGGGTGATTTGGTAACATGTTAATCATAGCTGTTCAGATGCTTACATGTTACAAGCAATGACGTACCTGTTGGTACTTCTACTAGTAGTGCTCATTTGCAGTATGTTACCATATTGTGCACACAATAATTGCATTACTAATACGTGTGAACCAATAACAACTCTGTATTACATTTTGATTGACATTGTTCAGTACTGGACACACATATAGTCATACTGTTCAGACTACCACATATTAGCATATATCAGCTCTATGTATACCTGGATATGATTGTATTGCATTGCAAATGGTGCAATGGTGCAGCGGTCGCGTTGTCACCTCACAATGAGAGGTTCTCCAGTTCAGTTCTTGGCTGGGGTGCCTTCTGGCAGAGTCTGTCTGTCCCCCCTGCATTTATGTGGATTTCCACTGGATGCTCCAGTTTCCTCCCACGTTACAAAGATATGTGTCAGGAGCATTTCTCCCTGGTCCTCCACTGAAAATTGGCTTTGTTCGAAATTGGACTTTTCCAGTAAACGAATATTAAATAAATAAATAAATTGTACTTTAGCTCTCTGCAATATTCAAGACATATGTGAAAACCCAGATACTTCTTAACTCTGCTCATCTTTCACCCTTGTAATATGTCCTTCATCATACACATATTCATTTACAAGATTTTTACAGAAAAAAAATCTGTAGTGGTTCTGTGGACTGCAATGACTTATCAGGAACTGTGGCTTTCCTGAGCCATCATTTCTGTGATGCACAGTTATATAGCATCACCTAAGTATGTACGCCACCCAAGCCAGGATCACCAGCCAGTATGGACTGGTGAAGACTATTGCATACTACAAGATAACATATGTTTCCAGGCATGACCAAACTGCACAATATTCCACACTTATCTGCAAAGTCCAGGTTTCTACAACTCTAGTCATCTCTCTGTCTAGTAGTAAGTCCTGCGTCATAACCATATTCCTCATCATGACTGTTTTTTTTTTTTTTTTGCAACTCCATGGAGGTTACATGTGTCGGACTGTCTTTTGTGAAAGTGCATCACCCCTAAGCTGTCTCTTCTTCCTGATATCGCAGCTATTCAGTGTCACTCAGGGGATTAAACCCTCTTTGTTGGGATCACTGACATGATTCAGGAGGAGAGTGAGTCTGGGAGCAATTTCTGATACTCCCATAGGGTGGCTTAAAACAGAAAGAAAAGAATTCCAATCAGATCAGATAAAATTCTAATTTTCCAAGCAGAAAAACATCACTAACACACAACTGGTCACACATGACCTGCAGGGTGAAGCATGCTCCTGAGCACAGTAATGTGTGACTTTCCAATCAGCCTGCATTAAACTGAGCAACAGAGCTTCCAGTATTTTCCTCCAAGTTGCCTCATCCCTAGCAATGGAAATACTTTTTCAGTTCCACAGGACTAGTATCTTCTGTATGCATTCCATTCAACAATTAAAAGTGCTTCTAAAGTTAAAAAGAGAAAGGACAGATTTAATTCTAATTCCTGTCTTCAGGACAAGGCACCCAGGGATCACTTTTCTACATAAGATGTCTCTTACATCATCTCTTGGTAATAATATTCTCTTCCAACAAGCAGACATGTATCTGGCTCAACGAGCACCCTGTGCCAGTACCACGAGGTAGCACTCCACCCCTTTCTGGTTTTCCAAAAAAGAAAATAAATCTTATTTTTGTTGTTACTTTTAAACTGTAGCAAACTGCTTGCAATGTAGCAAACAGTTGCTACAGTTTAGATCACACAGGGAGCACTACAGTGCTCAAGTTTGACTGCAAATACAATACCAGCTTTTAATAGTCGGTATGCATTAAATAGTGATTGGGATTGGCGAGGTGTCCCCTCCAACACTTTGCACATAGGGCAGTTGCCCCCTTGGACCTGGCTAGCTATTCTACTGCCAACAAGTACAGAAAGTGTTCCACCCTAGTCTCAGAGCTATCAGGCTAACAGCCAGGAGGATCTTTTGTTAATATGCTTCCTCTATGAACTGCTGATAACCAAACACCCAAATGGCAATTCATCAGTCACAAATGTGTGCAAGCTTTAGTGTCCAGGCCAGAATCTTGTTTATCTACAAACACTGTGATTAGGCAAAGTATAAAGCACATTTTGTATTAAAGACCTTCTAGAAATCCAGTGACTTGACCTTGGAAATTAAATGTTGTTCTATAGAAGATGACCTGACTTGATTTCTGTAAAGTAATTAAATTCAAATGATTTCAAACACTTTTTTTGGAAAATATTTTAGTTACTATTATTTCAGTAAGATGTATTTTTGAATTACTGTCACTTCTTCCCAGTTAGGGGTCACCACAGCAGATCACCTGTCCACTCATGATTGGCAGTGGAGTTTTACAGTGTCAAGTTGCCAGCCCAGTGCCCAACCTTCCACAGAAGGCACACACATGCACCTAGGGCCAATTTAGAGTGCCCAATCCACCTACTGCATGTCTTTGGGATGTGGGAGGAAACAGGAGCACCCGGAGGAAACCCACACAACCACAGGGAGGACAATGCAGACTCTGCACAGAAGGCACCCCAGCCAAGAATCGAACTGGAGAACCTCTTGCTGGGAGGTGGCAACACTAACCGCTGCACCACCATGGCCACCCATTCTGAATTACTGTCCCTGATGTACTTATTTTATTTAATTTATTGACCATGGGTGTGGGTTAATCCATAATGGACCCAGTTCATCCACAGCCCTGGAGATCATACCTCTCAGTTGTACATATTGTTGCAGAATGTCTAGACTCTTGCCTCATATTTTTGGTTGTTCCTCATAAAAATTGTGTTTTTTTTTTGGCAAATCACTGGGATGATCTAAAGATTAAAGTCACTAAATAATTATATGCATTTGAGATTCAGACTTCATACCCTGTAGAAAATGCATGCTAACACAAATCCTGTTCTGTAACAACTTTCTAAGTTTATAAGAGCAATATTTAAAATGTGTCCCTATTTTTGGGCCTTTGTTCCCCATTATGTCAGTCTTTGTTCAGATTTCTTCCTCTAAGAGGTTAAGAGGTATGCCTGGAATTATAGTAGATAACTGAGAATGGAACATAGTGCTGGGAAAGCATTGGCTACAATATAGTATTTAAAATGAATTTGCAATCTAAAACAGTGAAGTAAGGTTGGCTTGTATGTACAAGTAAGAATTTGTAGTATAGAGTGTAATAATTACATATAGTATACTAAGAAAGGATTACTGAGACACACTGTAAGGAATACACACAGCAAATACTCAACAACACTTAGCATGCCTATGCACACATTTTCAGAGCATTGTTTAAACAAACATATGCAGTCAGACATTAAAAAAGGGTGTTTTTAGAAAAAAATATTTCACTAATGCCTAAGAGGGTCCTGAGTATATCTTAAATCAATCAGCTTCCAGTTTTCTTTTACAAACAGGAAACAAAGGTAAAGAATTCTGCTTTACAGTGTAGCGCACACAAGGCTTTACGATATTAGATACAGAGGACATAATCCATTAGACAAAGTAAGTGGCTGTTTGTTTTCATGATGAAAGGGGAGGAGATGCAAGGTGATACAATAATCAGACAGGCCTCTTAAAACTGGCAGTCTGACTGTATGGTTTCATTACTGATAAGTGCAAGAGATTATCTTGGGGACGTTAGAGCATTTTCTACCGGATAGCTATGACCACTACTACCTATGACCACTACTACCTATGACCACTACTACCTTCCTCAGGAATTCATCTGCTCAAAGCATCTGAGGACTGTGCATGGTAACAGTATGTTAATTTATCCATATTGATTTGATGATGTAAGTGATGATATAAATGATGACATAATACTATGTTAATTCATGCTTAATAACTTGATGGCATGATATAAGAGATGTTATTGATCCAATTAGACTTTCTGCAGCTGATGAAGTTATGGCCTTCCAGATTACATCTCTACGAAAGATTTATCTATGCTCTGCAGTAATGCAATACCATGTACTGTTAAAAAAGACACATCCCTTTCTACTTATGTGTATAGAAATTATATTAAACATTATGTGTGAAATTTTACATTTGATACTTTACATAGTGTATAAAGTTAAACATTTTACTCAGACTCGTATTCCATTTCAAGCAAATCAAAACCAGATAATGCTTGGTGTTCTCATTCTCAATGGGAAAAGTAAAATATTCCCTTTGAGGATCCAAGTTGGCAGCATTGCAATTGGAACTGCTTATAACTAGAACATAGGAACCTTTGGTAGCAACATGTGACATTCAAGGACTCTGGAATGAGTTAGTGTTGCAGCTTATAGCCCGCAAGATAAGAATCCCTGCCAGTGGAAAATGTGAAGAGAATCTCTTGCAAGACGTGAATGAGTCACGTCTTGATTCTGCTGGTAGTGCATACAGACAGTACTTCCCACGCCATGGAACAACACAGAACTCCAGCTGTTTCACAGTACTTCTAGCAGAAATATAAACCCCTCAATAAATCATGTGATAGGGAACATCAGGGCTGCATGGAGAAAATTTCCAAAAAAACAGTGCCAGTCTATCATCAGTTCCGAAATAGAATATTCACACCTGTGATAAGGAAGTGCAGTGTCAGGTTATATAATACACATTCACACATATATTAAATAATACACACACACAGGCACACACATACATATATATATATATATATATATATATATATATATATATATATATATATATATATATATATATATATATATAGATAGATGTACACACATTATATAATGCATAGCTATATATGTATGTGTGTGTGTGTGTGTGTGTGTGTGTGTATATATATATATATATATATATATATATATATATATATAAAAAATAGAGACATGCACACATTCACTCATGCATGCACATATGTACATTGTATACACTCACACACACACACACACACACACACACACACACACACACACACACACACACACACATATATATATATATATATATATATATATATATGTATACACAAGCACACACACACATATAATCACATACAGTTGTCTGTGTATGGATGCATATATCTGCATGCATTTTTTTTATTATGTGTTTCACACCAATGAAATATTACTTTTATTCTGAAAGAAAGAGTGCTGCTGAGAAACTTCACAATATCCAGTAATATGCATTTTTAACAGTCCTCTGTCCAGAAAACTTAATTACTTACCTCAATCCAGAAGGTCATAGGGAATCTATTAATACATATCTATGATCTACCACTGGGATTTTCATGTTAGACTTGCAAAAATAACCATTATTTTTGCAAGAAAAAATTCATATTCTGAGTATGTAATTAACAGAAAAGAACTATGCAAGTGACAGGACAAGATGAAAGCTAAACTAAAAGCACCTGGCCTCTGGAGATGTAGTTAGGTGGGGAAAACAGGGTGGCTGTCCTGGGTGCAAGGTGTCAGGGACACTATCAGTAGATATCAGTGATGTTGAGTACAGTACCAACATTCAGATGCATTTGCTGCTCAAATCTTCACTAATTTTCATGTCTCACAACTGTCCAAACTTGAGCAATGTTATAATAAAATAGTAAAATTTGCAGTAAACTATAACAATAGAACACACCACTACCTAGCCCACAGAGAATTAAACTAGGTAGAACTACCATATAACCTAGCTCGTTCTCAGCTAACTACAATGCACAGACTTCTTTGTAAGCCAGAAAACTGCCCAGACATTAACTAAACCAATTTGGACAAAGCCAGTAAACAAAAGCAAAAACAAATTAAATAAATAAGTAAATTAAACTTTTGCATGCATGTCCAAAACACTTTGTGTATAGTAATTTAACTTTAGTAAACTGCATATAGCATACACCCCGGGATTCATGAAGCTTGCACCAGGCGCAGGCGTAGCGTAGGTGGTATAATGCCAAATATGGTCGTCGAGCGATTCAGGTACGATCCACTTCCATGTGCACTATTGGCGTATGCCAGAACTGCGCAGCCCTCGGCTTAGGTATGCTAATCACCCCATGCACAGTGCCGCACCATGCAAATGAAGGTACATAGCAATTCATGAAGTGGTGCAGGCATAGCGTAAGCCCACGGAAATGTAAACCAAAAAACACGGTTTACATTTTCCCAAACAGAACATCGGCGCTATGGAAGCGGACCAGACTCAAGTATTACAAAGTTAACATATGCCAATGGCTAAATACACAGCCAATGGCATAATAAAAGATGCACAACACCTAAAAAACATTTAATGTCATGTCCACAGTAACACAAAGTACAACCGCAGGGCATGTGTGCACAAACTGGAACACAAAGAAAATATATACAAATGTCATAAAATCGCAATGTAATACAAATCAGGATTTCACCATAATACTCAATGGTATGCATGGTACACCACAAGCAAGCTGCAAGGGTTGCTAAGGGTCTGTGACAGTGTTCAGTGTGGTAACTATGAATTAGTAGTCAATGCCATGCAAATGAGGCAGGTAATACTGAATCGCAAACGTCCTGCCGGATTAAGGATGCACCATACGGCGCATCGCTATAACACCGAGGAGTGGCTCAGAGGTATACATGACATCAGCAGTGGGGTGTGCCACCATAGCTGTAAGAACATTGGAGCAATGCAAATCTGGCCTGGCCGTTGCTAAGCAAAGCTGCAGGACAGGGGTGGGAAGGTAGGTATAGCATCGTTTAGCTAAGAGCACATATGGTGCCCGAAAGCTCATGTGTACAGGGATGAAAACGTGCCCGAAACCCGGTAAGCGGATGCATGCGCCGCGAACCATAGCACAAACAGGAAGGTCAGGGGAAGAAAAGAAGGAAATGCCGCAGTAGGGTAATTGGAGTACAACTGAGCAATTAACACCTATTAACTCACAGCGGGCAATCGACGGCAGCTGACAAGTCTGCTCGCAGAAACCTGCAAAACAGGATAGGGGAGGCGTCGGATTGCAAAGTTGAGTACAGTACCAACATTCAGATGCATTTGCTGCTCAAATCTTCACTAATTTTCATGTCTCACAACTGTCCAAACTTGAGCAATGTTATAATAAAATAGTAAAATTTGCAGTAAACTATAACAATAGAACACACCACTACCTAGCCCACAGAGAATTAAACTAGGTAGAACTACCATATAACCTAGCTCGTTCTCAGCTAACTACAATACACAGACTTGTTTGTAAGCCAGAAAACTGCCCAGACATTAACTAAACCAATTTGGACAAAACCAGTAAACAAAAGCAAAAACAAATTAAATAAATAAGTAAATTAAACGTTTGCATGCATGGCCAAAACACTTTGTGTATAGTAATTTAACTTTAGTAAACTGCATATAGCATACACCCCGGGATTCATGAAGCTTGCGCCAGGCGCAGGCATAGCGTAGGCGGTATAATGCCAAATATGGCCGTCGAACGATTCAGGTACGATCCAATTCCATGTGCACTATTGGCGTACGCCAGAACTGCGCAGCCCTCGGCTTAGGTATGCTAATCACCCCATGCGCAGTGCTGCACCATGCAAATGAAGGTACATAGCAATTCATGAAGTGGTGCAGGCATAGCGTAAGCCCACGGAAATGTAAACCAAAAAACACGGTTTACATTTTCCCAAACAGAACATCGGTGCTATGGAAGCGGACCAGACTCAAGTATTACAAAGTTAACATAAGCCAATGGCTAAATACACAGCCAATGGCATAAGAAAAGATGCACAACACCTAAAAAACAACATTTAATGTCATGTCCATAGTAACACAAAGTACAACCGCAGGGCATGTGTGCACAAACTGGAATACAAAGAAAATATATACAAATGTCATAAAATCGCAATGTAATACAAATCAGGATTTCACCATAATACTCAATGGTATGCATGGTACACCACAAGCAAGCTGCAAGGGTTGCTAAGGGTCTGTGACAGTGTTCAGTGTGGTAACTATGAATTAGTAGTCAATGCCATGCAAATGAGGCAGGTAATACTGAATCGCAAACGTCCCGCCGGATTAAGGATGTACCATATGGCGCATCACTATAACACCGAGGACTGGCTCAGAGGTATACATGACATCAGCAGTGGGGTGTGCCACCGTAGCTGTAAGCTCATTGGAGCAATGCAAATCTGGCCTGGCTGTTGCTAAGCAAAGCTGCAGTACAGGGGTGGGAAGATAGGTATAGCATCATTTAGCTAAGAGCACATATGGTGCCCGAAAGCTCATGTGTACAGGGATGTAAATGTGCTCGAAACCCGGTAAGCGGATGCATGCGCCGCGAACCATAGCACAAACAGGAAGGTCAGGGGAAGAAAAGAAGGAAATGCCGCAGTAGGGTAATTGGAGTACAACTGAGCAATTAACACCTATTAACTCACAGCGGGCAATCGACGGCAGCTGACAAATCTGCTCGCAGAAACCTGCAAAACAGGATAGGGGAGGTGTCGGATTGCAAAGAAAGTAGAACTGTCATAGCAGAGCAAAGCAAACCTACACTAGACTGGCAATAGAAAACATTATGCAAGATAAGCCAGGTCTAGGAAAGTACAAATGAAAGCAGGCTGCTGGATGCATGCCAGAAAATGGTAGGTGAAACGTGAAGAAATGTAAAGGGAAGGGAAAGGGGTAATCCACGGCAGCCAAATGTAATTCAACACCAAAGGCACCACAATAGTAGTTCCTGTAGTAAAACACATAAGATATCCTGTAGCTACGATCATACATACACACCCTATGACATCATCAGTGTTCACAGTACAATAGTATAAAGTGTGAAAGCACCCTACACACACCTGTGTATTCCCAAACACTGCACCATAGGTGTAAACACATGGGGAACTTTTAAAATGTACATGTTGGGAGCTGCCATAGCTGTGATTCATCACCATGTGTTAGAGACTGATGGTGTTGTGGAGGATGATGCTGACAACCACCGCAGGCCCCGGAGGAGGAGAAGAGTGTTCAGACCAAGGGTAACCTACCAGGGGCTACACGATCTGGAGATAGTAGAGCATTACAGGGTGGACAGGGACATCTTACAGCAAATAGTTGAGCTGTGCCGGCCACGCCTGAGAACCAGAAACAACAGAGGGGAACCCATCCCAGTGGACACAAAGGTATGTGTAAGCTTGCGAATACTAGCCACAGGTACCTTTCAAAGGCCAACTGGAGATATAATGGGGATCTCACAGGCATCAGCATCCAGGGTACTACACCAGTTCCTGGATGCCATGTTACCACATGCCAATGAGCATATATACTTCCCCTGAACTCAGGAGGAGTTGGCCAGCAATATGCGTCACTTCCACCATGTGGCACACTACCCGGTGGTACTGGGTGTGATAGACTGCACGTACATACATATCAAGTCACCACCCGGTGAGCATGGTAGGTGCTACATAAACTGCAAGGGATTCCACTCCATCAACTGCCAGGTCATGTGCAATGCCCAGGGCATTATCATTGATGTGTGTGCTGGCAGCCCTGGAAGCTACCATAACTCCCATATCTGGCATGCCTCACAGCTGTATCAGGTATTTGTCAGGGGGGACATCCCACATGGCAACCTTGTGGGGGATGCTGGCTATGCACTGGAGCCATGAATGATGACTCCCATCAGAAATGCACACACACCCATGCAAGAATGCCATAATGAGGCACACGCACAAACCAGACTCATCATAGAGCGTGTGTTCAGGATGCTGAAATCGCAGTTCTGTTGCTTGGACACATCTGGTGGAGCCTTGCAGTACTCTCCAGGCACATGTGCCCACATCTTCATAGTATGTGCCATGCTACATAATATGATCCTGCGGAAACAGCTGCATCAGGGACAAAATGGTGAAGGCCCTCATAGCCCACTACAATTGCCAAGGCCATCACAGGCACAGAGGGATTCAGACCATGAACACCCTGTGCCAGCCCCAGTAGGCAGACGGAGGCATGCCCAATATGCCTATGCCTTGGCAAACAGGGAATGTATAGCACATACTCTGACAGTGTAGGCCCCTACGGATTGACACACCTCTCCACCTGCACACACAGTAAAATGGATGGCACACACACACGACCACCTGTAAATTGTAATGTATAGGTGGCCTACTGTGTGAATCCTACATAGGCAGTCCTCGAACATTGTACACACAACAGCTATTGGAACAAGGAATGTCAACACCTGAACAGTACATGCACATATCAGCATATGTATGTGCTGTGTGTATAGGTTCCTAGGTACATCGGTAGGTACACGCTCGATTGTCAGACGCCATACACCAAATGAGGCAAACAGTGTCTGCTGTCGCCACAACATCGAGTAACCAACTGTCGCTCAGTGGAGCAGAGGCAATTGAGGGATCACATGTGTGTAAGCACTGTTCTCCACACACTCTGCACAGATTCCCTGCTGTGTTAATGAGGGGTTCCACATAATGTAATCATGGATGTCGTGTCAAGGCATGGGGTGTACCCATGACAGGTATTCGTCACTCCAGCATGCTCCACCTACGGTCGTTTGAAGGTGTAGCACATTATCGTGTGTGGCTCACTGTGATATACATACCCAATGCTGGAGCACATCCAGTAAACATCACATGGACATACCATTAATTGGACTCATCCATATGTAAACTAACTGAGTTACCCATGTCATTGCAGTATGGAGTAACAGCCATAGTATACTCCACATACAAAACGCCATAACACGTGTACAAATCCCAGATGCCCAAGTGGTAAATGCAGTGACCGTTGTGCATGTTTCCGGTCCCATGTCCTGCAAGGGATGTAACGTAATCCCGAAGGCACGAATAATGCATGTCGGATGCAGGTCATCAGATCATGTTTAGCACACGTTAGCGGGAATATGCATTGCCCAGTGTTGGTAAGCGTCGTTTAAATATGACTATACGGATATGCGTGAAACAGGGCTAAGCTTCACTGAATATCGCGCAGATCATGGTCAGTGATGTCCAGAATAGGTGAAACCAGCATTATTCACCCCTGTACTAATAGCACCTGCTCTGAATGGTAAAACTACCACTGCCAGGAGTAGAACACGCAATCATGTATACAATCACCTAACACTATGGTAGCCAACATGTACCTACGGCAGGTGTGTAATGTGACAGGTTCAGACACAAACGTGCGGAGTCCAGGAAACAGTATACACTGGCAAGTACACAATGAAAGGTGTATTCTGCCTGTCACTCTCTCTGTCAGATATACACACATATATATATATATATATATATATATATATATATATATATATACATATAATACAGATAGAAAGGGTGATAGAGAGATATATGTTGATATATACGGATTCACCGATATCTGCAAATATATAGATAGGTCAATGACATTTATAAAACCTTGGAGGTACAAATAAATAGGATACTGCCAATTATGGAATGTGTCACATACCAACACACGTAACCACGAGGCTGAAAGACCGAAAGAATACAGTACCGGAACACTAGAACCGTAAGTAATATCACGATATGAAGGGACATTTAGTTACCGCTGCCGGTGTTGCGGTCCACGTAGGTACTGTGTTCAACTGTGTTTGTGATTGCCGTAGTCTGTGTATGTGTGTGTTGAGGGTGCCATGTGCATTTCCGTGTGACTGTAATGTGTGTGTGTGTGTGTGTGTGTGTGTGTGTGTGTGTGTGTGTGTGTGTGTGTGTGTGTGTGTGTGTGTGTGTGTGTGCCAACTCGGAGGTAGATCATTACAGTAGGTGTGGTTATAGCTAGCCGCAGGCATACGGTTACCACCTGTCCCACATTAGGAGGGACAGACCCTCCCTGGGCAGTTGTGTCCTGACATAAAACATTACAAAGGGAAAATGTCCGAGATTGTAGGACATTATTATGTCCCATATATTATGTAATAGTTGCATTAAATAGTTATGCCTGTATGTAAGAAACGTAAATGTTACATGCAATATGATAAGTAGCCAAAGTCCTACAACAATAAGTATGTATTGAGGATAAAAGTATGTGCTATCCTGTGTACTGACCATGGGTATGTGTCGGCCTGTAAACACCGATGTGTGTCCCACAAGTGTCTCACAATGGCCATTTGAAAAGGTGGCAACCCATGCCAAAGAGGTTCAGTTACCAACACAACTGCAATGACTGCAAATATCTGCGACAGAAATACACGGGACAGCTATCATTTAGTAACATTCCTTTACATATCACTGTAATTCTGGAGGTATGGAAGTATCAACCTCACCTGCATACTATATAGAAACCAATTAACAATGGCCCAATGTATATGCCCATAACAAAAGTCTACTAACTGATAGGTCTTTAATTAGGGAAGGAGCCCACACATGTATGGAATATGTAGAAATGCAAGCCCCACAAAGCTGTATATGCTATGTACACCCACCTACATCCCCCACACATGAAACTATAGCAATACAGACTGTAATTACAGCACAAACATCCAGTCAGTCAATTACATCTGCAGAAGCGTTAACATACCTTGTGAGAGACACATTTAAAGGTGCAATGTGAAATTGTAGCCATTGCATAATGGAACAAACGGCGATGTTACAGGTTTTGTTTGCAATAGTCCCTTATCAGACAGTTGGGATGACAGGTACACTCACATGTAGAACCACATACTCTAGCCATCACACACAATCCACGGGGGACATGAATCCAAACTATCCATGTCTCTACACAAAGCAGTTGCAATTACACACAACAAAACACAGTACAGGCCGTCTCCCTGAAGGTAGGGCAAATGGGCAACGCCCAAGTGGAGAATTCAATTATACCCCACTGTTGCCTCATAATTGGCGAATGGAGTAGCTGCACAGCTGATGTGCCAGTAATAAGTCACTCAGGAACACCAATTGGTGGCAGGAAACCACATGTTACAGGTATCAACGTATATAAGGATGACTTGCCAGACATGCAAACCATATGCTCATACCATAGAACTGTTTAAACAGTGTAAGAGAGATAGTTGCGAAAGTCCGGAATGATAACAAGGTATGTAGACCACTCGGTATGTAAGTGTATGTAAAGCCTGTTTTGTATTAATTATGTTAGTGTATGTATAGCCTGTTTTGTATTAATTAAAAGTGTCCGCAATGCATAAAGTGGGAAAAGGTATTATGTAGTGATGTCATGCTGAGCATAGTAATGCTTGAAGAAATTGTATGTCCTGCAGTGGGCCACAAGGTAAACATCGCAGACACCACAAGGGATGCTACATGAGGGCCTTAAACAGAACAATTCCATACCACCCGCCATCAGTGGTAGGGTATGTCCAACAAGTACGTGCCATAGCAGGGGATAGTATATGTTGATATACTGTCACAGTAGGCATGTGTATGGGCATATAACGACAATGAAATGTCTAAGGTGGTCCCGCTGTGCAAGTATGCTTTGCATTATGGGATACTATGTAAAATATGTGTAATGTACAGTATTGTAGGTAGATATGGCATATATTCTACACAGCATAACAGGCATATCATGCATACCAAAGGTATTGTCTATTGGCATGTACAATATACAATAACAGGATACATATGGCTTGTAGTCACGGGACACTGTAATAGCATGATAGCTAATCTAAAGGGAAGAGCTACTCAATTAACCATGCACAAAGGACATGTAATAGCTTCACAGGTTCATAGTGGGGTACTATGCAGTCTGGCAAGTCTATGTGTAAGCCCAACTACAGTGTTCACACCAGCAGCACCTCTCTAGGGTAGTGTCCTGTCTGTGAACAGCAGAGCCATGTGTTACCTGCACCTCTGCACAGTACAGCCACTGCAGTGATCCCTGGCGTACATGTGTGTCTCCCATCCACCAAGTGAGGTATCACATGAACAGTGCTACTGAGTGTCCCTGCGTGATGTACATAGGAATCATGTTCCAAAGCATGGTGAGTGCCCAGTTTGGGAATGTAACCCTCATGCACATCCCACTCACCGTTGCGTGTGTGCACATATCCATGAGCATGTTGCTCACAGTGGCTTTTGCTTATGTCGCTTATGTGGAGTATATCCATGAATATTGTGGTGGACATGGGCCCTGTCTGTTCAGCAGAGGTCACCCCTGAGAATGTAGTATGCAAATGTATACAGACGTGGTGTCCATAGCTCTGCCGCATACGTCAACCGTTGGAGCTCAATAAACGTCATGGTGTGTTAATGTTGTGGTATGTAAAGCCGTAGCTGTTCTGTAAGGTACACCCTAAATGGGGTGTTGTACCCTTGAATGTGTGTATACATCTGGAGTTCAGAGGTACAATGGGTGCCTATGTTCCAGCTACAAACCCAGTACAGATAAGTGTGGCCATGTAGAAGGATATCCATGCCACAGTGGCAATATGGTTATCAAAGGAGTGGGTGCAACATACGTGTGTACTACGATCATGTACAATGTGACATGTATGTAGGGGACTACCACCTATGTGATAATCAGTGGGTGAATGGTGTAATGCAAAGGGGATGTTCATGCACCTTGTGTCATGCAGCTTGAGGCCATGATATTGATATCAGGTATCCGTCACAGTGACACCCTTATGGAGGGAGTCAGTATCTACTGGTGGATCAATCATGGCGCTTTGTATGCAGTTGTCTGGAAAGCTAGGCAGGGAAAGTCCCTCTGTGCTAGCCTGTACCTCAGGGAAGCATATATCGAACATGAAGGGCCCTATGACTGAAGACTGTGGTACGCCAAGTGTAACTGAAATACAATAGGTACTATGGTATGCTACCCTCATTGTGTGTGTCCTGTCTGTGAGCCACTTTGCATAACATCCTGAGACATAGGGGTCGATGTGCAGGTGGATGTGTATGTTGTCAATACCAGAATGGAGAACGGTGCTGAAAGCCAATGAGAGGACAATGTAGGCTGTGTGGACCTCCTTACCATCATCAACTACCCTGGTGACTGTATCAAAGGAGTCCACCAGGTGTAGGAGCCATGCTCTGGCCCTAACAAGTCCAACCTGGGTGGCATCAAAGGACCGGAGCCCACCAATGTCTCTGTGAATGACTTCCATGATGATGTGCCCCATAGCCTTGCAGAACAGTCCAGTCAGATGTATAGGGCAATAGTCCCTCTTGTGTATTGTGGCTCCACCTGTGTGGAGTGTGATAACTGTTGCTGTGTGCCATTCAGGAGCCACAATGTCTGATACAAGGCTATTACTGAATATGGTGGCCAAGTGGGGAGACATGTCATTCAGAGGTTTGTGTAAATCACAGCCTGGGATGTTGGACGGTCACATGGGGTCAGTATTCCAGGCCATATAGAGTTCAGGTTAGTAGTTTGTAGTTGTGACCGCAGGGACACTGCAATGTTCCTGCATGGATTGTGGCCCTGTAGGGAGTGAGAGGGTGTAATGTTAGCATTGAACCCATCCGCCAGCATGTTGCTAACATCACTTGGTTCTGTAATGTTCCTGAGTAACTGTTGTATGTCAGAGCAGATGTGGGTATTGCCATTGACTACTGACATACCTCCATAATGCCTTGTGGTACACCCTGGAATGTGTCTCAGTAATGTTTATGTAGCTAGGTTCAGCGTATGTGATGAGGGATCCTGTAGCCCTACTGAGGCTGACCAGTGAGCTACCCCACCCATGGAATTGTACTCCACTTTGCAACAGCCTCCACCTGTTGTTGTAAATTATGTCCATGGAACTGGACCCCACAGAGTGGCGTCCGTTATCTGGTAGGTACCATCATGGCTCTGTGTGGAATAGCATGATCCATGCAGTCGTGTAAGTGCTAATGAAGTGCACTGGGGTACGTTTCAGCATTTGTATGTGCATTTTCCATCTGCACGAGTGTCATGACATTAACTACTGCTGTCATAAGACATCTGTAGTAGGCGTTGTAGTACTCTTGTACTGAGTATGCCATGAAGGGTGTGTTGCCGGGATGTGGATAACAAGGGTTATTAGCATATGTTCAGAATCCACCAACGGGGGGATAACCCCAGGTGTGGAACACCAGTCACATGTTGGTAGTGTCCATGTCAAGGATATTGTTGACTTGGAGGTGGTGTGTATGGGTTGATCCAGCCGAGTGGAGGTTATGAATCTCGGACAGCATTGGCCTAATGTGTCAGTACATGAGTGGCTATCCCAGTGTGGGGTAGTGTCAGTCTCACATCAGTAGTACCTGTCTGAACCTTACTGTCCAGTACACCAAGAAATGAGGTCTGGTAACTGTGGGGTATGTTGTTGAATCCGTAGCATGTTACAATGTGTATAGCAGTTCTGGTCACAGTTAGTTGCACGTGGAGCACCTCTGATGCATTGTGCTAAGTAACTAGCCAGGATGTGTGTACAACATAGTGGAATATGGGAACACCTCAGCCGTGGGTGTGCCGGTCCAGGTTACATGACTGAAAGGTGTGGTCTGTGTATAAGCTGTCATTGCAGGTGTGCTCTGCAGAGCCTAGAGGCAGGTCCCAGTCACTGCAGAGATATTGAATGTTATTGGAAACTGTGCAAGACAGGCAGTATAGAAGCAGCAAGAGCCTTACATGTTATCTGTACTCCCAGGGCTGACAGGTGCAGGTCATCTGTGCCAAAGTATCGTGTTTTGTTGACCATGTCAGTCAAAGCGGACAGATACCAGTTGCCTGTGGAATGACAGCAGAAGCATAGGCAACTGTTGAAGTGACACAGTCAGTCGTTGTACAGTGGTATCAGGTCCGGATGAATGCATAATGCTCCCCAGGGCTTGGCCCATACCTTCAGGGCTACAAGACCGGTGAGCTATTGCATGTCCCTGCACACGTAGTCTGTGAAGTTGCATCTCAGGGCAGTCACACTAACATGGAGAATGACAGTCAAATTGTACCTGGTAGGTGTAGCATGGGTACATAGGATATGTTGCAGAACCAGTTACCCAACAGCAAGATTTAAGTGACTATCTTCTTGTGTAGCCTGCTGAGTGGGACATCAGGGTGACCGCCTACAGAGTCACCTATGACTGATGTGTTGTGTATGTTATAACACCCTATTGGCTGTACGTGATGGGCACACATGAGTCTGTGGGCTATGAGTTATTGTTGTTGTGTTTGGTGATGGGGGCTGCCTTTGGTGCCTACACAGAGTATGGAAAGGTACTGCACAAGTTGTACTCGTATGTGTGGCCTGTTGTGGTGGAAATCTTGTGAGACTAAGTGATGAGTGGGGTGTATTGCGAATGTTACACATCCCCACATGATTGTCAGGTTCAGTCAGGGTTGGTGACAGCATTACCCCCAGCATGGCTGCATATGTGCATTTCCCACAGGCTGTAGTGTCATATGTTGGAAGGTGAGCATTGACTGCGTACATGAGACAATTGCTTGATTGCCACATGTATGCCATATTCATCATATAGACAGGCAATAGCACTGGTATGTGACAGTTGGACATGCCTGTATATACAACCATGTCTCACAAGATATGTGAGTTACGTGTGTACAACAGCTGTTGTACTGTAAGCAAGCTAGAAATGTAAGGACAGACAGTGTACTTGTGAGAAATGGTGTGGAATGGGTGCTATATTAATCAGTAGCTCATGAAGTGCTCACAAGTTCTGAACAAGTGCTGAGCATGAAAATACAATACAGATAGGGTGTTGGATAATATCAACCCACAAGTGGTGACAACAGTCATAATTGGTGGTACTGCACTATTACCCTGCTGAGTATGGTCCACAAGTCCATGAACCATTATCAATGTAGATGTTAGCAGTACAGATGTAGATGACAGTACGGATGTGTGACTACATATACCTTCGTATGTCACAGGAGTGTTCTACCAGTGGCCTGTTGACAGAATCAACACTACAAAAGGGGCCAGAGTGACCTGTGCATATCACCAGTGCCAGCTACAGTAAAACAGGGTTAATGTGTTGTACTCCACCCTCATTGTAGCCCATACCACACAGACAAATGTGAGGCATCTGTGTATGTAAGGATGTGAATGGCCATGACCTATGAGCAATAGCTGTCTCAGTGTTGTGAACAACATACAGAATGGGCTTTGTGGGTGAGGTGTGTGACATATGTGCACATTCTGACAGATGATATCAGCATTGTCACCGCTAGGTGAATATCCCTGTACCCATTAACTACCACCTAGGCTGCGGTCAACATTATGGACACTGTGTAAGGGATGGTGCTGTGCAGTTCACCTCCCTGAGTTGGTGGTGTCTCCAGCCCCTTAGGTAGTCATACGAGGCACCCATGTCATGACAGGGTGCCATCCATGAGCATGGAGATCATTGGACAGGCATACTCAGCACTCGGGTGACTAATATTGGATCACATATCACCTTTAAGGGGTATTGGCCATGCATGGATGGGCGATACCAGCCTTCACAATGCTCACCTCCACTATGCAGCATGCTGGCTACCTTGCATAAAGACATGTGCTACACTATGATGTTGGACATGCTACATGTCCATATCCTGATCTGAAAGACATACGTCATGGACAGCCACCATCCTACTACTAGGAATGCCATATGCTGGATAGATCCCTGTGCCATACATGTGACATACTCCCACCATACCATGCAACCCTGTCCATCAAAGCTGCACATGTCATCTCTGTCATACAAGGTGTGATGACCGCATTGTAGATGTATTATCAACTGTCTGGATCAGTAATGTGGCACTGATGCACCTCGCGGTGGCAAAATGGCTGTCGGATACAGCTAGGAAACCTTGCCCGTACATGCTATAGTTGATAACCATCCCTGCGAATGACGTCCGACTAGCCATTATCCCATGTCTATCACATGTGCAACACAGGCGATCCGTGGCAGGATGGTGAACAGCTGTACAGTGCCGTGTAGATGTATATGGCAAAACACATGTATGTAAAGGTGTCCATGTGTATGTGTGCATTGTCACTGCTCAAGTCCATTAAGGCAGTGTATGTGTTGATATGTGACATATACACAGCATCAAGGTCAACAGCATTACCGTGGACACATTCAGGCATGTGCTGATAGGTAAGAACACCAGTGCAGGCAAACTGACATGCCCACATCAAGACAGCATTCACATGGAGTATGAACAATGTAATGAGGTGACACACATATATGGTGATGATATCCAATGCATAACGGGTGTTACATGTGTGTAACACAAACATGTCAGTCATGTCAGTGTCATGATGATTTGCAAAGATAACTGTGCAGATGTACTATATTTACTAGAAATGTATGTGCAGCAGTATCTCTGTACATCTTTGATAATGTGACCTGTCACCATCATTATGTCTTACAGATAATGCCTCATTCACGCCTGCCATCATACAGCCGCCAG
This sequence comes from Protopterus annectens, assembly GCF_019279795.1. Lineage (NCBI taxonomy): Eukaryota > Metazoa > Chordata > Ceratodontiformes > Protopteridae > Protopterus > Protopterus annectens. Next base: position 773,774,002 of record NC_056731.1, read on the forward strand.
GAGGATGATGCCCTCATCCTTTACCTCCATGAGAACTATGAGGTGTTGTTCAGCCATGTGTCACAGCATGCAAAGCAGCGTGATGACCTGTGGCAGGATCTTTGCAGGAGGGTGAATGATGTGGGTGGCCATAACCGCACCTACCAGCAGGTGTGCAGACACTGCATGGACTTGATACAACATGCAAAACAGAGTGCCACTGCAATCGCCAGGGAACAAGGTGCAACAAGTGGTGGGTCACCAACCCAGCCCCCACTCACACACACCGAGGAGCTACTGGCCAGTTTGGGGACACCCTCAGAGCAGCATCCACAAACACTAGCTGCCATCGTGGAGGTGGGTGTCTCCCAACCAATGAGCCTGGAGTTGCCTGGTAAGTCAGTACTGCACATATGACTATTATATCCCATTTAGATGCATGTGTCACTGTACATTATGTAATGTAACATCATATGCAAGGTATGTTGACACACATGCTGCATACTACAATATGCTACCCTGTGTATGCACACATGTGCATACTATATGCTATTGTACAGGTGAATGTGTTAACATGCACAGTGCACCCTGTGGCTGTCATACAGTCATGGATAATATTCACACTGCTGTGTCACCCCTATACAGGTACCTCTGGCGTGCCGCACAGACATCAGTCCATTGCAGGTGAGACTGTCATCAGTATCAGACATGTTAAAGCATAGATCTATTCACCATGTGGCCAGTTAACACTTGTACACTTGATGTTCGGTCCAGTCACGATATACAGGTTGCATCACCCATCATTCACACTGGCTACCCATGTGCAATATATACAAACAAAATGATACACCGACATGAAACCACAGTATTTGCCATTGCTACATGTGTGGACAGCTGTGCATACAACGGTGGAGGTGTTGTACAATGTAGGCATATGTACTATACATTGGAACAACACATGTGGTACGCAAACAGTACCACACAGCGAGCTGTGATATGGGCAGCCCACAGGAGTCACCATTGTGTTATATGCCCCTGCAATGGGTGCACACATTGTGATGTGCCATCTAACATGTCCCAGACACGTAGTGTTCTGACTGAAATATTGTCACACTACCCCATAACACATACCCCACATGCCAAACATACAACCCGTTGTCTGCATAGCCCTGTGGATGGTGACATATCTGACATCTATGGGTGTATGTCATATGGGACAACACAGACATGTGAGATAGACGGCCATCACAAACATTTGCCAACACATGTTCACACATGGCCATGGGGGATGGCCAGAGACATGTAGCCACACAGTAGATGTGATGTGTATACACCATGTTGCACATTGTCCACACATGGTCCAATTATAGCCTTAGTTGACTGATAATACAGTTGATGTGGTACACTGGACATCGTAAAAGCCTGTGCACAGCTAGTGGAGGTGTCACTTAAGTCTACCATATAGGATGTGTTGAACATCACGACTGTGTCATAGCATGACAGTAGTCACCTGTACAGCTTCCACAGACATAGACACTACATCAGGCCACAAATACTGTACATTTCCCTTGCTGCTGTAGGACATCACCGTTAGCTGTGCACCTCGTATGTGTGGTACATCAATGTCATGTGGGACATGGTGAATTGACAAGTCTGCTATGTGTGGACATGGTTGCCAGGCAGCTAAGACTCTGTAGTAGTTGTGCAGGGGTGTCATCTGTAGGTCCTCCAGTGACCTGTCACATGACACAGCATGGTTTGGTGTGTATACACATCAGCATCGTGGGTCACAATCCACAGTTATGTCATGGGTATGCATGCAGTTATGGCTATGTAATGTGTGCATATTATGCACTGTATAGCAATATAGACACCTCATGATGCCATGCAATGGCGCAGTGTCTGTACTTCACACTGTATAGCAATGTAGACGGCTCACACTACCCTTCCATGCTCATGCACATTTGCTAAACATGCATTCTATCTGTAGGGCATACAGACAACACTGCAATGTGATGCCCATTATGATGCTGTACATGTGTCAGGACACCATTGTGTCAGACATGTATGCATGTTAATGCACACGTCAGCAGATTACATGTCAAGGTCACGTCAGCCATGTGTACTGTTAACCTGTTCTGGTCCACATGGTGTATCACTGGGATGCATGCCTACTACCATGATTGTGTGAACTGTATGGCTACTCGTATGACACCTGCTTGCTGGAGTGTGCACCCCAGGGAGGTATGCTAACTAACACTATTAGTGTCTGAGCTGCATGCCGTCTGCTGTATCACATGCATGCTGCATGCCGTCTGTCAAATCACATGCATGGTGTGTCTGTGTGTGTGTGTGTGTGTGTGTGTGTGTGTGTGTGTGTGTGTGTGTGTCTATTGTAATTTAGAGTCTTTCTTTGCATTCACAGGTGATGTAGGTGCGTTACCCTCCTGCGGTCCATCTGATGTTAGTGTCCCCACAGATACTAGCAGTGATGAACATATGCATGAGGTACAGGCAGGGTTGTCAGGGACTGAATCTGTGCCAATGGTTGCCATCCCAGCTATGTCCCCCTCTTCCCCACACACAGCTCTGCTGCCAACACATACCGCATCACCAGTGGCCATAGAAGAAGGACAGTCAGCATCTGTTAGCGTGGAACAGGAACGTGTGGTGGCTACAGAAGGTGTGTCTCCACACCATGGTGTCAGTGTAATGACTGCAGATGTGCCACACAGGCATGTGGCTGGTGCTACTCGTAGGAGTACCTCTGGCAGACATGCACCTGCAGGACAGAGCGCAGCAGCTGGTATCACCAGACGCATGTTCCAGACTGTAATGGTGGCACAGGCACATGCTGAATGGCAGAACAGAGAAGGGCAGAGTCTGCAGAGGGCTGCTATCTATACCCTAAATGACAACATCCAGGCATTGGAAAATGCTCAACAGCAGATTGCTGATGTTCTGGACAGGCGATTGGGTGACATGGTAGGAATCCTTGACCGTGGCATGGCAATCCGTGAGCATGAGCTGCCTGTGCTGGACATCTGGTAGGAGTGAGGCATAGGCCACATGGACTTAGGCCAGCTACACCACCTAGTGGAGGTCAACGTGAGCGTGCCACCTCACATGCCCGCTCCCATAGTGCCGGTAGCAGTAGCAGTGCAGCTGGTGCTGCGCTGTCCACACCAGGACACAGCAGGCCACGTGAATGTGGCCCTGGATGTTCCCAGCGGGGACACAGTTCCAGTGGACATGTGTCATCGGACAGTAGCCAATCTGTACCTCCGCCTGGTAGTGCCCGTGCAACCCCTGGCAGGCACAGGTCACTTGGCCATGGCCGGACACAGTGAGACATACAACCTGGTCTGTACAATCTGGAGCTGTCAATAATACCCCTGTGTAGGCATCACAAAAGGCAGAACTGTGTGTACACATACACGCACACAGCAAACACATCTGTAGGGCACCACAACACCCACATGCATACTGAACAGACATGTCCAATCATATCACCGGCCCTTACCCACACACATGATGTCATCCATTGGTGCAGCCTATGCCCCTGGCAAATATTATCACCCTGTGCATATGATGAAGCCTGTGCCGCATCCCTGTCATCCACACCATCGGTGCAGGGACATGCTCAAATGGTCTGATGCACAGGGTGAACAGAATAGTGAGAGAAGTGTATATTACATTAGTTGTGTAAGAATAGTGAGAGAAGTGTATATTACATTAGTTGTGTACTTTTGACATGCACCAGACATACTATGCAGTACAGGTTTAGCATGCATTGTTATATGTTCACACTATGTGTCTCGGTAACAACAGTAACAGCATGTTGGTAATGATGCCCTGGTTCCCTCCTTATGGTCTACTTGCATGTGCCTACAGGTAGCAGTATTTGCAGTCTCCCATGTATAACTGTGGAGTACTCACAGGCACGTATGGCAATATCAGCATGCTATACGGTAGCCTCAACATGACTGTTGGAAAGGCTAACATACCACAGATGTCCACACATATACTGATCCAGAAGCATGTGGGCAGTTTAATAGGCTACAGTGGCTAGAGACTTGACATCCATAACAGGTCACATCACAGGTATGTTGACATGGTGTAGGGGATGTACACAGCGGTCCGGCCAATGATAACGTTACAGGCCACTTGATAGCATGAGGCTTCACTGTGTAACAGTAATACCCTGTCACATTACGGGAACATACCCACACTCACGGGGTCAACAACACTATAACACACACCCCATAGTGTTGAGGTGAGGACCCCTGCCTATGTGGTAATCACCCTCACAGTACTGTGCACCCACACGAAGCGACACAGAGAAGGAACATGTACAGGTAGCCAGTACGGCTGAGACTGATGGCATCAACAGGGTAGTAGACCGCATCACCATGAGGGCTTAGGGATCCTGTGTGTTCTGTATGGTAGCATACACCCTCACTCCATGCACCAGACAGCCATACATACATACACACACACACTGTGAAGACCACAAATGTCATTCACATATGGATAGCTGATATGTGTATGATACACACACCACCCCTGCCTACGTCATACTTTCCACACTGCAGTATGTACAGATCTCTACAACAGTGTACAGGGGTGTGTAACAATTGGGATGTATTCCCCACCATATGTGGCATATATGGTCACACACGCAAACACACATGGCAGTACTGTGAATGATACACCTGCTATATGATGATACATCTGACAGACATGCAGCAGTATTGGCCGCATTATGTGTACCAACGCTACCTCCAGCAATTGTGCTGCTATATGCACATGGGAGGATGTAAGTGTTACAGGTGTCAAGTGACTTACAGTCAGTAACACCTGACCCCTGTGTAGGTTTTATGTCTTCACCGTCAAGTAACAGTAACATAGCGTACTGTTTGCACATGTAATGGTAGGATGGAGTGTGACACACCTGTGAGCCGTCCCCGGTAAACATCCATCTGCACAGGTGGATCACAACTTTATGTACACACATCCATCCATACCTGATGTACATCCTACCGTACTGTCAGTATGTCACCATATACAGGTGTCAATGATGGGGCTGCATTGCAACTGCATGTTGTAGTTAGGCACAGATGAGTTACATACATCAGCTACTGCACATGCATGGTAGCTGCATGCACACTACAAATTGTACATGTGTATTGGTCCTACATGCCTGTCATGTAGCCATGTTTGTATGCATTGCAATTGGTGGACATGTGTGATGACATACATAACACATGGACTGTTGTATGATATGATGGGTGTCATGGGTAACTAGTACAGAGGGAATGTGTTCTCGGTCAACATTGCTACCTCATGTACTGTTAGCATTCAACAGCCATGGACCCACCTTCCATTTGCGTGTGTGTGATTGCTGTAGCCACTTGTCTGCACGGAGGACAGCAAAAGCTATGCTATGTACATATGTGTTGTGTGTGTGGTCCATGCACATATCCACTGTGATTACATGTATGTCATATCCAAACATATGTGTTCTTTGGTGTACAGCGACAGTCATCTGTCACAGCTGTGTAAGACCCAGGGCCCCTGGTATGTGTAGAGCCGACCTGGTTATGTACAGTGGTATCATTGCAATGCATAACACATGATGGAACCCTGTCAGTACATGTGTAGTCTGCACAGTTGCTCTAGACCTATGTACAGTCCACTGGTCATGAGTCACACTGTGTTGTGGTAATGTATGGCTGTGTATTGCTGGTCCAACGACATGGTGATGTCTGAGGGCTACATAGTAGACTGCGGTGTGTACCTCTGTGATCTGCACCTGAGACATATGTGATGGCTCCTGAGTGTGTACTGGTCAGTACATGTGAGTGGCCTTCATGTACGTGGGAACAGTAACACCATACTGTGCCCTTCCCTGTTTAGAATCCATGTCGATGCAAGACGGCCCTTTGCAACTGCTAAGTGTGTGAGCATGCCCAGTACACCGTTGTGTACATGGACACACAGTACATTCCACACTGCGCCCTTCCATGTTTAAAATCCATGTGCATGCAAGACGGCCCTTTGCAACTGCTAAGTGTGTGAGTATGCCCAGTATGCCGTTATGTAGATGGATGCACAGTGCATTCCAAACTGCTCCCTTCCGTGTTTGAATCCGTGTGCATGCAAGACGGCACTTTGCAACTGCTAAGTGTGTGAGCATGCCCAGTACGCCATTGTGTAGATGGACACACAGTACATTTCAAACTGCGCCCTTCCGTGTTTAGAATCCGTGTGCATGCAAGACGGCCCTTTGCAACTGCTAAGTGTGTGAGCATGCCCAGTACGCCATTGTGTACATGGACACACAGTACATTCCACACTGCGCCCTTCCGTGTTTAAAATCCGTGTGCATGCAAGATGGCCCTTTGCAACTGCTAAGTGTGTGAGTATGCCCAGTATGCCATTGTGTAGATGGACACACAGTACATTCCAAACAGTGTCCTTCTGTGTTTAGAATCCATGTGCATGCAAGACAGCCCTTTGCAACTGCTAAGTGTGTGAGCATGCCCAGTACACCGTTGTGTAGATGGACACACAGTACATTCCAAACGGACGTGTGATACTTGGGCATGCCCAGTGACACCTTGTGTCAGTGATGTGCCTCTGTGTATGGGCATGGCCACTGACATCCTGTATAGTGATGGTGGTCATCCAGGCAACAGATGTCCATTTTCCATGTCACGATGGATGCCTACATTGAACACACTGGTTGACTGTCTTGAAGGGTGTACTGTCTGTGGTGTTTCCCGTATCTATGTAGTGTTGTTGTAGTGCTCCATAGATAGGCAGTTGCCCCGATCACACAACTGCCGTGTGTTTGTCTACGTCTACCTTGGGACAGTAATATGCTTTCAGACTGCTTACTCTCTATACATTCCCTATCAGCGTCCTTGCCTTTGCGGATGATGTCATCCACCTAGAAGTATGCCTCTGGGAGTGCTGTGTTCAGTAATCTCAATAGCGCGTTCTGTAACTGCGTAATGCTGTAGTGTGATAAGGTAGTAAGGAGTATGCTTGACTCCCAGCCCTGCCAAGTGTGTGCCTCTGTTTGTGTGTGTGTGTGTGTTTCCAGCTGCCTGGGGACAGTGTAATGCTTTTAGATGCCTCACACCACATACATTCCCTATAGGTGTCTTTGCCTTTGTGGATGATGTCATCCACCTAGAAGTATGCCTCTGTGAGTGCTGTGTTCAATAATCTCGGTAGTGCGTTCTGTAACTGCATAATGCTGTAGTGTGATAAGGTAGCTAGGTGTATGTTCAACTCCCAGCCATGCCAAGTGTGTGCCTCTGTGTGTGTGTGTGTTTCCAGCTGCCTGGGAACAGAGTAATGCTGTTAGATGCCTCACACCACATACATTCCCTATCGGTGTCTTTGCCTTTGTGGATGATGTCATTTACCTAGAAGTATGCCTCTGGGAGTTATGTGTTCAGTACTCTCGCTAGCGTGTTCTGTAACTGCTTAATGCTGTAGTGTGATAAGGTAATTAGGTGTATGTTCGACTCCCAGCCCTGCCAAGTTTGTGCCTCTGTGTGTGTGCGTGTGTGTTTCCAGCTGCCTGGGGGCAGAGTAATGCTTTTAGATGCCTCACACCACATACATTCCCTATGGGCGTCTTTGCCTTTGCGGATGATGTCATCCACCTAGAAGTATTCCTCTGGGAGTGCTGTGTTCAGTAATCTCGGTAGCATGTTCTGTAACTGCTTAATGCTTTAGTGTGATAAGATAGTTAGGTATATGTTCAACTCCCAGCCCTGCCAGGTGTGTGCCTCTGTGTGTGTGTGTGTGTGTGTGTGTGTGTGTGTGTGTGTGTGTGTGTGTGTGTTTCCAGCTGCCTGGGGACAGCATAATGCTTTTAGATGCCTCACACCACATACATTCCCTATCGGCGTCTTTGCCTTTGCGGATGATGTCATCCACCTAGAAGTATGCCTCTGGAAGTGCTGTGTCAGTAATCTTGGTAGCACGTTCTGTAACTACCTAATGCTGTAGTGTAATAAGGTAGTTAGGTGTATGTTCGACTCCCAGCTCTGCCAAGTGTGTGCCTCTGTGTGTGTTTCCAGCTGCCTGGGGACAGAGTAATGCTTTTTAGATGGCTCACACCACATACATTCCCTATCGGCGTCTTTGCCTTTGCGGATGATGTCATCCACCTAGAAATATGCCTGTGGGAGTGCGGTGATGCCGCAACTCGGTAGCACATTCTGTTACTGCATAATGCTGTAGTGTGGTAGACTAGACAGGTAGATGCTCAATTCCAGGGCATGGCAGGTGTGTGTTTGGCAGTTATACCGTATGTGTTGGTATCTGTGGGTGGCTAGCTGCAGGTTATGTTCAGTTTGTTTTGTTGCTGACCTATTTAGTGTCCACAGCCCGCATATTCTGCCAAGACACTGGGTTTTCAACACATACATTCGCCAATAGGTCTGGTGAGTAACTGTCAGCAGCCCTACTCTTACCCTTGCTACGGTCTGACCAGTGTGACGCAACATAACACATATGCCTTGATATTAACAACACTACATGATGCAGGTGGCACATGTAGTTTCCTTTCCATTCCTGTCTAATGCATTTCTGTCATGTGGTTCGCTGTTGTGATATAAATGCCATATCTACATATGTGTGTACATGTATATGTGTGTATGTATATATACATATATATATGTCCATGTATATATGTCTACAAATAATATATGTGATATATGTAGCTGTAGAGGTGGACATAGATGTGAACATATGTCTGGGGACATCAGCACTATTGGCTATTTGTGCCGGATGATCTGTATGTGATAACCTGGGATCTATGTATATCTGCCATGGGGTGGAGTTAATGCACATCGTCTGTGGTGTGCAGGGCCACTGGTTGTAGTCGTGTAGACACTGGTTATTTTGTTGCTGGGAAGACCATGGGACATAGAATATGGTGATGGCAAGGCACCTGTTACCAGCTGTGTGTGGATCTGAGTGACACTGAGCAGTGGTTAATATGTTGGAGGTTCGGTATGGGTCATATAACTATTCATTAGAAGACTATACTATGCAGATGAGGTTGACTATGGTGTATCACATTTATCACCAGGCTGTGCTGCTGGTCCCTGGAGTGTATGTGTGTAGTCAGCCAGGTGCAGGTCTCATATATAGTTGACAGCATGGGAGGGGGGGTCAGGCATACTGTACGTACATTGCAGAACTGTGCCTCGGGAGTGCTCCTGCCTTAGCACACCTAAGCTAGGGGTGTGTCTATACCTGCCTGGTGACATTGGGAGGGATGACAGCAGTGGTGGGGTAGTCAGGGTGTACAGGCTGCACAAACAGGTGTTGATTTGCACAATCAGCTGATGACATGGCCAGCCCACACAAGAACAGTACATTAATGCGAGCAAGCAGCATACACACAGGTTTTATCCACACTCTCCACCACCGGTGTATACCTGCAGGGACATTTCACGACACAGTCCAACCAAATGACACGGGCTGCAGCAGGCAACATATCCCAACATGTGCAGGAGGCTGGGGCAGTGCGGATGTGTATGCTGCTGAACAACCCTTACTGGGGTGACATAAGACTTTATAGACCGAAGGTGACTTACCAGGGTCTATATGGGCTGGGGATGTTGGAGCACTATGGGGTGGATAGAGACCTCCTACAGCAGCTTGTTGACCTGTGCCTAACACATCAAACAGGCCGAGGGAAATGCAACACAGTGGATACCATGAGATGTGTTGGCCTAGGTGTACTAGCCACAGGTACCTCACACACAACAACTGGGGATATCATGGGTATCTCACAGGCATCTGCATCCAGAGTATTGCACCAGTCCACCAATTTTTTAAAATTTACTAGCCACATTTTTGACAATCATGTGGAATTCTTGGACATTAAACTGACTGTTATTAACAACAAAATTGAATCAACCCTATTTAGGAAGAAAACATACTCCAATTCGTTCTTACACTTCGGCAGCTGTCATCCATTTCATCAAAAAAATAATTTGGTCAAGGGCCAGATGGTCAGACTGTCTAGACTTGTTAGTGACAATCAAGTGTTTAAACATGAGCTGGATTTACTTATGAATATGTTTTTTGATAGAGGATATCCTCATGATTTAGTATTAAATATTAGTAAGGAGGTGACATCTATGAGGTTGACTAAATACAAACCCATTATTAATTATGAAACATTTGAAGGAACTATCTCACAGGTTTCCACTTCTAGGAATGATACATTTATAATTCCTTTCAACAACAGAACACAAGAGATTGTTAACTGTGTCCAAGAATTATGGACTAGTATTGTAGATACAAATGTGGAACTTTCTGGTATTTTAGGAACGGTACCTAAAATTACATTTAGTAAAGGCAAAAATTTGAAAAATATATTTGAGAGCAATCATAACAGTGAACAACTGAGACATTCTAAGATGAGTAAATGTGGGTCATGTCATGTATGTAGATTTATTCATGATGGTCCTTACATTTCTATATACAACCATGGGAAAACCTTGAAATGCCCTGGTCACTGTAATTGCAATACTAGTATGGTTGTTTATGCTGCAACATGCACTGCATGTGAAGCATTTTACATAGGGAAAACTATTAGAAAACTTAAAACACGTGTTATAGAGCATCTAAGTGATATTAAAAGACACATATCTACTAACACGTTATTCAACCATACTACAACTTGTAATAATTTTAAAAGATTTTTGTTTTTTGTTATTGATAAGGTACCATTCAATAAACACAAAGGTGGAGATGATAAAACATTGCTAGAAGCAAAAGAATGTTTATGGCAACTCAGGCTTAATGCCTGTAAACGGCCAGGCCTTAATGAACAAATAGCTATTTCTAGCATACTAAAATTAAGATCACAGTTTATATGAATTTAGTTTTATATTTAAACCTTCTTGCTTTTTGAGTCAATGTTTTGTCTATGTTAGTTTTGATTAACACCAGTATTCAAATATTTGGATTTAAATTTTTTGAAATACAATTTTTACATTTATTTAATTCTTGTATTTTAACTTATGGTCATATTTAACATCACTATCTATATTCATTATCCACATGTATATGTATCAATACTTATATTACAAATTGTCATTTTAACTTTTATATTTATATACAACTAAATATACATTTATACATTAGATTATTTGTATTTAATCATATTTATTTATTTATTTATCTTATGACATTGAATTAATATAATAATTACATATATTTTAACTAACTGTATTGTATTTTATCTACACACTACCTTTCAGAGTTTAATTCAGAACATTCAATATTTTACATTTTACATAATTTTATATTTATATCAATGAGAGCACTATTAAATATCATATTTACATTTATAGCTGGTTTTTATATCTATTATTGGTTACAATAATTTTTGTTTGCACAAGTCTTGTTCAAATAATATTGAATTGTTCATTTTACCTTTAAGATTATGAATACTGACCTTTTAACTATGGCTAATTGACTGATTGATTGTTAATTGAATTTTGAATGCAGTACATAAGGGATGACAAAGCAATGTATTTTGTACTCTGATGATGCCCCATTTGAGCGGGTGAAAGCGCTTAGTATTCTGGATTGTGGAGCATATTGTCCTTTTTCCGTTTGTGGTCTGGTTTACGTTTATTAAAGTTTTTGTGAAGAATTCCAGGACTCAAGGTTTGCTGATTTTCTTAGCTTACTGGTCTGTTTTGCTCTGATTTGAACCAGTTCACAGATGCCATGTCAACACATGCTAGTCAACACATGCTAGTAAGCACGTACAGGTCCTCCACATACGTGATTAGTGGACCAGCAATATGCATCTGTTCAACCACATGGATGAGTACCCTGGGGTACTGGGTGCTATAGCCTGCACACGTAGCACCACCTGGGGAGCAGGGTAGAGCCTACAGTCAGTGCAGGGCCATACCCTCCAACAGCTAGGCCCTATGCGATGGCCAGGGCATGAGATTGAATGTGTGTGCTGTCTGCCCTGGAAGCTGTGATGTGTCTGATATATGGCATCTGACACAGCTGTAGCACACCACTGCCTATGTGGACATCCCCTACAGTCTCCAAGTGGGGGATGCTAGGTAAACACTGGTGTAGTGGCTTATAACACCCATCAGCAATGCACACACACCTGAACACTTGCACCATACTGAGGCGGATGCACAGGCAAGACATATACATGTGCATGTGTTTGGGATGCTCGGTTCACAGTTCTAGTATCCGGGCACATCGGTTGGGGCTCTGCAGTATTCACAAGCTACATGCATACAGGTTGTTATGTTATTTGCTATGCTATGCAATGTTATCCTGCAGTAACAGTTGCAGCAGGAACAGCATGTGGCAGGGCCACACAGCCCAACACCACTGCCAAGGCCTGTACAGGCACAGTGTGACTTGGTGAAGGAACTACCTGAATAGGGCACAGTCGGCGAACACCCGTGCACAGTATGACCTGCCCTTGGCAAAGAGGCAACACAAGGCATATGCACTGACATAGTAGGTACCCACGGATTTCCCCTCTCTGACCCACACACAGTACAATGGATGCCAAACATGACAGTACATGTGCTCAACCATGTATGGGAGGTGCACTGTGTGCATCTGACATAGGCAGCACTCCAGCACCGTCCTCAAGTCCATAACACAACCAGGGTATGTCTATTGACCTAACAAGTGGCAGTTGTATTAGAATGTGTACTTACCCATTGCTCTGGTATGTATGTGAGCATACAAGTGACTGTGGTGGCCAAATATTAGGGCAGCAGACAGTACACATCCATAGTGGCACCATGACCTCTGTAGCACATACAGGGGGTACAATGGTAGCCTGTAGTACACAGGGTGTCCTAACCCACTGCAGATTATGGGCTGACCATCATGTGTGTCCGTACAGCCCACACACATTCCATGCAGCTGGACAGATGTGGACCAATACAGACAAATGATATATGATGGCCTATGGATATGCCCAATGACTGACCCCAACCCCCTATGACACACACAGATGACAGCAGGCCAGGCTGTTTGATGTAGGATGTGTAATAGGACGTCCAACACCACTGTGCTGGTAATTTATGCTGGGAACTGACGTACCCTGGTATCCCTCCAACCAGCAATTTAGGTAGGTCCACACACTGACATGGAGTACATGGCAGACCAGTACAGTAGTGGCAGATGTGTACAACTGTTGGCTGTGCCCCCTGTCACACCTACACATGTGAGAGTCATGTGCACCACCCATGGTACTGTGTAGGACTGTGGTTGTGGTTGCATGTGCTGCCACGCTATACAGACGTAGCAACTGTCAATGTCACATGACCATTCGCTACCCTGCAGACACAGCATGTCACCTGTCTGCATAGAATGGAAGAGTCAGCAACACAGTACTAACTATCTGGACATGTGACACATGCAATACAGTTGACCATACTTTGCATGCTCACACACATGATGGTATTGTCAGTCTACAACATGCGTAACAGTCATACTGGGCATGCTCACACACTGAAACACAGGACGGCCAGGCATGCACACACCAGTGGTCCGGACATATCTGCCAGTACATTGCTATACTGTTGGATGTCTGCGCTGTATGGTGTTTGCAGTCTATTGTCTGTACATATGTCATGGTCTATTGTTAATTCACATGAGCTATGTGCGCAGGGTACTTCTACTCTACCATCACATGTATAGGGCGGTTCTTTGTTTGCAGACAGGCCGACACCTTTGGATACAAACCGGGTAAGGCACAGTCCAGCAGGTGGGAGCTGTTGTGCGTGGGTTTGCACAGTGTTAAGCACTGCTGACCTCTGGTCACAGCACCTTAAACACGTTTAGACTCCACATTTCTTTGACAGGGCACTACTGGCATACTGGTAGACAAACACGCTTACAGCCGCTCGCTCTCCAACATTTCCACTTACATTTGTCACTCACGCTGGGTGCGTGCGATCCCTTGTGATGCGTATTACATTGGACTACATGACTACAGTATCGGGTATGTGTAACCATTTTGCGATGGCAGCCGTTCGACTGTATGGACTCGGTGGCCTGTCCAGTGATGTAATCATATTATATGCGTGTTCCTCATATGATCTGCTCCCATCTGCCTGATACATGGGAACTGACACTCTGCAATGCTGACATGTGACTTGAGTTTGTTAAAGCAGCTGTCTGCCGAGTCATGCTACTGCATACCTACTGCACGTTGACCACCTTTCAGATTGCATGACGGGAGACTGTAGGAGTGACACCTTTCCCACTTTGCATGGGACAGTCCCTCATCACACATCACATGTGACAATTCCAGAACTCTCCACCAATCGGGGACACATTTCTGCAGAATCAGGGACAGGTCATGAAAAACAGGGACACTTTTACAAAAGTAGTGCTATTAACTTGACACATTGACAGAATCAGAGCATATGGCTTAATACACATATTCTGAAGTAACAGTTGTTTATAACTCTTATTTATTGTCATTAGTCAGTAAGTGTAATTCACCACCTTTCCTTCAACAGCCACTACATTTATGAGGGATTAAGAAGGACACAGTTAGACTTTCAGTAAAACTCAGGGACGTACCTGACATTCAGGGACAGTTGAGTGGTATGGACAATACTCTAGCCATTGCAACTGTCATGATTAGGGGACCTTCTCATGTTGTAGGTGTCTGTACTGGTTGCTTGTTACAGGTCTTGTATACCTGACATGTTGATATGTCATATGTAGTAGCATAAGCAACTATACTGCTGCTAGACTATGCTTTGATTTGCTCCGATATGTATATTTCTGTACTATGCATGCCTGTAAGTATGTTCTGCCCTGGTACATCTGACAGTTCTACAGAGCAGGTTCCACTTTGGCCATTCAGACTGGTGGTGGCCCTATAGACCCTATATTTAGAGCTATCACACGTGTCGAGGCAACACATACCCACAGCATACCTCTCAACTGTCCCTGATTTTCAGGGACGCCCTGATTTTGATTCAAATTTTAACTCTGTCCCTCTTAATCCCTCCTAAAACTAGTGACGTTTGGAGGAAAGGTGGTGAATTACACTTCATGAATAATGACAATAATTAAGAGTTACAAACTTCTTTTACTTCAGAAAATGTGTATTAATTCATATGCTCTGATTCTGTCAATGTTTCCAGTTAATAGCTCTAATATTTTAAATGTATCCCTGATTGTCCTTGTGTTTTCTTGACTTATCCGTGATTCTGTTGAAATTTGTCTCCAATTGGTTGAGAGGTCTGACCCACAGCCAGTAGTACACGGATGACCTCCACGGTTTGCATACGTTAAGGTTATTCATGTAGCATTATAATTGATAATACTGTTTCCTATTATATGTAGCTGTTACTGATACAACAAATTGATGTCTGACACCACTACACACACTATATAGCCTCCATTCCCGAACTCACAGGCCATGTGCCATAACTGTAATTTTTCAAGACACAACTGCCCAGACGGGTGTGTCCCTCGCAGGCGTATGGGTGTTTAACCTCTTCTATTATGCTATCATCTACCTGAGGTGGTCAGTAACTTAGGCACTTTCCATCAGTAGCAGAACTCACATACCAATGGGTGTGAATGAACACTGTATCAGGAACAATGCATAACACCCTGCGGGACACATTTAGATGATTGGTTCTATTAACCAGACACATTCACAGTCACAGAACATATGTATTCATTCATGTTTCTCGAGGTACATGCCGCTTATGACTCATACATGCTGTCATCTGTCATTACCTGTATTCCGCCACCTGTTCACCTAATATCAGTAGTTCTGGTAGTGTTTAGTTGGACTTTGTTGCATTCTGATACATAACTATGGACGTCCATGCTAATCGGGTACACAGCACTGTTTAGGTCTCTATGTATTCCCCAATGGTTTACAAACTATCCGGTAGATGTGCTCTTCAGGTTTGGGAGGGGTAGGCGTATGCTATGCCCACATAGGAATATTAATGACTTCCACTGGGCGGGCCTACTACATCTCTGCCAACCAGCACCTGCACACTTAAGCCCATTAATGCATACCCATGGTCCGTCTACCTGCCACCCCTATACAGCAGTCATGACAAATACTTACTGCGAGCGCAGCTGGGGTATGAGCACACCCCTACACATTGCCCACTCTCCCCATCTCAGGACACATGTCGTACATTTTGTCAACCCATGTATTATCACACTCGCACAACCTACTGTTCCATGTACACCTACATCCTGCTCGTATTAGTGTCAGCAGATTCTTTCATACCCTGAATTTTTGGGGTCGCACAAGGGACACCGTTATCCATGTTTAAAGTGTAGACCTTGCAGAACTCTCCCACTGGTCCTTTCCTACCAGTGTTTTGGACAGCGGCAGTGTATTGATCCGTATTGCCTGTCTGTATGTCTATCCAGCCTAGCTAGGCGATGTGGGGGGTACAATGTTTCTTTATTGGACCTCCCAGTCACAAATGTCCGGGCTGTAAATATGTTACCCCTAATTGCTGTGAAGTAACCTATTTATGTGAATGTGTATATCTACACTGACATATAGTTTGTTTTGTGTATATGTGTATATATCACTACCTGTTGTTTGTGTATGTATATCTATCTATATATATATATATATATATCCGTAGTATATCCTTGTGTGTGTACATATATCTATATATATATATATATATATATATATATATATATATATATATATATCCGTATGGATATATATGTGTATGTAAATTAATATAGCTATGTGTATATATACGTTTTTATCTATATATACATCTGTGTGTCCGTTAACCTATACATTTCCTGGACATGGACACTTACACATGCGTATTGGTTTTATCCCTGCTTCAACAGCATACTATTGCCTTAGTCATTCTGACACCGACATTTCACTCCGATGAACTTGTGCTCAGTATATTGCATGTTATGCAGCGCACAGATGTCGCAAGTTTTTCATGTCTGGGGTGCCGCTGCTAACTGAGTTGTGATAGTGTCATTCGACCTATTCCTCGTATGCGCAGCCTATTATTCCTGTTACTGTGTTTGTTTCTGTACGCATTCATATTATTACTGTTGATAGGATGTGTGTTTGTGTTACTGTGACTGCACGTCGACAAATTGTTGTCTTCATGCAGTTAGGTCTTTCTGTTTTTTCCGGTTTGGGGTTGTCACAGCAGAACTCCGTTCTGCTCATGGGTGGCTTATAGGTTTTACGTGCCGGGCTGCCAGACCTGACGCACAACGTCCGACAATGATACTCCCATTCACACATGTCTCCACGCAAATGACGCTCTATCTGGGAATCACATCTACGTACTAGCTGACCTCCACGGGCTACTCCATTGCACCTGGTGCAACATACCCTATCACTCCTGTGTCCATACTCACATATCCATAGTTTCTCCTGCACACCCGTGTTGAGTTTCCCCGCATAACAGCCATTATACACCTGATATCACAGCCATGACACACCTTTACACATTGCCCTCTCATGAGCGTTGGGTCCCTACACACATTTTGTACATCCTCGTGTATTCACAGGCTCACCATCCATTCATATTTGCACACACGTGCCTTTCCTGGTGTTATGGATTACGAACGATTTGTGGGTTACAAGTGTAGGTGGTCGAAACATGTCCTACATTCCGTCTGTTTACAAAGTTGATGTAGCACTTCACCGATGTTATGGCCACTGGTATAGCCCTGCCTCTGTTGTGGAGAGCGGTGCTCTACTCACACTTGTGCAGCTTTATGTGACATACGCTGTGAGCACTTCATAATTCCTAACTTGCTCTGGATTCCCTTCACAACCCTTAGGTTTGCTTTCATCTTTCAGCGTTCCTAACATATATATATATATATATATATATATATATATATATATATATATATATATGTGTGTGTGTGTGTGTGTGTGTATATATATATATATATATATATATATATATATATATATATATTTATATATATATGTGTGTGTATATATAGATAGATATGTAGATATATAATTGCATATTTCTGTTATGTCTGTGGATATTTATCTATACACACATCTATCTAACTATATATATATATGAAAGTTACAGCTGTAGAAGACAACATACATTTGCTATGCTAATAGCTGCGTACACCCGCGCAGGCCCACTTGCATCTACTTATTCTGAGTTACATATATTTACAGGCACGTCTTTAGGATTACATGTGCCTTATTCCTTATGACAGTACCACTTTGATGGAATCCGGTTAATGGACCCATGCGAACGAGGTCACCTTTACATGTATAAATGTTGGCTTTACAGCGCAGAGGCATTCATTACACAATTAATATGTGCTATAGTTGTACTTGCACCGAGAATGCCTTTACGTTGGGTGGATGCTATAACCACTACACTATTGGTGTTCTGGCTCATTTATATGTATACCCATGGTTCATAGCTACTCTGACATATGCCTCACCGCTTCCCTTACACAGCAGGCATCCATTCTCCTGCTGGGAAAACCACAGTACTACAATTAGGACACTCCCTGTTTCCTACTGCTCTGGACCCGTGCTGCAAGTCTACTCACTCCAAGGATATTCATAACTCCTACGCTTATAGTCCTCGCACATACGCGTGTTTGATTGTCAGGGTGTTCATGTGCTGGTCCTGGTTTAGGCTCAGCCGACTGGTGACTAGCACTGCCCTGGTGCTGTTCAAAGATCAGATGTAGCACATGGCCAGAGTTAGTCCAGAATTTAACATTCTACCTGTGTTTACAGACACAGGTGTTTGGGCAACTCTGACCACATTATTGGGTCGGCACTACATAATTTAGGGTGGGGAGTGGTTCCACTACATAATGCAGGTTGGGGGTGGTTTCCCTTCCCATTTGACTATTTCATTCATTTATACATACAATGAATATTATTCTGGACATCTGTTATGAAAGCACTACAAGTATGCAATAGTCCTGTCAACAGATGGGACAGTTGGTTGGTTTACTTCTGTGTACAGACCTCTCTGATACTCGGGGACTCGTGTCTACAGTGACAGGGATAAGGCTATGAGAACTCAGGGATAATCATGGACACTTCTACCATATTAGTACTATTAACTTGGAACATGTTGACAGATTCGTAATACTACTAATTTTCTGCAGTTAAATGCGTCTATTACTCTTCATTGTTGTAAGTAGTCATTCTCATTCAACACCTTTCCCCCAAAGGTCACTGGCTTTGTGAGTTTTTAAGGGTCTGGCCAGTTATTGTGCAAATGATCTGACCATTGGTATTGTTGACATTGTCATATGTACAGGTTGTGCTGTATTCTGGTGACTAGGGTTGGCACATTTTCTAATGGCCAAGATGGGACATTTTCGAAACACACCAGATTTTACAAGCCAACACATACCCACGGTCAGTACAATGGATAGAACTTTACTCATTTTCATACATAAAAGTCTATTATTGTAGCAGTTTATTTTCTTATTCTGTTTCTTGTAACATTTAGGTATTGTAGATACTGCAATAATTATTTTCTGCTACTATTACATAACATATGGGACATAATTATGTCCTACAATCCCAGGACATTTGCCATTTGAAATGTCTTTTGTCAGGACACAACTGTCCAACGATGGACTGTCCCTCACAAAGCGGAACAGATGAGAGCTCTACTGCGGACACCAGATTGTTTGGGCCAACACATAGCCATGTTCAGTGCAGGTTTCGAACATTCATTTGTTTTGTTTCCTAGCTGTAAGCCTTATACCTTTGGCACTTTTGTTGTTTGCCTGTTTCTTGTACGAATTACATTTATTCTATCCTGATGTGACCGCTTTAGGCAACTGTTACATGCAGTATGGTGCATAGTTATTTCCTACAGTCACAAGACATTTGGCATTGTATCATTGTTGGTCAGGTCACACCTACACACACATTAATTGTCCCTCACACAATGGATCAGGGGTATCCTGTTTACGTCAGTGCCTTCCTCACCCTTATACCATGTGCCACTATGTGAATGTGTGCAATATATTCTCTCGCTTATTCGTGTCTGCACACGTGCGTCACGGGCAGGTGTTTGATCCTGGGTAGTAGGTTATGCATGACCATTTAGGGCTGGACAGTGTCGTGCACCACTAATGCACATTCCAACTTGTGTCCAGATATCTACAGGATTGGACTTCATGTCTTCCATTCTAATGTTTACACAGGTTACATATCCCATGAGGGATATCCCAAAAATTGAACAAGACCAAAACAAGACAAATACCGACCATTTTTCTGGCATTATGAAAATGTGCTGGGGGTTTTACATGCAAGGGATACATAGTGTGCATTTCTGCAACTGCCTAGGGTGACACTACCTACTACATATGCGTAGTGGTCACTATGTGTAGATGTGGCTGCACCAAACCAGTAGGCCAAGTATGGCTGGATTTGGTGGACGTTCAGGTAAGGGAGCGGGTTGTGTGATGTGGAGGGGATGCTGGGTAGTCCATTATGCATCCAGGTGTGTTGCATTTGTTATGGCCAGTTCCATCAGGACCAATCTGTGGGTATGCGCCGGTGACATGTCTATACATTTGTATTGCACATTTCAATATTCATATGTTTGTGGGATTGTGTTCTACAGTATGGCCTGTCTGGTTGTATTGCAGCTGTTTATACATGTTTTTTGTTTCTTTCAGCTTCACCTGCTGCTCCCTCATACACCTCCGGTTCACTTATTCTGCATACGACACAGTATCGCCTTGGAGGATTGTACCATTACCCATCCCCCCACACACACACACATATTCCTCACACCCCATACATCACTGCTTTGGTTGTTGGCCCATGACACGGCCAGAGTAACACATTGAATACCCTACATATGTCAGGTACCTGTATGGTTGTGTGGACTACCCTGCCATGTTTGCTTTCCACATGCTATACCTCACACACATAGGTACAAGACCATACTTAACTTTCATTACATGGTTGGTATACCCGGGTACTACCCGTTCAATTGTGACACATCCTGACAAGTTCGGCTTGTACCGCTGATTTGCAGATTTTGGCCGACTGTTCTATTCATTGGTAGGATGTCACCTTTTCCTATGTCGAGGATGGGATATATCCCATACACGTATCTGACTGTACTGGACAGCACATACCCACAGTCGACGGTATGGATAATACTGTTCCTTTCAGCCTACATGTTTCCTTATTGTTGTAGCTGTTTATATGCTCCTTCTGTTTCGTTTACATGCTTATTCTATTTCCTATCACATTTGGTATGTGAAATATGGACATACCTTTTGTATGTGACTATTACATGCCTTGTGGGATATGATTCGGACATACGGTCGCTAGATATGTACATTTATCCATTTATCGTGTATTTTGTTATGGACACATCTGCCCAGCTGTGTACCCTCCCTCACATTATGGGTCAGCTGGCGACCCTAACCATTGGGCTGGACGTACCTACTGGCAGCTCGCTAACATATGTTGCTTTTCACTTCCACTTGGTATAGCTATCTACACTGCATTGGACTACAGCCACATGGTCTTCCATGTCATTTGTTCGTGGGATAGGGACCCATTATTCCCTACCGTGCATTTGTGTTTGCTTCTTCATTTTGTGTTTGCAGGAACTTTCTTGCATGCTTTGCATAAGTTTCAGTATCCATGGACACCGACAGATGTGATTACTATCTTGCAACTTGTTATATGCAAGCATTTTAGGTTGCACGTTGACAGCTAACATTTCCACGCCTCCGTGCGGCACTTTGACACACCCTATGCACTTGCGCTCCTTTCCTGTGCACGTGGCTGTGGCAGCAGTGTGCCTTCATTAATACGCATTTGGCACTTCTGCACCATCTTCATGCTGCACTGTCGGCGCAAGCCTACCGCCGCCCTTGCGCCGACCTTCATGAATCCTGGGGACATAGTAATACTAAAAGGTAGAAGTTCATAAAATTCAATACAATATGCCATCTTTCATTTTTCTTTTCTTGTCTTTTTTTTTGCAGCATTAGAAAGTGGTAAGAGTTCAGAAAAAACGTAACTCTCTCTGTCTCCCTCTCAGTCTCTCTTTCTCTAAAACACACATGCACACAATGCACACACACACACCCACACACACACACACACACACGCACACACACACACACACACACACACACACACACACACACACACACACACACACACACACACACACACATATTTTCTGCAGTTGAAATAGGGAACAGTAGAGAGAAACAAAGTAATGCATTCTCTCTCTCTCTCTCTCTCTCTCTCTCTCTCTCTCTCTCTCTCTCTCCCTCTCTCTCTCTCTCTCTGTCTTACTTTCTACAATTCCAATGAATTACCAAGCTATTTAAGTAGGCTGTAGCACCTAGGTCCCATCCATGAGCCTTTGAAATGCTGCTGAGTCCATGTGGAGGCCAAGTATAGTTAAGCATAGTGGAAGAGACTTGCTTTCACGGAGAAAGCTGTTTTCTCCATGGAATCTGGACAATGAGGGGATTTTCTTGTACTCCTTGGTCAAGAATGGGGTAGTGAGATAACATGCCTTCCCCTATCACTGCACCAGTTTACCCAGATGGAGCATGGGAGAGGTGTTAACCTTCAACATGTTATTTATTTTTTTTCAAAAACTGTATCGGATCAAGACAGTGCTACCTGGTATTGTTACTAGTGTAATGTGTCTATTTCCAGTGGTGGTTTCAGGTTCCTTTTCTTGCCAGGGCACAGCAGAGGCACAGTAGATAAATGGTAGGGCAGTTAGGGCATGTGAAAAAAAAAATACCAATAAAGTATAGGATACATAATACATTGTAGCAACTCACCCATAATCCATTGAAGACCATTTCCCTATGGAAACGTGAATCCCATAATTGTTCAAAACCTAGTAATCTTCACAACACAGAATGTTCTTCTTTCGGCTTTTCCCAGTTAGGGGTCTCCACAGTGCAACTCCGGTCCGCTAATGACTGACAGTAGATGTTTTTTACTGGTGCCAAGGTGCCAGCTCGACGCTCAACCTTCAACGAAGGCACACCCATTCTACACATGTCTTTCAAACTCCACTTGACTGCGGAGAGGACATGCAGACTCCACACAGAAAGCACTCCAGCCGAGAATTGAACGGGAGAACCTCTTGCTGTGAGGAAGTAATGCTACCACTGCACCACCGCTGCTTAATCTTCACAACACAGAATAAAACTACTAAACTGTCATGCTCAAGGTGTGGATGAAGTGTTGGTATGCTACAGTGTAGCAAGTCAAGGGTATAGCTACCACTTCAACAGAGGAGGGAGAATGTCATGTGTTAAGACATTTGTGACTCAAGTAGAAAGAGAAAAAATGTAATTGAATGAAATTTAGGGACAGAAAGCTGGACTTCTTTTGTTTTTTGCTGCATAGTAAGGGAAACATTTTAAACCAAATACTGAATATTTTTGCTAACATAGTGGTGAACAGTAGTTTTTTGTATGTCAAAAGTTCTTTGACATAGAAGCAAGAATGGTCAATTAACATCTCCAGGATTATAATCATAGTTTTGATACCTCAGGAAGAATGTGCAAGAGAGTTTGTCAGCACTTGGCCTTAAAACATGCCATTCAGCCTTTACTGCTACTGTTAAAGAGGTAAGAGCTGTTCTGGGAACACAAATCAGAGTAATTCAAGCAAAAAAAGTGAAAATGAAAAACAGGTTCTAGATGCTGTGCAAGATGATTGTGGCTCACATTACTTCCACTTTATTTACGTGTAAGTAAAAAAAAAAACCCTCATGTCAAGCATGACTTGCATAAAGGGGGCTTGAAGTGGATTCTAGGAAAAAAATTACAAGATCACTTCTCAGTGGCAGATCCATTGGGATGCAATAACCATAACCACTTTATGATTCTTCTACATTAAAATAGTCACACTACAAAGATATAATTAAATAACTTGAGATATAGTGGGAATCAATATTTCATTTACTTATTTAAACTTTTTGTTGACTGGGTTAGCCCCACATCTTAGGGGA
Organism: Protopterus annectens; assembly: GCF_019279795.1. Lineage (NCBI taxonomy): Eukaryota > Metazoa > Chordata > Ceratodontiformes > Protopteridae > Protopterus > Protopterus annectens. The sequence continues at coordinate 773,798,055 of NC_056731.1, forward strand.
GATCCAAGGTGGTATTCATACTGACTAGGGGAAATTTGGCCAGAACACTAGAGAACTAACCCTGCTTGCCGTTGTTGTGTGTGAGACCATTTTGCAGCAGCACTTCCTGTTTCCATTCCAACCACAGAGGCAGCCTGGAGAAACAGGGAGGCAGCTGAAGAAAGTAGGAAATAATGGAGTGGTGAGAGAAATAGAGGAGAAAGCAAATACCTGGACTGGAGAACGTGTGCAGGATTCTGAGATGTTTCAAAGAAGTCTGTTTGATGGCAATAAGTAAGAAAATGATGGATGTATAATTATAAACCTCCAGTTGGGAGGGTTTCAGGATTATTTACTTTAGTAAATGGTGATGCAGAGTGAGCCAGAAAATGAAGGAGATGTTTCCTTTAGGACATTATGAAGAAAATACAAAAGGATGATGCAGAGACAATCCTGAAGAATAGTGGTGAGATGGAAAAGAAACATATACAGAGGAAATAAAAATAAGGAAAAAGTGGAGTAGTAGAAAAGAAGGCAAAAGAAATTGAAAAATCGAAGTATGTAGTAAGGATTCAAAGTAAAGAAGACAAAGAAATGGACAGGCATTAAAATGAGACAATTTAATAGCTTCTTTGGGTGTGAAAACACATAAGTTAAGAGCATTCATTCTTATTAACAAAGAGACATTTTGTGTCATTATATTTGAGAATATTTTCTCAATGAAAAAGTTTCAGGGTGAATATGAAAAAAGACTTTAACCCATAAACTGTCCTATTGCTCTACTCTCCCCACTAGCAAAAATTATGGAAAAATGTATTCACCATCAGCTACTCCAGCACCTTCTCCTAACTGCCAACACAGATTTAGGCCCTTTCATAGCACTACATCTGCCCCTTTAACTTTTACTGATTGCATAAATAGGAATCGTAACAATAACTGTCTCTCAGCTGCTCTATTTATTGACCTTTCCAAAGCCTTTGATATGGTCAATCACAACCTACTTATTAATGTGCTAAAAGCCCAATCTCTTGACCCACAAGCAGTCCTTTGGTTCAAATCTTATCTGGAAAATAGACAACAAGCACTACTCTGGGACAATGATCTATCCACATACCTCCCAGTAAGCACTGGAGTTCCTCAAGGTTCTATCCTAGGCCCTCTTCTTTTCTCTATCTTTATTAATGATCTCCATACTGTTTTTCCACAATCCACCTGTATACAATACACTGATGACTCTACTCTTATCTGTACTGCCAAGTCTTCTTCCTCTCTCCACACCCTTAGACAAAATGTATTTAACACAGTTGAAAAATGGTTCACCCAACGCTGCCTTCTTCTTAACCCCCAAAAAACTAAGCTACTACTCTTTACTCCCACCATAAAATCTCCTCAGTTCCACTTCACTATTACCTTTGACAATGGAACCTGCATTTCCCCTGATTCTACTGCTCAACTACTTGGTATAACTATTGACCATAACCTCAGCTTCGATGCCCATGTTAATAATATTATAAAAACTGTTAATAAAAAATTAGGCACCCTGTATAGAATAAAACCCTTCCTTACACCACTAGCTAAGAAATCTATTGCCCAGACTCATCTTACTTCCACCCTATTCTATGCATCTGCCATTTACACCAATCTATCAAAGCATAATCTCACCAAACTTAAAACTAGCTACAATAACATAACCAGATTTGTCACTGGCTCTCCGTACAGAACCCATTACTGCCTCAACCTTAAACAACTCAAATGGTTAGAATTACAAAATCAACTACAATACAATCAACTTGTGATTGCACAAAAAGTCCTGCACCATCCTACTAATACTCCCATCCTCACTAATCTGATCTCCCCTTATAAAAATCTTTCAACACTACGCTCAGCTAATAAGCTACTTATTGCCAGCAACCCTTCTAATAACAAAGCAGGCGATTCCCTCTTCTCCAATGTTGTGGGTAGAATCTGGAACAAACTTCCTAATACACTCACCTCACTCTCATCCTCTCTAATCTTTAAAAGACACCTTAGAGACCACCTTAAAATACATTGGCTTTGCCTCATTGAATCTACTTTTCTTCTCTCCCCTCCCCTGTTTCTTTTTCTCCTGCTTCCTTAACAATTACCCCCCATATCTTATGAACAACACTACTAAAAAGTTTTGCTAATGTTCTAATGCTTTAGATTTTGATTGACTTCACATGAACCCTACTAAAGCATTAAGACTTGTTTATTTCTTACTTCTACTCTAATGAAACCTTACATTGTTCACAATTTATTAATTTTTTCTTATCATGTCTTATTATGTAATGTGAAACTAGTAATTTTTAGAATATTTTGAATGTATTAATTCACTCATGTTGGAGTTTTTCTCCTCAGGCCTCTACTGAAAAGGGATATGTATCCAGCTAGACTAGCCCGGTAAACAAATGTAAATAAATAAAAACATATATACATACAAATATTTCAAGCACGGCATTAATGCCCTTCTAGCTTGCCAATATACCAAAATACTTGTTCCCATAATAAGTATCCAGGCTGTTCTTAAAAATATCTAAACCAATACTTGCTTTAATGTAATTTGTTAGTCTGCTCCATGCATTAGCTACTCTGTCAGAGAAACAATTAGTAGACTTCTCATTCCTATAGGGTCTCCTACATAGGTTGTCTGATGATTCTCTAGTACTTTTTGTTAACCCCGAACATTCCCAGAGGTAGTTGTCCCTAAATGCCCTTTATACCTGAATAAGATCTCCTGTTAGATATCTATAAGAGACACTGTACAAGTTCAGATATTTTAGTCTTTCATAATAACTTACATTTTCACATCCATTGATCCCCTTGGTATATTTCCGTTGTACTCTTTCCAGTTTACGCATGCTTGTTTTCTTATAGGGTTTCCATGTTGTTGTTCCATATTCAGGTTTGGGTCTAATGTAACTAACAAACAATTACTTCATTATTTTTGATTTCCTAGAATTTATAAATCTTTTTATACAACTTATCGTTCTATAACTATCATTAACCAATTGGTTGATATGATTAGAAAAACTCATAGCTGAATCTACCCATATAGCCAGGTCCTTAAATGAGTCTACAGTTTCAATCACTGTGTGCTGTATTAAATATTCACCTTTCAAATCTTGTATGCTTAGTTTTTGATGTATTTTTCAGCATATTATTCTCCTGTGCCCAAATGGTCAATTTAGTCAAGTTATTTTGCAGACATGCTTTATCTGTACACATGTAATCAGTTTACCCAATTTCAGGTCATTTGCATATAGACTGTAGAACACCTCAGATGAAAAAGTTAGGTCTGAAAGATACAATCTAAACAAGTAAGGGCCTGGGACAGAGCCCTGTAAGACACCTTGACTGCAACCAAGGATTTTGCCTGTCCAGTTGCTATATGATACTTGCCATGTCCTATCTGTAAGCCATGCAGCTATCCATTTTATTAAGAGTACATCAATACCTAGTTGCATTAATTTTTTGATCAGTGTTATGTGTATGACCCTGTCAAATGCTGAAGTTAAATCTGTATAAATTACATCACAACACAATTTTTCATTCATAGCTGTTATTATATTGTTATAGAACATCGTGTTTTAGGTGGCAATATATCTGTTTTCAACATATGCATGCTGATATGTGGTTTCAAGTCCTAACCTATCCAGTTCTGACAATAACTTATCCAATATTACCTTCTCCATTATTTTTCATTTCATGAAAGTAGACTTAAGGGTCTATATGACTCTGGCTTTGTCATATCCCCCTTTCCCTTAAAAACAGGTTTAATAAGTACCTGTGTCCAATCTTGAGGAATCTCCCCATATTTATAAAACCTAGTGAATAATAGATATAATGGTACCATAAGTTCTTGCTGAAGTGTTCTCAGGCCATTGTTACTAATTCCGTCTCCTCCCTGTGCTTTGTTTGGATCCAGTTTGCGCAGTTTTTTTTTTCAATATAATCTAATTTGATTCCAGTATCTGGGGTTACCTGGCTGTCTCAAGGACAATTTACCACCCTTTTTGTGGATCCAAACTATTTTGCATAAGATTTTGTAGATATATCTATAATCTGTTGTGTCTGAGAATACATTTTAGAATCTGCACACAGTTTATCAATTTTTGTGTCTTTACTCCTTCCACATCTTATGTATCTATAAAAAGGTTTACTTTTATGCGCAATATCTTTATATAAATTTTCTTCAAATTTTTCTTGATCTTGTCTCACACTATACTTAATTTGTTTGTCCAACTTGTTTATTTCAGTTTTCAAAGTTGTAGTTCAACCTCTCTTCCACTTCTTATATTTTTTGTCTCTCACCATAATCAGATATCTTGTGCTTATGGGAATATATCTGCCTGATGTTGTATGCCTAGATCCTGATGTTAAACATTTTATGTTCTGTAGTCCTATCTCGCCTTCATTCTTACATATGGGTTTGGAGCTGATCCTTGGTTCTGACTCAGCCAATTACAGAGCTCGAAGTCTCTCAGTTGGCTCGAGGCAAGGTAGGTATCCCATAGTGCACTAGTAAGAATTCCCAGATCTCGTTTGCCACGTCTACAAGTTCAGAAGTGCTCTCTTTCTTGGGCGTGTCTAAGTTGGATTTTTCTTCATTATTCTTGTTATAGTGATTGTTTTTTTTCATAATAGTAGTAGCTTAGTATAAATAGCTTAGTCATTGTTATTATAGGTAGTAAATTAGTAGTGTGTTTTTGAAATTTTGCATTGTTGTTATTGATAACTTGTTGGTCTTCACTTCCGCAGGCCTTTTTTCTCTCTTTGAGTGGTATCTCTTTCCTGGTGTGCTAGTTTTTTGATATATTTACCTATATTAGCGTAGGTCCATGTTTGGGTTAGGACCTGTTCTAATCTTGTATTTTTGACTAGAATAGTAGTATACAATTGTTAACTGTGTGCAGTGCTCTTTTATTATTATTAACTAGCTAGTTAGCGTGTTGTTGAATTTTTGCAATCATTGTAGCAAATTCTTGATGTAGCTTCTCCTCTGTTTGTGGCTAAGTCCATTTAAGTTAGAGGAACTAGTACTCTATTTACCCTTCTCTAGTGTTGTTTCCTCAGTAGGGCTAGGCCCATTTAAGTTAGTGGACCTAGTCCTCTGTTCTTTGCTAGTTTTGTGTGTTGTTCTCGAGCAGGGCTAGGCCCGTTTAAGTTAGAGGACCTAGTCCTCTGTTGTTTTTTTCCTTGTGTGCAGTGCTTCTTGCAGGGCTAGGCCAGTTTAAGTTAGAGGACCTTGTCCTCTCTTCTTGCTTTCCCTCCGGTGTTTGTGTTTGGGACAATATGTCTAAGGAGTCTAAGGATCATAAACCTTTGGGTTTTAACAAGTGTCTCAATTGCTCTCAAAAAATGTCACTGACTGATGGACATAGTAATTGTGTTTACTGCCTTGGTGCCATACATCTTCAGGAGATGTATTCCTTTTGTCACTCCTTCAGTTCTCGGGTTCTCTAGGAAAGGTAGAGAAAATTAATCCTGAAAGGTCTTCTTAAGCCTTCCTTTGAGGAGAATTTATCCAGCTCATCATCATCACATTCCAGGTCTCCCTCTTCTAAAAAGGAGAAGGTCATGTCGGCCAAGATACATTCTCCCACACTGACTATTTTATCTGGACCTCCACAGAAAATCTCAAAATTAGACAAACCTTATACCTCTTCGGCTCCACTGTCCTTGGAGCGAGTCAAGGTTATTACTATCGACACTCCAGTGTCAGCCCCAAGTTTTCAGAGCCGACTACTGAACATTTACCTTGGAGCCGGTCTAGAGAATTATTACTGGTTTCTCCAACTCTCAGATCTCTGGTTTTACAGAGATCTAAGTCACCTACCTTGTCTTCCAGATCCTCCAAGAGTCTTTCTGAAGAGGATGTAGAGAGAGTAGTGCTTAGATTCTTGAAGTCGTCAGCACTAGCTAATTTGTTGCCAGCTTCGACTCTCTCGGCTCCAGAGCCATCTAAGGTCATACTCCCCACTTCTGTTCCTCCACCGAGCCATCTTGGTCTTTCAGAGCCAGAGCTATCGGTGCCACTTGTTGTGGAACCTTTGGTTCCAGCACCTCTTGTATCTGTCTCAGAGCTGGGTTTCACTCCGACACCATTGGCGCCGTTCTTGGTGTCTAGGAGCCGAAGCTCATCAGCTGGCCCAGACAGGGATGCTTGGACCTGGACATCTTTGGTTCTAAGCCTATCTTTTGGTGCATTGGTTAGGTTGAGCTTGGATCCTACATCTATCTCGGAGCCAATCGCTTTGGAGCAGAGGGCTACTTCCACTTCCTCAGAACAGGTGGTGCCCTCAGAGCCAGAGAGATCTGCTTTTGAGATGATGAGGAGTGTGCTGTCTAGGTCTTCAGCTCTACACAAGGGTACCAATGCTCTTCCCCCTGAAGCTTCGACCTCTGTCTCAGCACCATCTCTCTCTCTCTCTTGACAGCAGAGACCCGCAGCCTCAAGATCCCTCATTGGGTGGCCCCCAGTCTTCCGAGACTTCCCCAGAATACCTGTCTGAGGAGCCCCCTCGGAAGAGAACTTGCAAGAGGAAGCATGTAGACTCCCCTGATGAGTCCATCACCTCTGATACTGACCTCAAGGAGTCAGAAGGGTCCCCTAGGTCATCGTCTGATATCTCCTTTGTAGATATTCTAGAGATCCTGAAACAGAAAGGCAGCTGGCCCACTGTCACCCCTTCTAATGAGAAGTCAGTGTACATGAAGGCTTTTGGGTCTCAACCTTCAGCCTCTTTCGATGAGCTCTTGGATCTAGTCAGTTGAAAGGTGTGGGAAACTCCTGATGCCATGGAACCAGTCCCCAGAAGGCCCAACAAATTTCTTTCAGCCCCCAAAGAGAAAGAGTTTTTGACAAAAGGTGTGCTTGTAGATGCCATGGTGGTGGCAGCAGCCACAAAGAAGGAATTAGCTGAAACTTCCTCATCTGTCCATCCACTGAAGAAGGAGTCTTGAACGATGGATAGATACAGGAAGCGTATCTTCTCTTCAGTGGTGTTTATACTCAGATTGCTGAATTACCTCACCCATTTTACTATGCTTCAAAGAGATCTCCTAAAGGAGCTAGGAGATACTCTCCAAGGTACATTAGCTGAAGGAGTCCCTGAGAAGGTTACTGCTCAGTTGTCCACCTTAAACTCAGTTGTTAACTACTCCACGAGGCTGATAACTTATGCAGCAGATGGAGCGAGCAGGGCAGCAGGTTCAGGAGTTTCCCTTAAGAGACACTTCTGGATGTGTTTATGTAACTTTGTGGAGCCCTTCAAATCTACATTTACTAACACCCCCTATGACGGTTCCTCTTTGTTTGGAACAAAGGTAAACGATACACTCAGCAGGTGCAAGCAGGAAGGGAAAACTCTCTCTGCCATGGTAGTACATTTTTCTGTCCCTTATAGACCATACCCTAAGGGTCAGAGAAGTGGGAAAATGTGGTTCAAGAAATCCCAGAGATTTTTCCTGGATGCACAAAGTGATTCCTCCTTCAGAGGCAGAGGAGGAGGGAGTAATGGTAGACATCACCCTAAAGGCAGGGAGGGTCTGAAAAGCAAGGATGGCCACGATTCCTTTTGTGGATGTCCCAGCAGCGCTCCTGAAGTGGAGCCTAACTACACTTCTCTGGAGCCAGTCGAGGGTCACTTATCTTTGTAACCAGAAGCTTGGCATGACATCACCCAAGACAAGTGGGTACAAAGAATAATTTTCAGAGGTTACTCCATACCCTTTTGTTTTCCACCTCATCCCACCAAGAGAATCTTAGATGTTCCACCCAATCACAGGGATCAAGCAACTATAGAAGTCCAAAAGTTGCTTCAAAAGAGAGTCATCCAAACAATCCCCGCAGACCAGATAGGATTCGGAACTTACTCCAGATTCATTTTAGTGCCAAAATGAACAGCGGACTGGAGGCACATTTTGGATCTCAGCAAATTAAATGAATCAATGAAGAAGTCCAAGTTCCGAATGGTAACACTGCAGTCTATACTCCCTCTATTAGGGAAAGAAAATTGTATGTGCTCCATAGACTTCCAAGATGTGTACTACCACATAAAAATGAACAGAGTATCCAGGAGTCATTTACGCTTCTGACTGGGAGCCAGTCATTACCAATTTCGTGTTCTGCACTTTGGTCTCACCACAGCCCCCAAGGTGTTCACCAAATGCATGGCGGTAGTGACAGCCCACTTGAGGAGTCTTGGATTCCAAGTGTTTCCATACCTGGATGACTGGCTCCTGACTGCCACCACCAGGCACCTACTTCTACAAGCCAGGGATTCAATCATATAAGTCTGCACTCAGCTAGGGATTACTATAAATTGGGAAAAGTCTGCCTTGTTGCCGTCTCAATATGTGACTTTTATAGGCGCAGAAATAGACACAGTCGCCATGATGGCTCGCCTTCCTGCAGACAGAATGCAAAATCTGAGACAAAGGATATACAGTCTACTTCCCCAACACAAAGTCAAAGCCAAGACAGTGCTCAAACTTCTAGGAATGCTGGCCTCTACTATAACTCTAGTTCCACTGGCCAGACTACATATGAGAATCCTTCAATGGCTACTCTTTTCCCAGTGGTCTCTTCATCAACTGTCTCTGTCTCATCCTACTTTGATAATGGAATCTTGCAAAAAGGACCTTTATTGGTGGATTCAGTCCAATCAACTAACGATAGGGACATCATTAATTCCTTGCCAACCCATTGCCACTGTGACCATGGATGCCTCCCAGATAGGGTGGGGGGGCATTATCTAGGCAGGACAGTCTAAGGCACATGGCAAGAACATGAGGCTCACTTGCATATCAATGTCCTAGAGATGAGAACAGTGCTACTAGTGTTGCAGGCACTTCATTACTTTCTTCCTCTAGGGACAATAGCAATCCAATCAGACAATATGTCAGTGGTATGGTATATAAACAAACAAGGAGGAATCAGATCCTACCCCCTATGTCGAGAGGCTCTTTGTGTTTGGCAGTGGGCGATATCTTCCCAACACTTTCTAGTTGCAATGCATATCCTGGGGACAACCAATGTGATAGCCGACAAGCTCAGCAGGGCAATCTTGATGCCTCATGAGTGGTCTCTGAATCAAACAGTCACGGAACAGATTTTCCGCAAATGGGGACAGCCTTGCTGTGATATGTTTGCCATCCCAATCAACACAAAATGCAGCAGCTACTTCTCCATTATCCCCCTGGGGGAGACACCAAGAGATGCACTTGTTCACAATTGGCCCTCGGGACTTCTTTATGCATTTCCCCCCCCTTTCCACTAATATCAAAAGTGAACCAGAAAGCAAAGACCTTGGGAAGCAGAATGATTCTTATCACTCCTTACTGGCCTCACCAGATTTTGTTCCCCTTTCTCAGGTCTCACCTTCTGGACAAGCCATGGACTCTGGACCCAGTACCAGACCTTCTGACACATGTCAGGCACCTTCCACCCCTGTCTCCACACCCTCAACTTGACAGCTTGGCTGCTCCACTTCCATCCCTAATCAGGCTTAATGATTTCTCTCCTGCAGTTACACATATCCTCACATCTTCTCACAAGCCTTCTACGAGAAAATTATACGCTAGCAAATGGAAAGGATTTTTTATCTGAGCACGAGAAAAAAACATAGATCCTTACACAGCCTCCATTCCCTTGGTGTTGGAATTCCTAACCAAATTTTGTCATCAGGGATCAGCTGCTGCTACAATCAAAGTTCAATTGGCAGTGAGCTCCAGTTTTCATTTGGGACAACATGAACTTAATCTTATGGCTCACAGATTGTGTAAATCATTTTTAAATGGCACTACTTTGCTGAGACCTTCCTTTCAGGAACCTGTGTCTCCCTGGGATCTACATTTTGTTCTGTCTAAACTTACTTCCCTGCCTTTTGAACCCACACATACTTGTGAATTAAAGTTCCTTTCTTGGAAGACCATTTTTCTAGTAGCCATTACATCTTCCAGAAGAGTGTCAGAGTTACAAGCACTGTCAGTCAAACCTCCTTACTTGATCTTTCATAGAGACAGAGTTTCCCTTCATACGAATGCGTCCTTCATCTCCAAGGTTTGCTCTCAATCTAATATGAATCAAACTATTGAACTGCCAGTCTTTTTTCCTAATCGATCAAATAGAGCAGAGTATAAGTTTCATCAGCTTGATGTTCACAGACAGTTAAGGTTCTATCTTCATAGAACCGAGGAGCTTAGGAGATCAGACCAATTGTTTGTGTCCTTTTCTAAGACAAGAAAAGGGATGCCAGTCTCTAAGGTAATATTATCAAATTGGATTTCAAATTGTATATCATTTATTTACTCTTCCAATGGCAAAGAACTCCCGTTTAAAATTAAGGCACATTCTACCAGATCCGTATCCACATCTGCTGCCTTTCAAGCCAGAGTCCCAATTGACAGTATATGTGCAGCAGCAACTTGGGCTACCCCTCATACCTTTATTACTCATTACAAATTGGATTTAGCCTCAATGGGGTGGAGCATCCTTTGGTTCCACAGTTCTTAGGAGTATATTCCCTTGAGCCACCCGAGAAAAGGGTGCTAGGGACGCTGCCCCATATGTAAGAATGAAAGCGAGATAGGACTGCAGAACATAAAGAAGTTATGTACTTTCCATAACATTCCGTGTTTGTAGTTCATCTTGCCCTTCATTCTTACGAACCCACCCACCTACCCCATCCATGTATCCTTGGAGGATCTGGAGACAAGATAATGTCTATCTTCCATAGGGTGGAGACCTTTCATCTTTGTTGTTCCTTCTGGAAATACCTTCTATCGCTTTGTTAGACAGCAGCAAACAAGATCTGGGGATTTTTACTAGTGCACTATGGGATACCTACCTTGCCACAAGCCAAGTGAGAGACTTTGAGCTTTGTAATCAGCCGAGTCGGAGCTGAGGATTGACTCTGAACCCATATGTAAGAATGAAGGGTGAGATGGACTACAAACATGGAATGTTATGGTAAATACATAACTTCTTTTTTGATATTTGGTACTCAAACAATTTGTCTTTCAAAACTTTTCACATTCCATCTGCATTTTTCCACTGAACACCTCACTCCAGTTAGTTTTACTTAGTGACTGTTTTGCTTCCATATAATCTGTAATTAACCTTCTGTGCATTGGTTTAAATTTCACTTTGTCAGAATTATCTAGCAACAAATTAACCTTTATAACCCCATGATCACTGCACATCAATGGTGGTAAAACTTGACTTGAAGTTACAGTAATTTCTTTGGGAACACAAAGAATGTCTAGTATGTTCCGTCCCCTGGTAGGTTTTTTACAATCTGAAGCAATATTTGTTTCTGAATATACGCAGTGAATAATTTCCTTACTAATTGTTGTAGAATCAATATTATTCCAGTCTGTTTCTGGTAAATTTAAGTCCCCAGCTAATATTATTCATCTCTACTGTGTTTCATGCAAGAAATATATGAATTACTCTAGGTCATCTGCACTTGCCTTTACAATTGTTATATGTTCTAGGGTTGTATTTATTGTCACAGTTACACAGTCTATAGTGTTGGTGTTATAACTGAACATGTAATAATTACAGGTCTCATAGCTATCTTTAATCCCTATCATAACACCTCCACCTGATTTTTATTAGAATGTCTGTTACAGTAAAAACGTATACCCTGACAGAACTGTTTTCCAGTCATTGTTCTTTAACCACGTTTCACAAACAATAACATCAATCCTATGGGAATGTAGCAAATTTTCCAATAAAAAATGTTATTATTAATGGTCTTAGCATTAACAATCATCAGAGAGGCATCAAATGTTGCTTTCTGTGGGCTGTTAAATTTTTGACATGGCAAAAATCCTGCCTAGTGTTTGTCAAATATTGCAATATATCTGCTGAAAAAATTCTCTTCCCTGATCTAGACAAGTGCACACCACCCTGTCTGAACACGTGTGCCCCAAACAAGGCTTGGATACTCAACACATTTCCATTTTTTAAAACAGGGCATTTTGTCCATGCAGGTATTTACCCAAAAATCTTTTCATTCACAGTGACCTGACTATCCCTTCTATAGGTGATTTGTGAAAAATACATCCTAACACTAATACAAGCAATACTATCTAAGAGGCTGTCAGTTCCCTACTAACAGTCAAAGAATTCTTGTGGGTGATATCATTTGTACCAAAATGAATAAAAAGGGAGCCATACTTCCTTACATTAAGGCATTCCAAGGCTTGTCTCACATCTTCTATTTTCGCTCCTGGCAAGCATAACACCATTCAATGTTCATTATCACCTTTGCAAATATATGTATCACTTGCTCTAATAATTGATTCTCCAGTTACAAGAATATCTTTGCTGGCCAGCTCTGAAGAATCTTCAGCTCTAATACAATAAGATCTGTTCTGTCAATTGTTACAAGTATAGATCTTCATCACTATAAGTCTTATTAATCTTACTGTTTTCATTGTGTATTAAATTCTCATGCAGCTGGTGTTGTAAATCCACAGCTTGAGTCATGTAGTCAGCATCTGTCTTTCTCCTCTTTTTTTCTTACAGTAATGTTCTTCAAGCCTTCCACATTCAGTTTTGATTTCTTGCTTTTCACCTGCCCCTAGCCTCTTTTTTCTACCTTCTCCATTGGAAAGATAATGCCTTTTTCTGGAATTTGTATGTGATAAAAGCATTTAACAGGGAAACAAAATAGGAAAGACATGAAACTTTGAAAAGACATTTGAAAACTTTATGTAAAGAAGTGCTGGACATTGCAAATGTTTATGACAAAAGGGGTTTATGGACTGGTGGATGGGACTGTAGTATTGTGTTAAAAATAGAAAGAGAACAAAATTATGGGTCTACTTTACGCGCTCGAAACACGAAAAACCCAAATAGCACAACACGTAAGGAGCGAACTTTGAATACATCGAACGAACAAAACCACGAAAGTGGAAATATCGAATTCGCATAGTTGGCCCATCTGCGGTATAGCTCCGTAAGGTAAGTGTGCGATAGTTACGGACCTTAGGGTTAGGGAGGGGTTAAGGTAAGTGCATAGGTAGGTAGTGTATGTATAGTTTTGTGTAGGTAATGTATGTAAGGTTTAGTGTAGGGTTTTGTAAAGTGTATGTGTGTGGAATATTTAGTTTGTTTGGGTGTAGCTCCGTAGGGGAAGTGTGCGGTAGTTATGGACCTTAGGGTTAGTGAAGGGTTAAGGATAGTGCATAGATAGTTGTGTATGTGGGGTTAGTGTAGGGTTAGCAGTAGGGTCTTGGTGCTTTAATTTAGGGTTAGAAGTAGGGTTTTGGTTAGTGTATGTATGTGTTTTTTTTTTACTGTGTTTGGGTAGGTAGTGTGTTGTGGGTGGTGGGTTGGCCGACTATGACGGTTCATGGTTTTAAATTTCGCACTTTAGTACGTTCAACTTATTTGCAGTTTGCTCTTTATGCATCGCGCTATTTGGATTTGGGTTTTATGTGTTTCGAGCGAATAAAGTAGACCCTAAAATTATAAATATATCAACCATGATAAATGCGGAGGGGAACAGGGATGTAGTAAAATACTGTGCACAAAGGAAAGCATGTGTATTTTGTGGAAAATAAGGATATTTGATAAGTAACTATGACAAAAGAAAATGTTATATTTGTGGGGAAATGAGACATGAGGCAAAACATTGAATAGTAGTGCTATAAATGTAAAAAAATTGGAAATTTATTGATGGATTGCAACAATGAAAATAAGAGGAAGAAAAAAAAAGAAAATTAAAAAAGAGAAGAAAAGAAATTTTAGAAGTAGTAGACATATAAGAAAAAATAAATGAGAAAAAATACTAAAGAGGACATAGAAGAAGGTTCTGAAATAAGTGGTTAAGAAGGCAAACATTGGGAGGTAGTAAAAGAAAAAAATAATCTATTGATAAAGGGGCAATGAAGCAAAAGAAACTTTGAAGGGATAAGTACAAAAGAAAATAGAAAGAAAATGGATAAAAATATATACAGCTAATGATTGGGGGTTTGTATAATGGCTAAGGTGTTTGGCTCACAGACACAAGGTACACTGTTTGATTCTCACTTTTGGGTGAGAATTTGGCAAGGCTTAAAATGGCCTGTTAAGAAAGTTAGTTTAGTAATTAGCTATGAAGCCATGACTCTAAGGAAAAGGGAAAATGAAAAATTTAGAGCGCTTTCTGTAAATGTGAATAGTATTAAGAATATAGTAAGAAGAATAGGAATATTGGAGTGGTGTAATACATGTGATGTAGATCTAATTATATTAGAAGACACAAGAATTGCAACAAATAAAGAATGATTATAAATAAAGAAACTATGGAAGGGAGGATAATCTGGAATTTGGAAATAAGAAATGTTCTGGAATAGCTATATTCTGTAGACATGCAATAAACATATTAAATGTGACTTTAGCAAAACTGGGAAGGTAAGCCATTGTAGATTTAAAATGGAAAGAACAAGTATATAGAATTAAAACATATGCTTATACTAATTGTGAAAAAAGGGAAAGCTTATTTCAATAGATTTTAGACTATGTAGTGATGAATATAAATATTATAATAACATGAGATTTTATTTGTGATTTAAGAGGTAAGTGGAAAAAGAAAGAAATTATATAAGAAAAATGTTAGACGTTACAAGATGTTACAAAACTCTGGGACAAACATTCATGGATTTAAAAAAAGGGTATGTGCAAATCTGAGATATATTATATTATAGCATTAGAATGTTTAGTTATAGGAGAAGGGGAGGTAGTTGAAACAGGATTTTCTGATTACCTTGACAAGGGATATATAAAAATAGGCAAGGAAATAAAAAGGATAAATGAGAAAGCGTGGAATGAGGAAGGAAAGAGACTAATAATACAATTATATAAGATCATATTATGAGAATGTGTTATAAAAATATTGGTCTGAACTGTGGATGATATTTAAGGAAAAATATTAAAAATGTTTTTTACAGTGATAATATGATGTGACAAAAGTAGAGAAAGAAATTTATAAAATAATATATAACAATGCATTGGAAGATTTAAAACATAATGATATAAAGCACTTTGACAATGACAAGGAATTACATGAAAGAAATAAAGAAAAAATACAAAAATTGTTATATAAGCAAAGATATTTTTTACAAGGAAAAAGAGAAGTATCAAGTTACTTAAGCAGATTAGTAAAGGCCATTGGTGGTGTAATAAAAAAAATAAAAATTCAAAATGAGAAATAAAAATAACTCAGGAAAAGATTATGAATAATGTAGTACAATCTTCTTCTTCTTCTTCTTCTTCTTCTTCTTCTTTTGGCTTTTTCCTGGTTAGGGGTCGCCACAGTGGATCACCTGTCTGCTCATGATTGGCAGTGGAGTTTTACAGTGTCAAGTTGCCAGCCTGGCACCCAATCTTCCACAGAAGGCACACACACATGCACACACTCACACCTAGGGCCAATTTAGAGTGTACAATCCACCTACAGCATGTCTTTGGGATGTGGAAGGAAACCGGAGCACCCAGGGGAAACCCTTGCAACCACAGGGAGGACATGCAGACTCTGCACAGAAGGCACCTCGCCGAGGATCGAACAGGAGAACCTCTTGCATTGAGGCGGCAATGCTAACCGCTGCACCACCGTGGCTGCCCATGAATAATGTAGTACAATATGTACAAGAAATGTTTAGTGAAAAAAAGGTAGTGAAAAACATGGAGAATAAAAAAAAAGTTAACAGAAAAAGAGAATAAAGATTTGGATATGGAAATTTATTTAAATGAGGTAGAAAAAGTATTAGGACAAATGAATAATCTGGCTGCAGGACCAGACGGAATAGGGGATGAAATGTATAAAAATTTAAGGAATTGGCAAAAAAATATTTTTAATGATTTTGAATTACTCGTTAAATGAAGGTTTTATGTATAAAGAATTGTGCAGTGTAATACTTAAATTTGTATGGAAGAAGGAAGATAGACGACAATTAAAAAAAAATGGGGACCAGTAGTATTGAATAATAATGACTATAAGATCTTTATGAAAATAATACAAAACAGGTTTGAAACTTAAATGGAAAATATTATGAAAGATAGTATGTGTAGTATAAACAGGAAGGGTTGTCAAGAATTATTTATGATAGAGAAATTGTGGATGATATTGTGAATAGAAAAGAAGAAGCAAAAATCATGATAGGTGACCTTAATAAGGCATTTGATACAACTGAACATGAAACCTTATGGGTAATAATGAAATAATGTAAGTGAGAATTTTAGGAAATTATATATGTCAAAGTACAGTAATAATAAAGTAAAAATACTTGTAAATGACTGGTTAAGCCAAGAGGTACATATGAAGAGTGGATGTACAATGAGATGTATACTCTTTGCATTAGTCATGAATGTGGTAGTATGTGAAATAAATTACAAAATGAAGGAAGGAGGGCATATAACATCTGAAGGGTTAAGAATTCCAGTTCTGTTAACATATTCAGATGTCATTATAATAATTGTGAAAAACAACATTTAGATAAAATAAGTAATAATTTACACAAATGAGTATATAGAGGTGATAGGGATGGCTTTAAATAAGAGAAAAGTAAAGGTTTAGGTGATGCAGAAAAGTACAGGTTTAGGTGATGAGTATATATTTTACAATGAATGAAATTTCTATGTTGGAGTAAAATTTGAGAATAAAGATGTAAGTAGAATTCAGTGGGGGAAACAATAGAAGAAATAAAGCAAACCTGTTTTTTTCTGGAGAACATATAAAGTATGATTCAGAAAAATTGCATATTTGATAAATTCAGTAGCATAGGAAAAGTAGCATTCTTAACAAGTGTATTTATGTTGCCATCAGTATTTGAAATTAAATTACTGTAAATATTTTTTTCATTTATAATGGCCTCTAGATTAAACCCAGTAAAAGGAGGAGTTTTGATGTAAATAAAGTGTAGAGAAGTTTAGGGTTAATTAACCTAGTGCTATATGCTGCTTCATTAAATTTGTACAAAGTATTAAAGTGGCTAAATGAAAAAGGTAAGAGATTAGTAGTAAAACTGTATACATATAATACATTTGGGAGTATGATAAACAAGAGAAAAAGAGTGTATAAATGAATAAATAAAATGTTACCAAGAAAAAAAATATTTCTGTGGAAATTAAAAATTGCTGATATAGAAAAACAAAAGTGTGGTATAAGAATGTAATGATAAAATATTAATATGTAAAACTATGGGAAAATCTGACAGATGAAAAAAATTAAAGCTATAAAATAAGAAGCAAATGGTGTAATCAGAAAGTAGAATGTCAAGATTTTTTTGTGGAGACTGACAATAGATAAATTGCTAGTAAAAGAAAATATGCCATATAAATATAAAAGTGATATAATATGTTTACATTGTCAAGAAGAAGAAATTATAGAACTTATTTTTAAAATGTAAAAAAAGTTATGGGGAAAACTATGTAAAGAAGATTTTTTCGAAGATATAAAATAAGTGACTAGAATAAACATATAGATGATTAAATATGGATATTATAAGAATAGAAGTAAAGAATATGTTAAAATGATAGATAAAAAGTTATTTTATGTAATATGGGCTATAAGGAATGAAACAATAAATGGAATTATGTTTAATGGTAAATGGATTTTTGCAACAATATTAAGTAAAATTAGATGTGGTTATGAAAAAAGGAGAGGGAGTTTAATAGGGATGAAAATGTAATATGACTGTAAAGGAAATTATGAATATGTGTAAATAGATTTGTATATCTATGTATTTGTACATTTGTAAATATTTGCAAATATGCAAATATGTTGTAAATAAGCATTCTTTTGTATATAAATAAAGGCCCCATAATCTTTTTGATTGTTGCCATGGGATCCTTTATATCCACCTGAGTTACCACCAACTCAGTCAGATGGCACCTTGATTTACTGTCTTATTTGAAGCATGGCTTACCCTAAAATGCAGTACCCCTCCCCTTAAATTCCACTGCATTATCAGTAATGGAAAGTTAATTCAAGCTTCTACTGTGGGAATAGAACCCACAGGCTTCTGCATCCCAAATGATTATGCTACTTGTTGAGATACTGAGACTACAAATAAGCACATTTGTTTTCCATCCTCCACCAAGAAAAACAGCACTGATAAAGACAAGAGCTGGACCATGCACATGCAACAACATGAATCACCTATTATTCTATAATATTCTATTCAGCATAAAAATAATTTAGATATGAACATTTTGTGCTAGCATCCTATGTCTCAACTTATTTGGTCAAGAATTCTAGACAAAGCCAAAAATAATGGGAGATAAAATCGGAACAATTTTTAAATATTAGTCCAGTTCACTTAAAAATATAACAGAATCACAGGATTTGCATCGATATGAATTTTTAAACAATAAGAATAAAACTGACTGACTGACTGACTGACATCAGTTACAACTGTAATTATGACTGATGTACATGAAAATCAAAAATATTCCAAGGGACACTAAACATTTGAAGCAAAATAAGGGGCATTATGAAAAAATAGGGCAGCTGAAAGGTACGGGCGGCAATCACAAGGAAATGTCTTGCCATAATAACCCATTCCAGAATGTGTATATTTTTGGATGTGCAGGATTTGAAATGATGCAGTTTTAATATTCTAAATGTTATTTACAATTGCCTATGAAATAGTGCCAAGAGAAGAATTTAAGAATTTGTAGTTTTAATGACTAATACAGTTAAAACTACATACCCTTAAATACTTAAGCTGAGGCTTCTTCATTTTTAGACAGTGTACTATAGTTTGACATTACCATAAAATCCATAATACCATCATGCAAAATAATTAAAGAAACATTAGTCACAGTCAACTTTCCATCTTCAAAATATGGAAGACTATACCCCTCATAAGGTAGAACAAATTGGCAAAATAACAGCTAGAAAGGGAGCTCCTAGCAGTATTAAAATGATATTTTATTCTTGTTTAATCACATACTCAAATCTTCAACCATTAGAGACTCTTGGGAGAAACAACTTAAGTTGCAAAAGTCCAAAGCCCCCACCCCCTCCAAAAAAAAAAAAACAAGCAACTGGAGTTAACATCAAACAATCAAGTTATGAGAAGGCTTGTAATGTCATGAATACCATACCACACAACATCAGCAAGCAAAGAAACAACAGTAATAATGAATCTTCCATCTTCAAAATGCAAGAATACTGCACTATCTTACACAATGTGGTACAGCTGGGTAAAATGTGACACATTTACAAACAGCTAGGAGGGAAGCTCACCCATTGTTAAACTTTGTATTTTAAGTTCTTTGATACCCCCATTCTCTTTGCTTGCTATGACAGTTACTAGGTTATAGTATGAAATATTCCTTTTAAATTTTTTATAAGACAAAAAATACAGCAGGTATAATGTATTATAGTTACCACACAGCCAGCTATTCAAACATTAGAGACTTCAGAGTAAGTTGAAAAAGTCCAGGATGCACTGCCACACACACACACACACACACACACACACACACACACACACACACACACACACACACACACACACACATACACACACATTAGGAAATTATTTTCATATTCCCTCTTAGCATCTCTAGTTACAAATTCTCAGTGACAAACTACGTTAGTCTTTCTCTCCACACATCTCGTTTACTGTTACTTCATTCTACACACTGGGTCTCCTTTAAAAGACCGAACGGACGATTTCCCGACACATGGAAGACGAAGACGAAACGACCGACAGTTAAGTTTACCGAAAGGGTGATTTGCCGACAGCGGAAAGACCGACAAGGGGAATGTGTGAGTGCGACTCGGTAAGTGTGCGACAGTGACGGAGTTAGGAGCGGTCAGGTAAGTGTGCGATATTGTGGGATTTTGGGTTGGGGTGTGGGAAAGGTGAGTGTGTGTTAGTGTCGGAGTTAGGGTTCGGGTAAGGTAGGTGTGTGATAGTGAGGGACTGTAGTTTAGGGACGGGTTAAGTGAGTTAGGTTTAGAGTGCGGGTGGGGTGAGTGTGCGATAGTGATGGGCTTTATGTTTTTGGGTGGGTTAAGTGAGTTAGGGTTAGGGTGCAGGTAGGGTGAGTGTGCGATAGTGTCGGACCTTGGGGTTAGGGGTGGGTTAAGTGAGTTAGGGTTAGGGTGCAGGTAGGTGAAGTGTGCGATAGTGTCGGACCTTGGGGTTAGGGGTGGGTTAAGTGAGTTAGGGTTAGGGTGCAGGTAGGTGAAGTGTGCGATAGTGTCGGACCTTGGGGTTAGGGGTGGGTTAAGTGAGTTAGGGTTAGGGTGCAGGTAGGTGAAGTGTGCGATAGTGTCGGACCTTAGGGTTAGGGTTTGGGTTAGGGCTAGTGGCTGTGTTATGTAGTGTAATGTGTTGTTTACGTTCGGTGTGTCGGTGTAATGGTGTTCGGTGTTTTGCGTTGTCGGTTTCGTGTGTTGTCGGTTATCTGGTCTCGGTGGTTTGTGTGTCGGCGAAGTGGCATGTCGGGTTTTTAAAGTAGACCCCTACACACTACACTGCTAATAATTTGATCTTGCAAACACACGCACACACACACACACACACACACACACACACGCACACGCACCACAGCGCACCAATTATAGCCACTTGTATGACTGTGCACCTCAGATATTTGCTTTGAGGTCAAATAAATGAATAAATTAATAAATAATGGTTCAGAAATGTATCTCAACTCACTGATATTAAAACCATATAGTGCAAGTACCCTCTGTCTTCTCAGCTTCTTAGTTTATGAATCAGAAATAACAAAATGTGGAAAAGCTTTTAAATATTTCTCTTCAATATTTAGATTTGTTATTAGAATATGAAACTTTACATTATCAAGCATTTTCTGAAGCATAGAAAATCTGAAACTCACACACTTGGTATTTAGTGACTATAATCCACTACAATTTACAAAAAGCCATACATTTTATAAGTAACAGATCAATATACCTCTCAAGTTCATTGCTTAGGAAGCCTGGACAAAGTAATTTGTAGCTAGGCAAACCTAATGGGCAAAGTAAGAACCAAACTACACAGTCCCTTTGTAACCCCCAAACTGTGGACCCCGACAACAGATGGAGCTTACACATGTACCAGTACTTTGCAGTCTAATGAGCACTTCCCAATAACTACCTGCCACAGTACATAAATGGTACCACCACACTCAATTCAATAGTAGCCCAAAATCCACTTAAGATGTCACGGTAATCACTAAAGTTGGAACAAAGGACGCATACACCTGTAACAATACATCATAGTCTCAATGCATGCTTCACTATAATTGTCAAAATCTGTACCTGAACCACTAGAAAATTCAGCTTAGTTACAAAGTATTTCTAGCACTGGTCATCCAAAAACCATTTCATCTCACCACATAAACACACTTGTGATGGTGGAAACCCCCAGAATGAACAGCGATCCACAATCTGGTGTAGTTATGCCAGCTTTAATACACATATGCATAAAAATCATAGGCCCATAAAAACTATGCACTTTTATCCCTTATATCCTGGACTTCATCACAGTTAGCAAAACAATCCCCGGGATTCATGAAGCTTGCGCCAGGCGCACGCATAGCGTAGGCATTATAACGCCAAATATGGTCACCGAGCAATTCAGGTACGATCTAATTCCACGTGCACTACCGGCGTACGCCAGATCTGCGCAGCCCCTGGCGTAGGTATGCAAATCACCCCATATGCAGTGTTGCACCATGCAAATGAAGGCATATAGCGATTCATGAAGTGGTGCAGGCATAGCGTAAGCCCACGGAAATGTAAACCAAAAAACATGGTTTGCATTTTCCCAAACATAACATCGGAGCTATGGAAGAGGGCCAGACCCAGGTATCACAACGTGAACATATGCCAATGGCGAAATACACAGCCAATGGCATAAGAAAAGATACACAACACGTAAATAACAACATTTAATGTCATGTCCACAGTAACGCACAGCAGAACTGCAGGGCATGTGTGCGGAAGCTGTAACATAAAGAAATAATATAAAAATGTCATAAAAATCGCAACGCAATAGAAATCAGGTTTACAGCATAACACACAATGGTAGGCATGAAACACCACAACCAAGGTGCAAGGGTTGCTAAGGGCTTGCAATAGTGTTCGGTGCGGTAACTATGAATTAGTAGTCAATGCCATGCAAATGAGGCAGATAATACTGAATCGCAAATGTCCCGCCGGAGGAAGGTTATACCATACGGTGCAGCGGTATAACCCCGAGGAGTGGCTCAGAGGAGATACATGACATCAGCAGAGGGGTGTGCCACTGTAGCACTAAGCACATTGGAGCATTGCAAATCTGGCCTGTCCATTGCTAAGCAAAGCTGCAGGATAGGGGTGGGGAGGAATTGTTTAGCTGAGAGCACACATGGTGGCCAAAAGTGCATGTGTACAAGGATGAAAACGTGCCCAAAACCCAGTAATCGGACGCACGTGCCACAAACAATAGCAGAAACAGGAAGGTCAGGGGAAGGAAAGGAAATGTGGAAGTAGGATAATTGGAGTACTAATAAGCAATCAACACCAATCAACCCACGAAGGCCAATCGACGGCAGCTGACAAGTCTGCTTGTAGAAACCTGCAAAACAGGATAGGGGAGGCATGTGAATGCAAAGAAAGGAGGGGAGGTATTGGATCGCAAAGATTGGAGACCTGACACAGCAGAGCAAAGCAAACCGACAGCAGACCGGCAGTAGCACACATAACACAAGATATGCCAGGTCCAGGAAAGCACAAATGAAAGTAGGCTATAGGATGCACGCCAGAAAATGGTAGGTGCAACGCGCAGAAATGTAAAGGGAAGGTCAAGAGGTAATCCATGATAGGCAAATGTAATTCAACACCAAAGGCACCACAATAGTAGTTCCGGCAGTAAAATAGATAACATAACCTGTAGCTATGAACGTACATACACACCCCATGACATCATCGGTGTTCACAGCACAATAGTATAAAGTGTGTAAGCACCCAACACACATCTGTGTATTCCCAAACACTGCACCATAGGTGTAAACACACGGGGAACTTTTAAAATGTACATGTTGGGAGCTGCCATAGCTGTGATTCATCAGCATGTGTTAGAGACTGATGGTGTTGTGGAGGATGATGCTGACAACCGCAGGCCTCGGAGGAGAAGGAGAGTGTTCAGACCAAGGGTAACCTACCAGGGGCTACATGACCTGGAGATAGAGCGTTACAGGGTGGACAGGGACATCTTACAGCAAATAGTGGAGCTGTGCCGGCCACGCCTGAGAACCAGAAACAACAGAGGGGAACCCATACCAGTGGACACGAAGGTATGTGTAAGCCTGCGAATACTGGCCACAGGTACCTTTCAAAGGCCAACTGGAGATATAATGGGTATCTCACAGGCATCAGCATCCAGGGTACTACACCAGTTCCTGGATGCTATGTTACCACTTGCCAATGAGCAGATATACTTCCCCAGAACTCAGGAGGAGTTGGCCAGCAATATGCGTCACTTCCACCGTGTGGCTCAATACCCGGAGGTACTGGGTGCGATAGACTGCACGCACATACAAATTAAGTCACCACCCGGTGAGCAGGGTATGCGCTACATAAACTGCAAGGGATTCCACTCCATCAACTGCCAGGTCGTGTGCAATGCCCAGGGCATTATCATGGATGTGTGTGCTGGCAGCCCTGGAAGCTACCATGACTCCCATGTCTGGCATGCCTGACAGCTGTATCAGGTATTTGTCAGGGGGGACATCCCACATGGCCATCTCGTGGGGGATGCTGGCTATGCACTGGAGCCGTAGATGATGACTCCCATCAGAAATGCACACACACCCATGAAAGAACGCCATAATGAGGCACACGCACAAACCAGAATCATCATAGAGCATGTGTTCGGAAAGCTGAAATCACGGTTCCGGTGCTTGGATACATCTGGTGGAGCCTTGCAGTACTCTCCAGGCAAGTGTGCCCACATCATCATAGTATGTGCCATGCTACATAATATGATCCTGCGGAAGCAGCTGCAGCAGGGACAAAATGGTGAAGGCCCTCATAGCCCACCGCAATTGCCAAGGCCAGTACAGGCACAGAAGCATTCAGACAATGAACACACTGTGCCAGCCCCAGTAGGCAGACAGAGGTGTGCCCAATATGCCTACACCTTGGCAAAGAGGGAACATATAGCACATACACTGACCGTGTAGGCCCCTATGGACTGACACCTCTCCACCTGCGCACACAGTAAAATGGATGGCACACAAACATGACCACCTGTAAACTGTAATGTATAGGTGGCCCAATGTGTGACTCCTACATAGGCAGCCCTCAAACATTGTAAACACAACAGCCAGTGCAACACAGAATGCCAACACCTGAACAGTACATGAGTCTTACAGCATATGGTGGTGCTGTGTGCCTGTCACGTTGCCCGCCAGATATATATATATATATATATATATATATATATATATATATATATATATATATATAGATATATATATATATATGTACACATATGCATATATATAATACAGATAGAAAGGCAATAGAGGGATATATGGTGATATAGATGGATTCAACGATATCTGCAAATATGATAGATAGTTCAACAACATTCATAATATCTTGGAGGTACAAATAAATAGGATACCGCCAACCATGGAATGTGTAACATACCGACATGCGTAACCACGAGGCTGAAAGACCGAGAGACCACAGTACCGGAACAGTACATCCGCGAGTAATAGTATGATGATATGAAGGGACGGTTAGTCACTGCTGACGGTGTCGCGGTCCAAGTAGGTACTGTGTTCAACTGTGTCTGTGAGTGCCATAGTCTGTGTAAGTGTGCGTTGAGGGTGCCATGTGCATTTCTGTGTGACTGTAATGTGTGTGTGTCCGGAACATGTGTATGTTGGTGCCAAGTCAGATGCAGACCAGTATGGTAGGTGTGGGTATAGCTAGCCGTAGGCATACGGTTACTACCTGTACCAGAGTAGGAGGGACATCCCCACCCTGGGCAGGCATGTCCTGACATAAAACAGTATAAAGGGCAAATGTCCGAGATGGTAGGACATAAATATGTCCCATATATAATGTAACAGTCGTATTTAATAGTTATGCCTGTATGTAAGAAACTTAAATGTTACATGCAATATGATAAGTATCCAAAGTCACAATAACAGGTATGTAGTGAGGATAAAAGTATGTGCTACCTGTGTACTGACCGTGGCTACATGTTGGCCTGCAAACACTGCTTTGTGTCCCGCAAGTGTCCAACAATGACCATATGATAAGGTGGCAACCCATGGCAAACAGGCTCTTTTAACAACACAACCACAATGACTGCAAATATCTGGGACAGAAATACAAGGGATAGCTGTCACCTACACATATCCCCTGATATATTGCTGCAATTATGGAGGTATACAAGTAGCAAGCTCACCTGCAGATGATATAGAAACCAATTAACAATGGTCCAACGTACAATCCCGTAACAGGTCTACTAACTGTTAGCTCTCTAATCAGGGACAGAGCCCACACACATATATACGGATTATGTAGAAATGCAAGGCCCACAAACCATATATGTTACGTACAACCACCGACATCCCCCACACTAGAAACTGAAGCAATACAAACTGTAATAGCAGCACAAACATCCAGTCAGTCAATTACATCTGCAGAACCCTCAACATACCGTGTGAGAGAACAATTAAAGGCGACATGCAATATTGCAGGCATTGTATAATGGAACAAACAGCCATGTTACAGGTATTGATTGCAATACTCCGTTAACAGACGTCAGGATGACAGGTACACCCACATGTTGAACCAAATACTCTACCTGTCACACACAATCCACGGGGGACATGAATCCAAACTATACTTGTCTCCATGCATAGCAGTTGCAGTTACTCATAACAAAACACAATACAGACCGTCTCCCCGAAGGTAGGGCAAATAGGCAACGCCCAAGTGGAGAATCAAATTATACCCTACTGTCGCCGTGTAATTGGTGAATGGAGTAGCTGCACAGCTGATATGCAAGTAATTAGTCACTCAGGAACACCAATTGGCGGGAAGAATCCACATGTTTTAGGTATCGACGTATATAAGGATGACTTGCCAAACATTCAAACCGTATGCTCATACCGAAAAAGAGTTGAAACACTGTGAGAGAGATAGAAACGAAATGCCATAACGACAACAAGGTATGTAGAACGCCCGATATGTAAGGTTATGTATAGCATGATCTGTATTAATTAGTTTTACTGTATGTATAGCCTGGTTTGCATTAATTAAACATGTCCGCAATGCATAAAGTGGGGAAAGGTATTGATGTAGTGATGTCTTGCTGAGCATACTAACGCTTGTAGAATCTGCGCGTCCAGCAGTGGGACACAAGGTACACAGCACAGACACCAGAAGGGATGCTACATGAGGCCATTAAACAGAACAATGCCATACAACCTGCCATCAGTGGTAGGGTATGTCCAACAAGGACGTGCCATAGCAGGGGATAGTATATGTTGATATACTGTCACAGCACGCATGTGTATGGGTAAATAACGTTAATGACATATGTAAGGTGGTCCCGCTGAGCAAGTATGCTTTGCATTATGGGATACTATGTGAAATATGTGTAATGTATAGTATTGTAGGTAGATATGACAGATATTCTACATAGCATAACAGGCATATCATGCATACCACAGGTACCATCTATTGGTATGTACAATAACAGGATACAAATGGCCTGTAGGTATGGGACATAGTAATAGCATGATAGCTAATCTAAATGGAAGGGCTACCAAGTAACCATGCACAAAGGACATGTAATAGTTGCACAGGTGCATAGTGCGGTACTATGCAGTCTGTCAGGTCCATGTGTAAGCACAACTACAGTGTTCACACTAGTGGCACCTCTCCAGGGTAGTGTCCTGTGAAGAGCAGAGCCAGGTGTCACCTGCACCACTGCACAGTACAGCCACTGCAGTGATCCCAGGCCTACATGTGTCTTCCAACCACCAAGGGAGGTATCACATGAACAGTGCTACTGAGTGTCCCTGCGTTATGTACAGAGGACTTATGTTCCACAGCATGGTGAGTGTCCTGTTTGGGAATGTAACCCAGAAGCACATCCCACTCATTGTGGCGTGTGTGCACATATCCATGAGCATGTTGCTCACAGTGGCCTCTGCTTATCTTGCGTATGAGGAGTATATCCATCAATAATGTTGTGGACATGGGCCCTGTCTGATCAGCAGAGGTCACCCCTGAGTATGTAGTATGCAAATGTGTACAGATGTGGTGTCCGTAGTGCAGCTGCATATTTAAACTGTCGGAGCTCAGTAAACATCATGGTGTGTTAATGTTGTGGCATGAAAAGCTGTAGCTGTTGTGTAAGGTACATCCTAAATGGGGTGGTATACCCTTGAATGTGTGTAGATGTCTTGAGTTCAGAGGTACAAGGGGTGCCTATGTACCAGTTACACACCCAGTACAGATAGGTGTGGCCACATAGGAGGATATCCACGTGACAGTGGCAATATGGTAACCACAGGAGTGGGTGCGACATATGTGTATACTGCAAACATGTACAATGTGATATGTATGTAGGGGACTACCATCCATGTGATAGTCAGTGGGTGAATGGTGTAATGCAAAGGTGATGTGCATGCACATTGTGTCATGCAACTTGATGCCATGATAGTCATATTATGTATCTGTCACAGCAACACATGTATGGTTGGAGTCAGTATCAGCTGGTGGAGCAATCATGGCGCTTGGTATGTAGGGGTTCTAAAGCTAGGCAGGGAAAGTCCTCTGTGCCAGCCTGTTCCACAGGGAAGCATATACTTAACATGAGGGTCCCTATGACTGAGGACTGTGGTATGCCAAAGTACCTGACATGTAGTAGGTACTATGGTATGCTGGCCTCACTGTGTGTCCTGTCCATGAGCCACATAGCATAACACCCTGAGACACAGGGTACGATGTGCAGGTGGATGTGTATGTTGTCAATACCAGAATGGGGAATCTTACTGAAAGGCAATGAGAGGACAATGTAGGATGTGTCGACTCCCGTACTATCAGCAACTGCTCTGGTAACTGTATGAAAGGAGTCCACCATGTGTAGGGGCCATGCTCTGGCCTTAACAAGCCCAACCCGGATGGCAGCAGAGGACGGGAGACCAACAATGTCTCTGAGAATGACGTCCTTGACGATGTGCCCCATAGCCACGCAGAACAGTCCAGTCAGGTGTGTAGGACTATAGTCCCACTCGTGCAATGCGGTGCCACCTGTGCGTAGTATGATAAATGCTGCTGTGTGCCATTCAGGGTCTACAATGTCTGAAACAAGGCTATTACTGAATATGGTGGCCTAGTGGGGAGACAAGTAATTCAGAGGTTGGTGGACATCATAGCCTGGGACGTTGGAAGGTGACATGGGGCCAGTGTCCCAGGACACATAGAGTGTAGGTCAGTACTGTGTAGGTGTGACCACAGGGACACCACAATGTTCATGTAGGGATTGCAGCCCTGTAGTGAGTGAGAGGGTGTACTGTCAGCATTGAATCCATCCTCCAGCATGTTGCCAACAATACCTGGGTCTGCAATGTTCCTGAGTGACTGTTGTATGTGACAGCAGATGTGGGTGTTGCCATCGAATACTGACATACCACCATAATGCCTGGTGGTACACCCCGGAATGTGTGGCAGTCATGTTTACATAGCTAGTCTTGGAGTATGTGATGAGGGACCCTGTGGCCCCACCACGGCTGACCAGTGAGCCACCCCACACATGGGAATGTACACCACTGTGCAACAGCCTACACCTGTTGTACATCATATGTCCGTGGAACATGACCACCAGAGTGGCGTCTGTTATCTGGTTTGTACCATCATGGCTCTGTGTGGAATAGCATGATCCATGCAGTTGTGTACATGCTAATTAAGTGCACTGGGGTATGTGTCAGCATTTGTATGTGCATTGTCCATCTGCACGGGTGTCATGATGTTAACAACCGCTGTAGGTGCAGTAGTACACATGTACTGTGTATGCTGTGATGGGTGTGTTTCCGGGATGTGGCTAACAAGGTAGATTAGCATATGTTTGGAATCCACCAATGAGGGGATAACCCCAGGTGTGTAACACCAGTCACATGGTGGTAGTGTTCATGCCAAGGCTAATGTAGGTCTTGGAGGTGGTGTGTATGTGTTGATCCAGCAGAGTGGAGGGTATGACTCATGGATGTGTTGGTACATGAGTGGTTATCCCAGTGAAGTGTGGGGTAGTGTCAGTCACACATCAGTAGTAGCTGAGGCCCACTGTCCACTATACCACCATTGAAGGTATGTTACCCGTGGGGTAGGATGTTGACTCTGTCGCTTGTTACAATGTGTATAGCGGTCCCGGACACAGTTAGTTGCACATGGAGCACCTCTGATGCATTGTGCTAAGCCACTTGCCAGGATGTGTGCAAAACATAGTGGGATATGGGAACCCCTCAGCTGTGGGTGTGCGGATCCAGGTATGTGCCTGTAAGGTATGGTCCGTCTATAACCTGTCATTGCAGGTGTGCTCTGCAGAGCCTACAGGCAGGTCCCAGTCACTGCAGAGATGTTGGAGTGGTGCATTATAAGGTGAGCCTTGCCTGCGTGCATCACAGGGGAAGATGCAAGCAATGTGTCACATGACCCCATGTCGCGCACGCCAGTTACAGCCCTGCCGGTGACAGTTATTGGAAACTGTGCAGGACAGGCAGTATAGCAGCAGCAAGAGCCTAGCATGTGAGCTGTACTCCCAGGGCTGACAGGTGCAAGTCATCTGTGCCACAGCATTGTGTTTGACCAGGACAGTCATAGCGGACAGATACCACATGCCTGTGGAATGACAATAGGAGCATAGGCAACTATTGAAGTGACACAGTCGGTCATTGTACAGTGGTATCGTGTCTGGACGAATGCAAAATGCTCCCCAGGGCTAGGCCCACACCCTCAGGGCTATAAGACTGGTGAGCTATTGCATGTCCCTGCACACGTAGTCTGTGAAGTGGCATTACAGGGCAGTCACACTAACATGGCGAATGACAGACATATCGTACCTGGTGAGGTGTGGCATGGGTGCATAGGTTATTTTGCAGAAGCAGTTACCCGACAGCAAGATGTAAGCGACTAACGCCTTGTGTAGCCTGCTGTGTGGAACTGCAGTGTGACACCCTACAGAGTCAGCTATGACTAGTGTGTTGTGAATGTTATAACACACTATTGGCTGTATGTGGTAGGCACACATGAGTCTGTGGTCTATAAGCTGGTGATGTTGTCTTCCATGATGGGGGCTACCTCTGGTGCCTACAGCGAGTATGGAGACGTACTGCACAGGTTGTCCTCATAGGTGTGGCCAGTAGTATAGATTATGTGAGACTATGTGATGGGTGGGGTGTGTTGCAAATGTTACACATCCCCAAATGACTGTCAGGTGCAGTCAGGGTTGGTGACAGCATTACCCCCAGCCATAGCTGTCAGCCTCCTGTCCCCAAATTGAGGAACATTAGCCTTCATACAGTGTGACAAATGGGCAAAACGTGGAACACTTACAACTGGCTTACTAACAGCGTCAACTAGGAAGGGCATATGGTGGCTAAAATAGGCTGGTCTTTCGTATAAAACAGATATTCCAATGAATCACTATGATTCTCATCTATCTAGCCATGGCTATCAGGTAAACTATGTACAACAATGAATGTGTGACAGACCCTTCCAATGTGGAACCTTGAGGAACATGCACCTTTTAGAACCCCAAATGAGGTACGTTCCCCGTAATGAGGTACACCTGAGAGCTATGGGCCCAGCACGGCTTCAGACGTGCATCCCCCACAGGCTGTAGTGCCATTTGTTGGGAAGTGAGCATTGAATGTGTACACGAGACAATTGCTCTATTGCCACATGTACGAAATATACCTCATATAGACAGGCAGTAGCACTGGTACGTGAAAGTTGGACATGCCTGCATATACAACCATGTCCCACAGGATATGTGCGTTACATGTGTACAACAGCTGTCATACCTTAAGCAAGCTGGGAAGTGTAGGACAGCCAGTGTACCTGTGGGAAATGGTGTGGAATGGGCGCTATAGTAATCATTAGCTCATGACATGCTCACATGTTCTGAACAAGTGCCTAGCATGACCATACAATACAGATAGGGTGTTGGATAATATCAACCCACAAGAGGTGATGACAGTCATTTAGGGTGGCACCGCACTATAACCCTGCTGAGTATGATGTGCATGTCCATGAACCATTAGCACTGCAGATGTTAGCAGTACAGATGTACAAGATAGCACGGATATTTGATTACAAATACCTTTGCATGTCACAGGTGTGTTCCACCAGTGGCCTGTTGACAGACCCACAACTACAAAAGGTGCAAGAGTGACATGTGAACAGCACATCTGTGCCAGATACAGTAGAACAGGGTTAATGTGTTGTACCCCACCCTCATTGTAGCCCATACCACACACACAAATGTTAGGCATCTGTGTATATAAGGCTGTGAATGGCCATGACCTATCAGTTTAGCTGTGTCAGTGTTGTGAACAACATACAGAATGGGATGTGTGGGTGAGGTGTGTGACATATGTGCACAGTCTGATGGATGATACCAGCAGTGTCACCGCTAGGTAAACATCCCTGTACCCATAAACTGCTACCTAGGTTGTGGTCAACATTATGGACACTGTGTAAGGGATGGTGCTGTGCAGTGCACCCCCGACATGGTGACGTCTCCAGGCCCCTTAGGTAGTCATCTGAGGTACCCATGTCATGTCAGGGTGCCATCCATGAGCACGGAGATCAGTGGCCAGGCATATACAGCACTGTGGTAACCAATATTGGATCACATACCACCTGTAAGGGGTAATGGCTATGCATGGATGTGCGATAACAGCCTTCACAATCCACACCTCCACTATGCAGCATGCCGTCTACCTTGCAGAAGGACATTTGCTACACCATGATGATGGACATGCTACATGTCCATATCCTGATTTATATGACATATGTCATGGGCAGCCACCATCCTAATACTAGGATCGTCACAGGCTGGACAGATCCCTGTGCCATATATGTGACATACTCCCACCATACCATGCAACCCTGTCCATCAAAGCTGCAGATGTCATCCCAGTCATACATGGTGTGATGGCCGCATGGTAGATGTACTATCAACTGACTGGATCAGTAATGTGGCACTGATGCAGCTTGCGCTGGCACAATGGCCGCCTGTAACAGAGTGGAAACCGTGCCCGCACATGCTATGGTTGATGACCATCCCTGCGAATGTCATCTGACTATCCATTGTCCCATGTCTATCACATGTGTTATACAGGCGATCCGTGTCAGGATGTTGAACAGTTGTACAGTGCTGTGTAGATGTTTATGGCAAAACACATGCATGTACAGGTGTCCATGTGTATGTGTGCATTGTCACTGCTCAAGTCCATTCCGGCTGTGTCTGTGTTGATATGTGACATATACACAGCATCCAGGTCAACAGTAGTACCGTGGACACATCGAGGCATGTGCAGATAGGTAAGAACACAAGTGCAGGCAAATAGACATGCCCACAGCAAGACAGCATTTACATGGAGTATGAATACTGTAATGAGGTGACACACATATATGGTGATGATATCCAATGCATAATGGGTGTGACATGTGTGACACAAACACGTCAGTCGTGTCAGTGTCATGGTGCTTTGCAAAGATAACTGTGCAGATGCAGTAGATGTCATAAAAATGTATGTGCAGCAGTATCTCTGTAAATCTCTGAAACTGTGACCTGTCACCATCATTATGTTTTACAGATAATGCCCCGTACATGCCTCCCAGCATACACCCGCCAGGAGGATGATGTCCTCATCCCACAGCTCCATGACAACTATGACTTGTTGTTCAGCCATGTGCCACAGCATGCCCAGCAGCGGGATGACCTGTGGCAGGATCTACGCAGGAGGGTGAACGATGTGGGTGGCCATAACCACACCTACCAGCAGGTGCGCAGACACTGCACGGACCTGATACAACATGCAAAACAGCGTGCCACTGCAATCACCAGGGAACAAGGTGGAACAGGTGGTGGGCCACCAACCCAGCCCCCACTCACACACACTGAGGAGCTACTGGCCAGTCTGGGGACACCCAGGGAACAGCATCCAGAAACACTAGCTGCCATCGTGGAGGTGGGTGTCTCCCAACCAATGAGCCTGGAGTTGCCTGGTAAGTCAGTAATGCACATATGGCTATTATATCCCATGTAGTTGCATGTGTCACTGTACATAATGTAAAGTAACAACATATGCCAGGTATGTGGACACATGCTGCATACTACAGTATGCTACGTTGTGTATGCACACATGTGCATACTATATGCTATTACACAGGTGAATGTGTGCACATGCACAGTGCAACCTGTGGCTGTCATACAGTCATGGATAATGTTCATACTGGTGTGTCACCCCTATACAGGTACCTCTGGCGTGCCACACAGAAATGGGTCCGTTGCAGGTGAGAATGTCATCAGTAAAAGGCATGTTACAGTGTAGATCTATTTGCCATGTGGCCAGTTAACACTTGCACACCTGAAGTTTGTTCCAGTCACAATATGCAGGTCGCACCACCGTGCATTCACACACACCACTCATGTGCAATATATTCACACGTAATGATACACAGACTTGAAACCACAGTACTTGTCATTGCGACATGTGTGGTCAGCTGTGCATACAACGGTGGAGATGTTCTACAATGGAGGCATATGTAGTATGCATTGGAACAACATGTGTAGTACGCACACAGTACCACACAGTGAGCTGTGATATGGGCAGCCCACAAGTGTCACCATTGTGTCATATGCCCCTGCATCGGGTGCACACATTGTGATGTGCCACCTGACATGTCCCAGACATGTAGTGTTCTGTCTGCAATATTGTCACACTATCACATGACCTATACCCCACATACCAAACATACAACTCGTTGTCTGCATAGACCCGTGGAATATGACATATCTGACATGTATGGGTGTATGTCATATGGGACCACACAGACATGTGGAGAAGATGCCCATCACACACAATTGGCCACCACATGTGCACACATGGCCATGGGGGATGGCCAGAGACATGTAGCCACACAGTACATGGGATGTGTATACACCCTGTTGCACATTGTCCACACATGGTCCAATTATAGCCTTAGTTGACCGATTATACAGTTGATGTGGTACAGTGGGCAACCTAAAAGCCTGTGCACAACTACTGGAGGTGTCACTGAAGTCTACCATATACGATCTGTCGAACATCACGACTGTGTTGCAGTTATGGCTATGCAATGTGTACATATTATGCATTCTACAGCAACATACATGCCTCATGTTGCCATGCAATGGCACAGTGTCTGTACTTCACACTGTATAGCAATGTAGATGGCTCACACTACCCTCCCGTGCTCATGCACATTTGCTAAACATGCATTCTATCTGTAAGGCATACACACAACACTGCAATGTGAAGCCCATTATGATGCTGTACATGTGTCAGGACACCATTGTGTCAAACATGTATGCATGTTAATGCACATGTCAGCAAATTACATGTCAAGGTCACGTCAGCCATGTGTACTGTTATCCTGTTCTGGGCCACATGGTGTATCACGGGGATGCATGCATACTACCATGATTGTGTGAACTGCATGCCTACTGATATGACACCTGCTTGCTGTAGTGTGCACCCCAGGGAGATATGCTTACTAACACTATTAATGTCTGAGCTGCATGCCCTCTGCTCTATCGCAGGCATGCTGCATGCCATCTGACAAATCACATGCATGGTGTGTCTGTCTGTGTGTCTGTGTGTGTGTCTATTGTACTTTCCAGTATTTCTTTGCATTCACAGGTGATGTAGGTGCGTTACCCTCCTGCGGTCCATCTGATGTTAGTGTCCCCACAGATACTAGCGGTGATGAACATATGCATGAGGTACAGGCAAGGTTGTCAGGGGCTGAATCTGTGCCAATGGTTACCATCCCAGCTATGTCCCCCTCTTCCCTGCACACAGTTCTGCTGCCAACACATACCGCATCACCGGTGGCCATAGTGGAAGGACAGTCAGCGTCTGTTGGCATGGAACAGGAATGTGTGGTGGCTACAGAAGGTGTGTCTACACATCATAGTGTCAGTGTAATGACTGCAGATGTGCCACACAGGCATGTGGCCGGTGCTGCTTGTAGGAGGACCTCTGGCAGACATGCACCTGCAGGACAGAGCGCAGCAGCTGGTATCACCAGACGCATTTTCCAGACTGTAATGGCGGCACAGGCATGTGCTGAATGGCAGAAAAGAGAAGGGCAGAGGCTGCAGAGGGCTGCTATCCATACCCTAAATGACAACATCCAGGCATTGGCAAATGCTCAACAGCAGATTGCTAATGTTCTGGATAGGCGACTAGTTGAAATGGCCGGAATCCTTGACTGAGGCATGACAATCCGCGAGCGGGAGCTGTCTGTGCTGGAACACCTGGTAGGAGTGAGGCGTAGGCCACGTGGACGTAGGCCAGCAACACCACCTAGTGTAGGTCGACGTGAGCGTGCCACCTCACATGCCCACTCCCATAATGCCGGTAGCAGTAGCAGTGCTGCTGCGCTGTCAACACCAGGACACAGCAGGCCATGTGGATGTGGCCCTGGATGGTCTCAGCGGGGACACATTTCCAGCGAACGTGTCGTCGGACAGTAGCCACTTTGTACCTCCACCTGGTAGTGCCCATGCAACCCCAGGCAGGCACAGGTCACGTGGCCGTGGACAGACACAGTGAGCTGTACAACCTGCACTGTACAATCTGGGGCTGTCAATTATACCCCATGTAGGCATCACAAATGGCAGAACTGTGTACACACATACATGGACACAGCAAACACAACTGTAGGGCTCCACAACATCCACATGCATTCTGCACAGACATGTCCAGTCAACTCACTGGCCCTTACACACACACATGATGTTATCCATTGGTGCAGCCTATGCACCTGGAAAACATATCACCCTGTGCATATGATGAAGCCTGTGCCACATCCCTGTCATCCACACCATCGGTGCAGGGTTATGCACATATATTCTGATGCACAGGGTGAACAGCATAGTGGGAGGTGTATGTAATACCTGTGTATGCATAGTGAGGGATGTGTATGTTGCAGTGGTTGTGTGCAGCCTATGCCCCTGGGAAACATATCACCCTGTGCATATGATGAAGCCTGTGCCGCATCCCTGTCATCCACACCATCGGTGCAGGGCTATGCACAAATATTCTGATGCACAGGGTGAACAGCATAGTGAGAGGTGCATGTAATACCTGTGTATGCATAGTGAGGGATGTGTATGTTGCAGCGGTTGTGTGTGAATACTGAGTTGTGTATGTGTCATAGGTTGTGTACTGTCGACATGCACCAGTCACACCATGTTGTGCAGGTGCAGCATGCATTGTGATGTGTTCACGGTGTGTGTCTCGGTTACATCTGTAGCACCATGTTGGTTGTGATATCCTGGTTCCCTCTATGGTGTACTTGCATGTGCCTACAGGTAGCAGTGTTTGCAGTCCCCCACATGTAACTGTGGAGTACACACAGGCACGTCTGGCAATATCAGCATGCTACATGTACCTTCATCCTGACTGTTGGACACACAAACATGACAAAGATGTCCGCACATATACTGCACCTGACGCATGTGGTCGGTGCCACAGGCTACACTAGACAGAGATGTGACATACATAGCAGGACACATTACAGGTATGGTGACATGGTGCAAGGGTTGTACACAGCGGCCTGGCCAATGATGATGTGAGGTGTCACTTGGTAGCTGGAGGCCACACTGTGCAGCAGTAGGACCCTGTAACAGTACATGAACATGGCCGCAGTCACGGGGTGTACACCACTATAACGCACACCCCATAGTGTGCAGCTGGGGACCCTTGCCTTTGTGGTCATCACCCTCATAGTACTATGCACCCACATGATGTGTCACAGAGAAGGGACATGCACAGGTAGCCAGTATGGCTGGGACCTATGGCATCAACAGGGTTGTGCAATGCATCACCATTACGGGTTAGTCAACACGTGGGGCCAGTGATAATTTCCCACCGTATATTAGCATACACACTCACACCAAGCACCAGACATACATACAGACACACACACACTGTGGTGACCACACATGTGTATACGGACAGCCGATGTGTGTGATGCACCTCACCAGCGAACGCCATGCTTCCCACATGGACGTATGTACACTTCTCTACAATGGTGTACAGGGATGTGTAGCAACTGGGACATATTTCCCGTGATATGTGGCATCCCTGGTCACACATTCGGACACACATGGCAATGCTGGGAATGATACACCAGCCATATGACACGTTTGATGGACATGCAGCGGTATTGATTGCATTATGTGTACCAACGCTATATCTGGCAAATGTGCTGCTATATACACACACAAGAGGTTGTAGGTGTTACAGGTGCCATATGACATATAGTTGTTAACACCTGACCGCTGTGTATGCATTATGTCAGCACCGTCACGTAACAGTGACATAGCGTACAGTTAGCACATGGCATGATAGGATGGTGTGTGACAAAACTGTGAGCCACCCCCTGCACACATACATCTAGACAGGTGGTTCACCACGTTATGTACACACATCCCTCCATACGTGCTGTTTGTATGTCACCATATACAGATGTCAATGATGGGTCTGCATTGCGTCTGCATGTCATAGGTATGTGCAACTATTATACGGACATCGGCCACTGCACATGCATGTTTGCTGCATGCACAGTACAGATGTCACATGTGTCTCCTGTTGCCATGTTTTTATGCATTGCTATTGTTGGACATGTGTGTTGACATACATAACACATGGACTGCGGTATGATATCACGGGTGTCACAGGCAACCAGTACGAGGGTATGTGTCCCGGTCAACACTGCTACACCCTGTAGTGTGAGCATTCAACAGACATGGGCCCACATTCAATTTGCGTGTGTAGCATTGATTAGGCCCGTGTTATGCACGAGGTACATCAAAGGCCATGTATGTATGTGTTGTGTGTGCAGTCCATGCACACATCCACACAATCACATGTATGACATACCCAGACATGTGTTCATTGGTGTACAGCAACAGCCAGGTGTCACAGCTGTGTAAGGGTCATGGTATGTCTTGAGCCAACCAGTTCATGTATACTGGTATCATAGCAATGCATAACACCTGTTGGATCTCTGTTGGTACGTGTGTACTCTGGACAGCTGGTGTACACCGCTGTACAGCACAGTGGTCATGTGTCACATGGTGTTGTTGGACCGTATGGCTGTGTAGTGCTGCACCAAAGACATGGTGCTGACTTGACAGCTACAGTGTACACTGCAGTGTGTACGTGTGTGACCTGCACCTGTGACAGCTGTGATGGCAGCTGTGTGTGTACAGGTCACTGCATGTGTGACCGCCCTGTGCGTGAGGGCAGTTATACCTTTCTGTGCCCTTCTGTGTGTACACTCCATCTGCATGCAAGATTGCCCTTTGCAACAGCTAAGTGTGTGAGCATGCCCAGTACGCTGTTGTGTAGTTGGACACACAGTACATTCCACACTGCGCCCTTCTGTGATTAGACTCCGTGTGCATGCAAGATGGCCCTTTGCAACTGCTAAGTGTGTGAGCATGCCCAGTACGCCGTTGTGTAGATGGACACACAGTACATTCCACACTGCGCCCTTCTGTGATTAGACTCCGTGTGCATGCAAGATGGCCCTTTGCAACTGCTAAGTGTGTGAGCATGCCCAGTACGCCGTTGTGTAGATGGACACATAGTACATTCCACACTGCGCCCTTCCGTGATTAGACTCCGTGTGCATGCAAGTTGGCCCTTTGCAACAGCTAAGTGTGTGAGCATGCCCAGAACACCATTGTGTAGATGGACACACAGTACATTCCAAACAGACGTGTGATACTAAGCGTGTGGGCATGGCCATTGACATCCTGTATAGCCATGGTGGTCATCCAGGCACCAGATGTCCAATTTCAATGTGACGATGGATGCCTACATTGAACACACTTGTTGCTCTCTTGAAGGGTGTACTGTCTGTGGCGCATCCCGTATCTATTCAGTGTTGTTGTGCTCCATAGATATTTAGTTGGCCCATTGACAGCACTGGCGTGTTTGTGTACGTCAACCTTGGGACGATAATATGCTTTCAGACCGCTCACTCTCTAAACATTCCCTATCGGCATCTTTGCCTTTGCGGATGATGTCACCCACCTAGAAGTATGCCTCTTGGAGTGCTGTGGTCAGTAATGTCGGTAGCGCATTCTGTAAATGCGTAATGCTGTAGTGTGTTAGAGTAGATAGGTGTGTGTTCAACTCCCGGCCTTTCCAAGTGTGTGTGTGTGTGTGTGTGTGTGTGTGTGTGTGTGTGTGTGTGTGTTTCCAGCTGCCTGGGGACACAGTAAAGCTTTTGGATGCCTCACAACACATACATTCCCTATCGGCGTCTTTGCCTTTGCAGATGATGTCACCCACCTAGAAGTATGCCTCTGGGAGTGCTGTGTTCAGTAATCTCGGTAGCGTGTTCTGTAAATGCGTAATGCTGTAGTGTGTTAGAGTAGGTCGGTGTGTGTTCAACTCCCGGCCCTTCCAAGTGTGTGTGTGTGTGTGTGTGTGTGTTTCCAGCTGCCTGGGGACACAGTAAAGCTTTTAGATGCCTCACAACACATACATTCCCTATCAGCGTCTTTTCCTTTGTGGATGATGTCACCCACCTAGAAGTATGCCTCTGGGAGTGCTGTGTTCAGTAATCTCGGTAGCGCATTCTGTAAATGTGTAATGCTGTAGTGTGTTAGAGTAGGTAGGTGTGTGTTCAACTCAAGGCCCTTCCAAGTGTGTGTGTGTGTGTGTGTGTGTGTGTGTGTGTGTGTGTGTGTTTCCAGCTGCCTGGGGACACAGTATTGCTTTTAGATTCCTCACAACACATACATTCCTTATCGACATCTTTGCCTTTGCGGATGATGTCACCCACCTAGAAGTATGCCTCTGGGAGTGCTGTGTTCAGTAGTCTCGGAAGCGCGTTCTGTAAATGCATCATGCTGTAGTGTGATAGGGTAGTTAGGTGTAAGTTCGATTCCCAGGCCTGCCAGATGTGTGTGTGTGTGTGTGTGTGTGTGTGTGTGTGTGTGTGTGTGTGTGTGTGTGTGTGTGTGTATATGCTCCCGTCCTCCTGGGGACTCAGGTTATGCTTTTAGACGCTTTGCAATACAGATGTATCCTGCTGACATCTTTGTCTTTGCGGATGTTGACACGCACCTAGTAGAATGCCTGTGTGTCTACTATGTTTAGTCATCTTGGTAGCATGTTCTGTAAATGCGTCAGGCTGTTGTGTGATAGGGTAGTCATGTGTAGGTTCGATTACCAGCCCTGCCACATGTGTGTGTGTATGTCTGTATCTCTCTCTCTCTCTCTATATATAAATATATATATATATAAATATATATATATATATATATATATATATATATATATATATATATAAAATCTATTTTCTGCCCATACCTCTGCTCTTGTATGGACAGCTGACTGTTTCATGTATCGCATATTTGCATAGCTTTCACATACCAAAGAGGTATGTTGCAACTCCCAACATTGTCCATGCAACGTCCGTGTTACGGGCGGTGTTACACGCACTTACAGGCGTTTGCTGTATATCTTGGCAGACATCTATCCTTGCTGTACTCTCACGGTACTCGTACATGCCGGAGGCTTCATGTATCATGGCCTAGTTTTGATGTGTGTATGTCTATTTGTGCTGTGTGCATGGCTCTGGGTATGTCCCACTATCATCATTTGTAAAGGTGATAGCCCTATAGGTTCTTCATGTAGACTGCTGTGTCATTTGACATGTCAGCACATACCGAGAAACACACACAAAAAGTGAAAAAGGACCCGGTCCCAAAAAGAGCGCAGCCAATATGTTCAGTGAGCACAGCCAATTTATTCAGTCAGTAAACGCTTTCGGTAGAGTAGTTTACCCCACCTTCCTCACCTTCCTCAGACAACAATACCTGCGGACAGTACTGCACTTCCTACTGCAGCGCATTTCATACCTTCTGCATTATCTTGCAGTCAATATTGCTGTTTTCTCACACATGGATCTGTTTCTGTTCATACCACTCCACCTCCTAGAGCAAGTTGCTGGACAAGGCCTTATCTGATAGTGGGACACATAGGGGCAGTATTGACATGTTGCTCTTACAAACGTGGATAGTTGACACAATAATAGGTTTTGCATTAGTATGGCTTTTCTGTCGGATTTGGTGTCTTACTCACATGTTTGTCATTATTTCATGTCTTCAGTTATCATGAAAGTGCCAGAATGTTACTGTTGTTATGTGGAACACACCAAACATATGAGGCAGAACTCTGCACATTCTGCGTAAATCTGTACAGTTGCGGAGTATGTGTCTGTAACAAAATATCAACTTTCTGACATCAATACACACACTGTATGGCTGCATCACAGGCCACATGCCATTACATTTATATTGCAGGACACACCCACCCAGACAGTTGTATTCCTCACACAGGCCAACAACTGCTTATCCACACTAATTGGTCTATCATGTACTGTATGTGTGCACCGGTATTTGCGCTTTCCGTCAGTGGCAGAGCTCACGTACATGTCTGGGGGACTGGACATTGTTACGGTGACACTGCATGACACCCTGAGGGACACATTACTTTTGTGTCTATTAACCTTCCACATTGACATTCACAGGGCATACGTTGTCATTCACATTTGTCGGAGTACATGCATGTGTCTTGTACATGTTTTCTCATTTGTCCTGATGTCTTTCTTCTCACCTGTCCACCTAGTATCACTAGTTCTGTACATGTATTTTGGACAGGTTACCTTCATACCCCTAACCTGTACACATTATGAGTAAACGCCCTGATGTTTGACCTTGTTACATTTGTCATAGTGATGTGCCTTTCTGGTAAATTGCTGGCAAGGCATTACGGACTGTGCGGTAGATAATAGTGACTGACATTTCCATTACATGATTAGTAACACTCATAACATCCATATTCATGGGTACGCCAGTATTCTCACGACGTTCTGACTTTGTCTGGGGTATATCTAATATAATCCCTATTTGTATTTCATGTACTATGCCTTAGTGCAGCTGTGTTATTCTGACAGTTTGCCAGTTATGGGGACCATCTTGGTCGTACTCATGTCCATCCATGATAATCGTCTACATGACACTGATATAGGGCCCTACATATTGCCAAAATGGTTTCCGCAATATCCAGTGGATGGTTTGCCCCATTATTGAGAATATAGGTGTGTGCTATACCCACATCACTCCCACGGGGCGGGCCTACGAAATCCCTGCCAAACAACACCTAGGCCCATTTCTGCATACCCATGATTCCCATACCTGACAACCCTCTACAGTACCCATTACACATGTTTAATGTGTGCGGTACTGAAGTGTGGAGACACTTATATGCACTCCCCACTCTCCGGATATCAATTCGTATGTCATACATTCTATCGACACATGTGTCGTCACCCTTGCACCTGATACTGTTGCATGTACAGCTATTTCGTATTTGCTGCGGTCACTTATTTTGCGTCAATGTCGGTTGACACTACGTAAGATTCAATTTTTGGAGTCCTGCAATGGACACCTATCTGCATGTTTAAAGTGTAGAACTTGCTGGACTGTCACTTTCTGGCCATTGGTTTGGAATGCTGCGGTTTATTCACCTTTCCTGCATGTCTGTTTGTCTACCATTATTAGATATAACGTCGCCTATTTATGTACATATGTCATATCTACGGGACATAAGTCTGTTGTGTATACATATATACATGTACAATCCTCATTTCATAACTTGCTTTGGTTT
Source organism: Protopterus annectens (assembly GCF_019279795.1). Taxonomy (NCBI): domain Eukaryota; kingdom Metazoa; phylum Chordata; order Ceratodontiformes; family Protopteridae; genus Protopterus; species Protopterus annectens. The sequence continues at coordinate 773,841,058 of NC_056731.1, forward strand.
ACGTCTGTGGATTATGTGTATACACATATATCTATATCCATACCATACCTTTCCACTATACAGATTGTCGCAGAGTGTACAGCTGCTTGCCCCTTTATCTTCGCTGTGTTTTAAATAAACCTGTGTCTGTCTGGCAATGTCGTGGCATTTCATTTGAGACTTACAGTGGGGATTTCTGGCAAGCAGTTCAGGTTACGACTGTATACCCTTCAGAGAATCCATGCTACTGACACACCCGTTATTCTATCCACTTTCTATGTTTGTTCTGGCAAATATCTGGTGTTTGTCCCTATTTGTACCGATAGTTTGCATGGCTTTGTCCGGTTTCATATTTTACGAGGTTAACAGGTTTGAGCCATGTATAACCAACATGGGGGAAACAGCATTCATTTACTATGCTGTGAGCGGATCACACACGCACAGGCGCACTTGCATTTCCTTATTGTGGGTTACGCGCAGGCGCGCATGATGCATATCCTTATTGTGGGTTACATATGTTTACTAAGTCTTGGTGCTTACGTGGGCTTTATTACTTGTGACAGTACCAGTAATTATCTGTAATACGGTTAACGGATGTTTGCGAAACACACGTTCACCTTTACATATTTAACTGTCTGTACATCACAGACACATTCATTACACTTTCACATTATATGTGCTGTAGTCGTTGTTCAACCGGGACTGCATTCACGTTGGCCGGATGCTGTAACCACTATATGTTTGGTGTTCTGACTCATTTATATGCATACCCATAGTACATAGCTACATTAACATATGCCTCACCGCTTAACTTACGTCACAGGCATCCATTCTCCTGCTGGGAAAAATGCGGTACTACATGTTACACATTCCCTATTCCCTACTGCTCTGGACCCACGCTGCATATTTGATCACTGCAGGGATATTCAGAACCCAAAGGCTTATAGTCCTGACACATACAGGTCTTTAATTGTCAGGGTGTTCATGTGGTGATCTGGGTTTAGGCTTATCTGCCTGTTGAACGGAACTGCCCTGACCGCGTTCAAATGTCAGACAAAGCACATGGACAGGGTTTGTCCATTTTAAACATTTAATCTGTGTTTACAGACACAGGTGTTTGGGCACCTGTCAGCAGCTTATGATGTTGGCAATACATAATATGGGTGGGGGCAGTTACGATACATAATCCACGGTGAGTGGTGTTCCCATTCACATTTGACTATTTCCTGTATTCATTCTTATGAGGGTTATTATTTTGCACATGACTTAACTATGAATTAACTACGGGTATGCAGTAGTACAGTCAACATATGTGATGGCTTGTTACAGCATATATGTACGGACCTCTGTAATACTGGGGAATACCCCACATCCTTCACAGCATTTCCTGCTTATGTACATACTATCATTCCTTGAACTTTTGAAGCTTGTGAGAGCAGTAATTACATCTGTCCCTATTTGTCCACCCATCCTTTTAGGCTTTGTCCAGGTTTTGTTGCTGTAATAGGTTGAGAGGTGGTGTCGGTATGTGATTGAGTTGAATATATACTGTCGATAATTCAGTGGGGAGTAGGGTTACCACTTGTTCCTCTTTGCGAGGGGAGGTCCCACTTTGGACAGTTGTGTCCTGCGATGACAAATGTCCTGTGATTTTAAGACAATAATATATTTCTTCATTTCTGTACTAGTTGCATGATACAGGTATTTTGTATCTGGTACACATAACTATTATTTGGGATAGCATAAGCTATTCAAATGCTATGGCATTAGCTTTTATCTTGGCATACACGTGTAATTCTGTACTTTGCACAGGCCGGGGGTATGTTTTATCCTGCAAATTCTCACATTTCTACAAGGGATGTCCCACCTTGGCCATCTGAACAGGTGGCAACCCTAGTGGGGTGACCTGCATGGTGGACCATCCTGCGTAGTATGAATTGCATGTCTGTGTAGATACTGGCCAGTACCGTGACTACACATACATGTTTTGTCCAGATGTGTACAGTAATGAACACAGTGGTGTGTAAACAACTCTGAGGTTTCAACGGGTTACTTATTCCATGCGGGATGTACATACATTTTGCCATAACATTAACGCATGGGCATTTGGATTTACGTACCTGTGATGGGATGTTTACAAACGTGGGATACATATTTGCAATCCGGACACTGCCTAGGACGATACTTCCTACTACATATGGGGAATACCCGCTATGTGTAGGTGTACGGATGCGCAAGGCTGGTAGCTGGATTTGGTGGACATTCGGACATGGGTGCGGGTTTTGTGCTATACAGGGGTTGTTGCGTATTGCATTTGCATGCATGGGTTCTACTTTTGGATATCCCGGTTCCGCATATAGCATCCTATGTGTATGTGACGGTTACGTTCCTGTTCATGTGTATAGCACATTTTAATATACATATGTTTATGTGTGTTTGATATACAATATGGACTGTCAGGTTTCTTTACGGTTGTTATATAGCCACAACTGCCCTACTGTGTACTATAACTACCACTGTGGGACTGCTGGTGACCATACCCATGGGGCTAGACATGTGTATTGGCGGCGCGCTGACATGATGCGCTTCACTTCCACTGGGTATAACTTCTGACAGTGCAGTACATTACGGACACACGATTTTAAATGTCATTTGTTCCATGGACAGAAACTTATATTATGTTGCGTGCATTTCTGTTTTGTTCTCCATTTTGTGTGGCCGGGAACTGTCTTGCATGCTTTGCATATGTTTCATTATCCACGGACACTGTTAGGTGCGATTACTATTGCAGGCAGGCTATAATATTCAGCAGTTTAGGTTGCTCATCACCTGCCGACATTGACACGCCTCCAGGCGCAGCTTAGTAATGCCTCATGCACTCGTGCACGAGTCCTATGCATGTGGATGTGGTAGCGGCGCACCTTCATTAATATGCATATGGTGTTACTACACCATTTATACGCCGCACGGCCGGCGCAGGCCTTACACCGGCCTTGCGCCGAGCTTCATGAAACCGGGGGAATGTGTCATTTCCTTTTATAATGCTTGACAATTCTCCCTTGTTAATCCATCACACAGTTAAAGTCATACCATCTATATAAAACACTACACTATACTTCCTTGAAAACAAAGATGTTTAAAACCGGATTCATATAGTATAACAACTAAAAATCGAACTGATCTAATACGGTAAACATTTCATTTTTAAAACACATGCTAATGACAGATTTAATCCATAGGGACCATTTGCATTGGTGTTTAGCTGCCACTGCAGTTCTTTTACCTCTACTCTGATTGATCATGGTCCCTCGCCATTTACTTCAATAGCATCTAAATCAAAGAAACTTAATGCATGATCCCTGTATTCCTTTATATGTTTGCATAATGCATTATTTTGTTTATTCACCATGATATCCCATCGCCATTTACTTCAATAGCATCTAAATCAAAGAAACTTAATGCATGATCCCTGTATTCCTTTATATGTTTGCATAATGCATTATTTTGTTTATTCACCATGATATCACAAATATGTTCATAAATTCTTTCCTTTAACAATCTCTCAGTTTTACCTGTGTAGTAACAAGGACAATTCCTGCCCTGAGCTTTGAAAAGCACTATTTGGGTGCAACAGTTACAGTCCTTGGGGCAATTAGCTCTACCTATACCCACAACTCTTCTAAACATACCCTCCTCTATGTGGGGACAGAGTTTACATCTACCACATTTCCACACGTATATATTTCTGTTTTTTATGGCCTTTGTTGGGTCTGTTCTCAATCCTCTTGATATAGTTCTTCACACACACCATTCTTTTTTTATAACCAACGCAAGAGGCGTTACCCAGTTTCTTCCAATCTATTCCACTAAGTTAAAAGATTTTCCAGTTTCTGTAAATAATACCGCCAATATTTTCAGCATAACTACTATAGGTAAGAACACAAACCCACCTATACAGTTTTGAGTGTTTTTTGTTCTCAACTGCTTCATTGGTCCAAAATTCATAAAGGCTTATAAACACCATCAGACCTTTTCTTTGTACACTTCTATAAAAATATGGTCTAGAAAACTTTCTGGATAACCTGTATTTCTTATCATATGTCTTAATTTTTTTACTTTCCTCACAAAATATGTCATTAGTTGATGCCATACACACCAACCTTACTAGTTGGTGTTTTATCAATGCTTTCTTCTGAAATTGTGGGTGGCAACTATTGAAATATAGCAATGCATTCAAGTATGTCAGTTTTCTGTATATGTTAGACACAAACCTTTCATGATCCAGATCCTTTCTAAATTCTACATCTAAATAATCTAGACTGTTATGGGATTTTTCCATAGTGAATCTCAAAAATGCAGTGGTATTATTTATATATAAAAAACCTCTATCAATCTACTCTCATTGTCCTTCCAAAAAAATCACTATATCATCTAAGAATCTACAATATAAGACCCACCCATCCTTGAATACTGAGTTACAAAGACATATATGTTCCCAATGAGTGATTTACCATCACAATTTCGAATATGTTTTGTGCGAGTAAAGACTTGAAAAACATTGTCGAAATTTACATTAGTGAATGATAACAGGAACAAATAAAAAATGTCAATAATTTGAATTCGAACTTTTGACATTTTTTCTAACTTACATCAACATACAATGCCATTTAAAACATGTTTTGCAGGGGGGGCAAGCCCCCCTGCACCCCCCCATATGGGGACTGAGCCCCCACATGCCCCCTCCAATTATATATACTAACTCTGAGGACGCACTACAGTGAAGGGACAGGTACATGTCCCTATCCCCACTGTAGTGCGATCTACACTCAGAATGCCGAACTCACAAAAGTTCAAATGCACACTGGCAATCACCCTTTTGTGTCTTGAATTCTGAGTTGCAAACACATATATTTTCCCAATGAGTGGTTTACCATCTCAATTTTGAAAATGTTTTGTGCAAGTAAAGACTTACTTGAAAAACATTGCCAGAATTTACATTTTCCCTGTCCCCTTCCATAATACACATCACACCAAATGACATTTGACGACCTTTATTAAATTTCCATAACATAATTTTGATTACCAACTTTACAACATGATTCCAAGTACAGCATAACATCCTTGTAATGTTAATCAGGGCAGTGTACCTACTCACCCTGCTCTAGTAAGCAGCATCCATACCTCTACTCACTTACTTTACTTATGAAGCAGCGTTCCATCTCACTTCATACACCATTCATTATAATGTTAATCAGGGCAGCATACCTACTCAGAAGGGGAACAGAAGAGGGCAAGCCTATCTCTCTTCTCTGCCAACCAGCCTGACCAGGCTGTTCTCCCTCCCTACTACCCAAAATTGTTCAATCCACTTTCCATAAAGGGAAGGATCAAGCCAAACATCATTTGGTATACCCATCATCTGTAAAGCAACTTAGAATCCCGTCATAAACCCCTTTGCCATGCCATCACTGAAACACACCATAATGAAACTAAATAAAGTAGGATTACCGTGACCCATTGTAACACCGGAACAACCACCAAGAGAACACATACCCTTTTAACCTGCTTCCTTCAAAGCTGAAATCATGGCTCAAACTGAAAGTATTGACAGCCTATAACCACAATAAAACCACAAACTACAACCCTTTGAACTCAAAATGGCACCCAGTCAAACAACTAGTAGCAAGTCTCACCCCCAAGACCTGGTTAATCCTAGCATATTCTATATGTGCAAGAACTCCATTACTGTAGGGAACAGTCTAACTCCAACTTAAATGTCCTACCTTAGCTGGCAGAAACCAGCACCCCTTGCCTACAGCTGCCTTATCCTGCAACCAGGCTTCCTTTAAACCTAACTCCCCTGCAACCATGCACCCAGTTTCTAAATCCACCCCAATACAGCCACCTACCTACCATGCTTCCTAAACCCTATCTAAAATTCATCCAAAACCCAAAGTAAAATGATCCTTGTGCTATTCTGTAGAACCTTAACCTGGTATGCAACATTAACACTACTTACTCAAGGGACACATTTTTCACTCCCAAAGCTACCATCCATTAGGAAAAAATGCCAACATCTTGCAAAATACCTCATTGTCCCTCCCCCACCTAAAGTTCAAACTGGATGAGTGAATGCAACCACCCAAGGTTCCAAGAAAGCAAAGATTAAACTTTACTGGCTTGCAAGAGCCATAAGGCTGCAGCCTAATAAGTTCACATGCTCCTATGAATGTTGTGACTCTACTCATCCCGTGGAATCCCCACACTCCTCAACACCCCTACCTACCTTTCCTTACTTGCCCCTGCAGAAACCAGGACTGCATTCTGTGAATGTATTTTTCTTAGATTTTATGCATTTTTACCTGATGTTGAATACTATAGCTAACAGTGTGCAGATGTTTATCCTTCTTTTATAATTTCTTTCATTTCACTCTTCTGAAATACAGACTAGGATTTTTGCAATAATCTGTGAATGACCACTGCTGTTTAATTTAAATATGCAGTTAGTGCAAAATGAATGCAAGTGGAAACCTCTACAAGCAAAATAAATGTTATACTGCCTTTCTGTTCATTGATACCTATACTTTTAAAGGTCAAGCTATCATTTTCCACCAAAGAGAATAGTGCGACTCACCAAATGCATTTCAGTGTTATCACATTTGCTTGAAATTGATTTGCTGCAAATGCTTTTCTGTGATAATTTACCACATCTCTAAAATGACTGGCAGGTTACAGAGTTCATGTTTCTCTCTGATATGGCAATATCAGTGCAGCTTGTATAAGGATATAGAAGAATGGAACTTGTTTTGTGGGTGCATCTTCACATTAGAAATGTTTTATGCTGCAATGCATATCATTTATATTTTTAAAGAAGAACTATGCTTTGTCCCGGTCCCCAATAACACACATCACACCAAATGAGAGCTATCTCAGCCCTGGATGAGGACTACTGTAAACAGATATTTCCCAAGTTTCCTTTATGTACGCATCTATCCTGTCAACAGACCCTATTCAGTCAGTGAGCCCACCATGGGCATGTGCAACAACAAGCCATACACTCCCAGACACCCCAAAGCCTGCAAAACAACATCTCCCAACTCTACTAGGCTGAATTTGTGCATTCCACCCATTATGGACATAACACAGCTGAGGGATCTGATGGTCATGACACATATGCAAGGCAACGAACACACTAACCAGCCCGAAGCCCGCAAAAACCCTCACAGCTTCACTTAGGCCAATACCCCAAGCCGAGAATTCCGAACCGAGAGACCACTGCAAAACCACCACTGATGAACTGAGCACCCCTCCCCAAGACAAAACCAATTCAAAGCCTCTTTTTCTTTTTTCTTTTTTTTTTTTTGAGTTTTACATCAGGAGAAGCCGAGCATGCACACCGTCCCCACCGTCACAAAGGGGGCACAACCAACCCACTGGAAAAGGACCGGCACAGCTCAGGAACCCACCGTACAGCAACCGGGAAACCCAAAACCAACAGACACTCAAACAGAAGCGCAGCAACAACAAACTCTGCCCCCAGTGTGAATCCTTGTAACCTTCCCACCGGAATGCGTACAGAGTGACATATGCCCATCCATCCTCATTACTTCTCAACCTCCCCACCTGACAGTTAACAATCCTTGCTCATGTGCAAAAGCAACAGCTACCCGCCTCAAAGCCTGTGAAAATAAAGACATACCACTCAGTCACAGTAAAGCAACAACAGAACCCACCAATAACAAGTGCAGTACCTCCTCACGGCTGTCATCACCCTCAACTCCAAAACGTTTGCTAGACCCCCAACAGATCAACAACCGCCACTGTGGGACCAAAAGTGAGAAATAACTGTCAGGCCTTGCTCCCCCAACCTAAAACGCACCCAAACAAATGATTTTTTTTTTTTTTTTTGTCCTCCAGCGGCCCACAACAAATCGCCTCAATGGATCACACAGCTTGGCCACAACCACACTGGCCAAACTCTCAGGGAAAGCATCCAGACAAAGCCATAAATCAAAGATCGGTAAACCCAAGACCAAGATGATTTTTTTTGTGTGTTATTATATATAATATTGCTCCCACAGCCTCAGAAGGTAGACGAACAACAAGACAAACCATACCTCAATATGAAAAGGCTAAAAGCGTGCAAAAGGTGCTTACCCCAAACAAGCAACCTATACATATACGCAAACATGACAGACTGTAAGCCTGAGAAACCAACTTTAAAAATACTATACACATGCCAAAGCACATCGCAAACTAAACATACAATATCGCCACTTATACACCACAGATAAAGGAACGCAATTAAAGATACATTACATAAGCTTCCTACTTGTGTGTTTCATTATCCCAGTGTTATTCCACCACTGCATGCAAGGCAACAATGGGTACTCCACCATTACTTAACCCTGTCGCCTAACCACTCTAATTCACTCACATACCAACAAATCACAGAAACAGAATGTGAAAGAATTGGAAAGCATTCCAATGCTAACCACCCATTCAGTGCACCTCCACACCTAGGCACAAAGGCAACATATCAATGCAAAATGAAACTAGTCTGTATGTATTTGGCCATGCCATGCCTCCCCACCCCTTGACAACTGCCCCAACTCAGAAACCCACAAGGTACCAGTATCACAACTAAGACCACCACAGCTTTGGAAATCTATTACCAATGAAGGAAATAATGTACCACCACACTCACCACACTCTTCATCTCTCCACCAACCCCAAGGCCTACCTGACCCTCAAAGTTCTCACAGGTCATCTCGGATGTAAACCTGCTTTGTAGCAAGTTCATGCCAAATGTGATTGCTTGACCCAACTATACTAGCCTAAACCTCTTAAGCCCCTCCCCATTATTATATCATTTCCTCCCAAACATCCCTGCCTCCCCTTAACCCTTTCACCTCCCCAACCCACTTAACTCCCCTTAATATTAACCTAACCCCCCCCCCCCCATGAAGATGTCCCAGGACAACTTAGTTTGTTGCCAAACTTCATTTAGTGAATGATTACAGGAACGAAAAATATCAATAATTTGAATTCAAACTGTTGACATTTTTTCGAACTTACATCAACATCCAGTGCCATTCAAAACACATTTTGCAGGGGGTCATCATCACGATTTTGAAAATGTTTTGTGCGAGTAAAGACTTACTTGAAAAACATTGTCAAAATTTACATTATGAATGATAACAGGAACGAATCAAAAAATGTCAATAATTGTAATCTGAACTGTTGACATCTTTTCGAACTTACATCAACATCCAGTGCCATTCAAAACATGTTTTGCAGGCAGACAAGCCCCCCTGCACCTCCCACACCCCATCTATTATATATACTAACTCCAAGGATGCACTACAGTGAAGGAATAGGTACATGTCCCGATCCCCACTGTAATGCGATCTCCACTCAGAATGCCGAACTCACAAAAGTGTGAATGCAGACTGGCTATTCGCTCTTTTGTGTCTTCGGCATATTTTGGTTCATTAATACAAACCATTGAAAACATCCTATCACACATCTGCCATTGCAGAGATGCAGCTTGACAATATGATGTAAACCCAATGAGCCTTAACCTTTTTTTGCAAATATCGGAACACATGCTGCCCCCATTGCCAATCCTATTTTTTGCTTATAAATAGTCTCTTTGAAAAAATATAATTGTTCTCTAATAAACCTTTCATCAAAACAATGAGGATTTTAATAGTGCTATTATCCAGAGTATCCCCATTGTTCATATATTCAAAGAGCCAACCTACACCTACTTGATGTGGTATGATGGAAACAAATCTTTAACATCAATTATTATAGATATTATTTGCTCTCTATACAAGTCATCGCAAACTTTCCTTAAAAAATTCCAAGAATCCTTATGGATGTGTGACTCATGTTTCAACACTTCCTTTAACTCAATCTCTATAAACTTGGCCATTCCAAAAGACTCAAAGCCCTTTGCATCCACTATGGGTTGCATAAATAGGGTCCGTTTAATTTTTGTGAATCTTTGAGATGCCAAAAATACTTGGGATGCAAGGATGTTCAGTTTTTAAATACCTGTGTTCAGTGTCAGTGATCTGTTCTGGCATCAATAAGTCAAAAATGACTAATCCTATCTGGAAGAGATATTACTTTCTGACAATTACAAGGAAGTATCAAGGAACCAGTTGAACACTACATATGCTAACATATATTTAGTCATTTATGGCTTATTAATGCAGGAACACATCACTAAGACTGAACACAGATATTTAAAAATTAAACATCCTCACATCCAAAGGCAGCATCTCATTGTATTATTCGGTGACTTATATACTGTGGCAGGTAATTATTCGGAAGCGTTCATTAGAATGTAAGTATTCTTATGGGTGTACACTCTTAATGGGCAAAGTGTCGCTTAACAGGAGTGACCCAACAGCATGTCTGGTTAAGTGACTTGCTCAAAGTCACAAAGTAGGCAAAAGGAATCAAACCCTGCAGCTTTGACTACAGGAAGCACTTCATTAACATAAGCGCCAGACAACTCCAAATCACTTGCAAGTGTTGCAGAGACATGCAATCTCTGAACAATAAAAAGTATGAAATTGTAATGACTAGTGTAGATCAGTGTGTGTACAACTTTAAGAAGCTTTCTAGAGGCTTGCACAAGTGCATAAATACTGAGCATGTGTGAGCCTGGCTGCCATTTTGTAGTAAGCTGTTGAGATATAAGCATGCATGCTGTTTAGCCTGTCTGTTAATCAGTTTGTTTATATTTTGTAAAGCTGCTATCCAGCCTGATGTGCTTCTTTGTAATAAAGCATATAAACAAAGTACCAAGCCTGTTTGTCATTTATAGCAGAGAGAGACAAGTGACATATGGTGCCAGAAGTGGCATGTCTGGACATGTAGCCAGAAGGGAATCCAGATTCTTCAGTTGAAAACCAATAGGCACTCTATTAACACTGGAGGAATACATAGGCGCGAATCATCCCTACTTCATGTATAACTCGCAAAACAGGTCAGAAACGAATTTCAGGTATTAAAACTTGCTTAAGCTATTTCTTATTCACAAAATATGAAACAAAGTATTTAGAACGCTCTAAATGAATTTCTTTTTTTTTTTTTTCAAAACAGGTTTATTGTTTTAACATACAAGAGAAATATCATAACAATTTTATACAAGTAATTAAAAATAGAAATGATTATAACATTCAACAAAACAACTAAAGTATTTACAAAGACATCCACTACAATCAGATCAATTAATTAAACTAAAATACCATGCTATTGAAATTAGGATTTTTTTAACAAATTTTGTAAATTATCCCATACAATATAATAAGATGTTTTTCTAGTTGTTCTTGACCTAATTGTGTTTATTTCCATATGGCACACTATATTCATAACATTTTTAAATTCATTGAACGAAGGAGGTGTATCTGAAATCCAATTTCTGGTTATTATTTTACTAGCCACTGCTAGAATAGACCATAACAAGGGAAGCTTAACCTTTTTAACACTTTGAGGTACAGGTGTGCTGAATAATATAAGAGATTTAGAAATAATGAAATTATCTGTAAAAAGAGCCTGCAAAAATTCATTAACTGACTTCCAGTATTCTTTCAATTTTATACAGTCATAAAACATATGAGCCCAGTCAGCATTAATTTCTACATTACATCTCTTACATAGATTATCTTTATTATTTATTTTATTCATCATCAAAGGTGTATAAAAAGATCTATGTAAAAATTTCCATGTATAAAGTCTCCAGACAATGGAAGACGTAGTTCTATAGGCAGATTCCAATATATATTGTTTATCTTGTTGATTTGGTGGGTCCCCATTAATAGAAGTGAAATAATTCCAGTATGTATCTACACTGTAAAAGTTTCTTGTCTGATAATTTTATGTATGTATGAAAGTTTACCTTTATCAGAAACTTTATGTTGTAAATTTAATATCAAGTAATCAATCAGTGTTGGAATAGATTCTTTAACTGTTATAGACATTAGATCTATTCTATCAATGAGATGTTGTCTAAAGGTCTGAACCTCTAACCAGCAAGTTTCTCTTAGATCAAATTCTTGTTTTAAGAAATCTAGATTTTTAACTTTATTATCAGATATCAACTGATACCAGTACTTTAGATCATTATCTATAGCTAAATGAGTTCCTTCAGAAGTAGATGACAAAAGCATACCCTGAGTATCCATTATAGGGAATATAATAAAATTCCATTCCCTATACTTAGGGTGCATGAATATAAAGTTACGATAGCTAATAATAATATTTAATGGGTAACAAACCATATGTTTAGGTGTAATAGGTGAAGTACAAAATTCCTTTAGTAACCATAACATGGAGTTATTTACAATCATATTTTATGTGCTAAGGAGATTTTCATGAAGTGCATACTAATTAGCTCCCAATATTCTTTCCATTTTGCGACATATGACTGATCTATTAATAAAGTAATAACTTTTACAATAGAAGAGATAGTATATAAATTAAAGTCTGGAAAAGAAATACCCCCTTGAGACCAGCTATTAGTATGTTTCTTTAATGCAATCCTAGGTCTATTAGGTGCCCATAAGAAATTTAACATTAGTGTATTCAGTTTCTTGATAATTATTTTTGTAGGTGGAAGTATTATTGATTGTATTAAGTATAAAATCTTGGGGAATATTACCATTTTAATAATTGTAAGTCTCTCCTCCATAGTAAAAAACATATTATTCCAGGTATTAAAAAGATTTTGTATATTAAGAAAACAGGTATTATAATTGTTATATATAATAGATTTAATATCTTTAGATAGTATTATACCTAAATAAGTTATCTGACCTGAATTGGGTACATATTTAGGAAAATCACTAATGAGAATATTTTTTCGTGTATATATATAGGTAGTATTTTAGTTTTTTCTTCATTGAATATTAAACCAGAAATAGTTTTGAAATTCATCATTTTATCAAATAGAGACTGCATAGAAGAATTAGATCCTGCTGATGTAATTAGAACATCATCTGCAAAAAGTTGAATTTTGGATGTTGTATTTTCATCTATTTCAAAACCCTCTATGTCAGTACTGTTTCTGATCAAATTAGCCCAAGGCTCCATTACTAAAGTGAATAATAGTGGAGAAAGTGGACATCCTTGTTTTGTACCTTTAAGAATGGGTATTTTTTGTGAAACATATGTTCCTACCTTAATATAAGCCAACGTTCCTTTGTATAAATGCTCAATTAGATTTACAAATGCATCTGAGAAGTTTGTGCACTTCAGTAAGGTAAACAGATAGTCCCAACTTACTGAATCAAATGCTGAACTTATATCAATACTAATAAGTGTTAAATCTTTCTTTTTCCTATTTGCAAAATCAATTAATGTTAAAGTTCTTCTTATATTATCAAAAGTATTTCTATTTACAATGAAGCCTGTCTGATCTATATCTATAATGCCGGGAATGATTGTCTTCAATCTATCAGCAAAAATACTCATAAACATTTTATAATCAACATTAAGTAATGAGATGGGCAGATATGAAGTACATCTAGTTGGATCTTTATTAGGTTTTAAAATTGGCGAAATAAATGTATATTGCCAAGATGGGGGGGTTATTAACTCAGTTTGGGCCAAAATATAAACCTTATGTATTAATGAATATGTACTTTTAGAAAGGATTTTATATATCTCTGGTATAATACCATCATTACCCGGTGCTTTGTTTGATTTAAGCTTATTTATTTGTGTAATAACCTCTGTATATGAAATACTTTTGTCCAATAGTTTAATCTGTTGTTTATTAAGCTTTTTATTCATGTTTGTGGTTATAAACTCCTTTATTTTATCTTTAGGTTCCATGTTAATGTTATTATTGTTAATATTGTGAAAGTGATTTCTAAATTCATCTAGTATTTCTGGTAGACTAGAAACATTCTTCTTTTCCTTAGAGAAAAGATTTCTTTGATATGGTTTTGTTTATTCAACCTTTTGTTTTATTTTTAAGTCTATGTAAGTATTTGGGGCTTATTGAGTAAGACAAAAACTTGTATTTCTCTAGAGTTATTTTAACTTTATGAGTTAAAATTTCTTTGTATTTCTCATTTAGTTTGTTTATTTCTTCAATGACTTGCTTATCCATAATATTTTCTTTATTATTATCTTTATAAGAGTCTAATTTACTTTGAATATCTAACAATTCCTTATCCCAAGATTTCCTTTTATTATTATACCATCTTATACTTTGTCCATATAGATATGATTTTAAGGCATCCCAAACATAGACAATGGAGACTTCAGGAGTATAATTTATGTCTAGAAAATGTTGTACTTCTGAAAGTATATATTCTTTATAGTCTTTTAGTTGAGTTAAGTATGCTGGTATCCTTTTGATCTGAACATTATGAGTATTTTTATCATGAATTCAAAAACAATTGAATTATGATCAGATATAGGACATGAAATGATTTTGGAATTAATTAAATCTGTTACCACCTGGTTAGAAATAAAGACCCTATCTATTTTTGAATAAGTTTTGTATCTGTTAGAAAAAAGGTGTATGGTAATGATTTTGAATCTATCTGATTATTAATATCATTCAAATGATAAGAATTAGCAAAATCATTTAAATGTTTTGCATTAGATGTAATTCTTCTTTTCCTATAGTGGTAGTATCACTTTCATGTAGTATACAATTAAAGTCACCAGCTAAAATAATATCTCCTATAGAGAATGATATGATCTTATCTAGATGATGTTTCACTGTATTAATACCAATTCCAGGTATCCAATATACATTGATTAAAGTGTAAGTCTTCCCATTAATTTGTATTGTAACCATACAAAACATTCCTTTGTCATCCTGATAAGACTTAATGGTTTTAGGAATGGGCATACTTTTATTCCATAAAATAGCCACTCCTCTTTTTCTGAGTGTGCTCTGAACTAACCAATACTGCATATTTGTTTGTGGCTAGTTTATCAATATCTTTTTCAAGAGATGGGTTTCTTGCAGGAAGACTAAGTTGGCCTTATGTAAATTAATGTATCTTATTAGGCTTGCCCTTTTACACGGATTATTCAATCCATTAATGTTTAAAGAAATTCCTTTTAAAGATGTCATTTGGCATTTTTAAAACTTAAGAATCTTATGATCAAAATAACAAATAACAACATAAGTAATGTTACATCTCCTCCTTTAGGTGTACCTTTAAATATAGCTGTATTTATTGAATCTCTTATGGGATTTTGTATAGGATTCAATTTTGTTTGTAGTGACAATGAGTGTACAAAATATATTGTGGATGTCAAAACTATATACATATAACAATGAACAAGTGAAAATAATGTAAGGATTAAACCTTGCATCCAGCCTGGAGTTAAAAACTCCAACTTAGAGTAGTATTTACCACTCAAGTTAACCCCCTACCCTAAGCAGCAGTACCTCAGCTACCACCTTATCAATTTAATACTGGTTATATTTAACTTAAATTAACAGCTTTCAATTCAATTATCTAGCAAGACAAGACTACACATTTGATAAAACAGCATCATATAAACTAAAATAAACTTTTTTTTTTAAACTATTCATACTACTATATACATCTATGTAATATAATACACTTGTATTCAAATAGCATTCACATAAACTTGATATTAGGAACCAAGAGGAGAGAGAGAGAGAGAACTAAAAGACGTGAAAGAGGGAGAGAGAGTGAAAGAAAGAGAGAAAAAAAAAAAGGAAGGCATATTTACATATTAATTTATTCAAAGTATGTAAAAATAAGTTCTAACATTCATTTAAATCAAAAACTCTGGCTAATATGGTTCAGACATTACATATATTAAGATGCATCTATTTTCTGTCATGTAAAAGCAGTCAACAGCTTCCAAAAAAAAACCTTGAATTGCTTGTATATGAGCATTTTACTCATACTCATTATTGTCAGTAGAATAAATTACTATATTTATAGAAATTGTTATAAATCATACTGCATAGTTATGCAAATTCTCAGAAACACTTGCATTATTGTAAAAAAAAAATCTGTATTTTGTATGTGTATACTACTGCTTTAAAATATATCACATGACAATTTCTTCCAGTATAGAGTTATAAAGTTATTTATGCTTGTCAATCAGATGGATTAAATGAGTTATAGTAATGTATATGTTTGGAACATAAGTTTCTAACACAGATTAGTATGCTGCAGTCAAGTAGATTTTCAAAAACACTTGAATAAATGTTTCATTTTCTATGCCTTCTAAAATAAGACATTTACTTACTACAAGAAACTGCATCATTTAAAATCATTATAACTGACATATTTTATGAATTATAACATAGATATTTAAGTAATTATATAAAATAACTCACATTTAAATGTCAAAGAGTTCATTTTCCTTCACATAGTCACATTTGCATCAGTTCTACTTCCTGGTAGAGTGTTCTTCCTGAATCTGTGATGTGTCAGTGTGATATCTGGGTCAAAGGTCAGATTGACTGCTTTCAGCTTCTCTGTGAGAATTCTGAGAGTTGAAGCATTTGAAACAGCTCATGGGCACTGTTCATGAGGTAGCCCACATCCCAGATTGTCTCCCTTAACATTTTGGTGGGAAACTTGTTAAAAACTAGTGACAAACATTCATTTAGCAGTGTAAATGCATCTAAACATGACAAAACCTTCGCAATGTATTTTACAGGTTATTACAGACTCTATGTAAGTGAAATTAAGCCCAAAGTTATTAATAAGTAATAAAACTCAATATTTTTGTCTCAACTCAATTTTTATGCAAATCTTATTATTTACTGTGTCTATATGATCAAAAGCATTTCTATATATTAATATGAAAAAAAATAAAGAGAAAGAATAAAGAAAAGAAAAGAGAGTAGAAAATAAAAGAGTGTAAAGCAGAAATAAAAAAAAATGTAAGAGAAAGCTATAAGAAGTATATACAATGGAATATTACTTACTGTTTATATTAATAGAGTTAAAAATAAAACATATTATTTACTATTATTTAGTTATAATTATTATTAGTTAAAGCATGACAGATTATTTACAAACAAGCATAAGCAGTATAATCAAGAAAGTATAATTAGGAATAGCATTTGGAAAACATATAAACTTTTTACAAGGAATAAATATGTTATTATTCCATTTATCATATTTTCATTACTCTTCTCTCCCTGCCCTCCCCCACCCTTTATCCACTACATAATTTAAATAGAATGTCATTGTTTAAACAAAGAAAAGAAGAGAAGGAGAAAAAAAAAGAAAAAAAATGTATCAAATTACTGACCTTACTTCTCTTTTTCAGAAAGAGAAACAAATTGAATAATAGCTTGATGTTAGTTCCTCAGATATTTTGACTGGTTATGAAACAAAACATTTCTTTGCACACAGAGAATAACTTTGATTAAATCTTTTTTCAGAACATTTGTGGCTTTCTGGAAATGCAGGAACTATATTTAAAAAGATTAATAATGAAGTAAAATGATGAGAGAAAAAAAGAAAAAAACATAGAACAAATCATTTGTTCTTTAGTCTCTTCTTCTTCTCTGAAGTCTTCCACGAGGTTTCAGTTGCCAGTCTCTTTAATGAAGGACTAGCCCATTCCATTTCCTCTATTTTATCCAAAATCTTATTTTTTTTATAAACAGTAAAGCAGAGTCTAAGTCATCAAAAATTTTAGGACCATCAGGAAGGAAGATTTTTAGCTTGGCAGGAAACAGAAGGTATGTTTTAAACTGTGCTTTTTAAGCTCCCTTATTAGTGGCAGAAAAACTTTTCTTTTAGCTATTACCAAGGAAGAATAGTCATTGTCAAAACGCACAGTTGTCTCATTAAACTTAACAGGAGCTTTAGCCCAAGCAGATTTAAGAACCATCTCTTTATCAAAAGATGATAGAAATCTAACTATAACTGATCTAGGATAGTTTTGTTAGAGTTAGTATTAGCTATAGATCTATGTGCTCTTTCGATACCAAAAGAGCATGCTTCTGGTAAGTCTAAAGTTTTAGGGAGCCATGTTGTTAAAAAAGAAGTAATATTGTTACCTTCAATATTTTCTGGCAGTCCAAAAATCCTAATGTTATTGCGCCTAGATCTATTTTCCAAGTCATCCAGCTTTGTTTGTAAATGTGTATTTTGTTTCAGCAGAAACTCAATGTTGATTTCCTCTTCTTGGATTCTATTTTCCATGTCATTCACAGCTTCTTCTATGCCTGTCATCTGGATCTTCTGTTGTTGCAGGTCTATATGTAACAAGTCTATTTGTTTTGTAGTTTTTCTATGAAGGTATCAATTTTAGTATCCATTTTATCCATCTTAGCAGTAAGTTGCTGAATTATAGTTATCAGAGACTGAAGTTCTTTCTTGATGCTGGAGTCTTGAGAATTTGTCTTACTGGAACTCATTTCAGACTGATAAACTGACAGGAAAATTTCCAATGTGATTTCTGACAGGAATATTGTTAAAATTTCCTTTCTTTTTTAGATATAGTTCAAGAACTATATAAAACAAACATATTTAGAAAGAAAATTACTTCAAAAATTATTTTTTTAAGTAATTAATTCCTGTCAGCATAATGAAATTGGTGGAGCTGAAGAAATCTGCTGCTATCCTGTGTTCATCCTTGGCCACGCCCCCTCTAAATGAATTTCTAAGTAACAGATATATTCGATATTACACTATATTAACAGAAATATTCGAAATAACTACAGAAAATGCTTGAAATAAAGTCTGAATCAAATAAAATGAGTAAAATAAGGGAAACAACTGCATTTTTTCACTAAGCACTACTTTTTCACATTAATCAAAGTTATTCAGGTTGTCTGAAGTGTATGAAGTGTTCACATGTTTGAACAGTATTACAGTACAGTTATTTAGTAAAATACTGTCCCTACGGAGCTTACTTCACAAAGTACAGTATTCTGAAGAGTTTATTGTGCATTTGAATGTTATTACAAGTGCTGGCTGTGTGCATGTTCATGCATAATTATAAGGACCATATTTTTCAGTGTGTTTGAACATAATTTGTTGGTGTGGCAGACGAATTTTGGAAACCAACTCCACTGGTGTTTGACAATAATATTGTGGAGAACTGGAGAGTGTTTGAGCAAGAGTATGATATTTTCATACAGGCTGCATTTTCTGATAAAGATGACCATACAAAGGCATTTATTCTGCTTAATTTAGCTGGTTCAGAAGTCATAGAAAGGGAGTGTTTATTTGTGTATGCACCTACTGACTTTGCAGGATAGGGGGAAAACTGTCATATAGTTGTAAAGGCTAAGTCAAAGGAAGACCCTGAGTGCTTAAAATGTAACTTTAGAGAAATGTTTAACCCCCAAACAAACATTACAATGGAAAGGCACTTATTTTACACAAGGGATCAAAAGCCTGGTGTACCTTTTGCAGCATATATAACTGATTTGAGAAACAAGGCCAAAATGCGCAGATTTTGTGATTTAAGAGATGAGTTGATAAAGGACAAACCCGTGTGTGGTATTAAAGATAATACTGTGAGAAAGATCTTGCATCATGACAGTGATGTAACTTTGAATAAGGCCATTTAGATCTGTCAGATATATGAGCTTACAGAAAAGCACACAAATATGTTTACAAATAGAGAAGCATGCTTCCAGTAACTTCTAAAGCCCGTGTTTATAATATGCAGCATGTGGTTAACAGAAACAGGCCCAAGCATGTGGCTGCATCTGTAAACCCTGCAATACTCACAAGGAAACCCCACAGTAGCTTTCTAGCAAGTTCTAAGGTGTGGTTTAGAAACTGCACAGTTTCAGTGAAGTATAAGGGTGAGTCAGCAAACAAGCATAAGGGTGAGGACACCTGTCTACCCAGTTTCATAGCCAACTGTAATTGTGGAGGAAGTTATGAGCTTAAAATGGAATAATGTTTAGCTTTTGATTAGCAATGTCATAAATGTTATAAGTGGAATCTTTTCAAAAGATTTTGTAAACCAAAGGGCACACATTCTTTTATTAAAAGGGAACATTCCAAGACACAAGTTTATCAATTAGAAAGCTGCAACCCTACTCTTTATGTTGATGGTGTGTCAGTGCTTAATGAAAGAGTGAATGAAGTAGATTTAAGGGCAAGCAATGAAGTATTTTGTACTGTTCAGATAAATGGAATACCCATAGAGCTCAAAGTTGACACAGGTTCAAAGTGCAATGTTATGTATGCAAAAACATTTGCTAGAGTATGTGCTGGTGAGAATCTTGATTTGGTGAACTGTGTGAAGCTTGTTGCTTATGGTGGTGAAGAGGTTTAAATGGAAATCTCAGTAGTACTTTCATGTTATTCTGCTGGGAGAAACAGCGACTTGTTATTTTATGTGGTCAAAAGGCACATCCAGTCATTATTAGGGCTCAGAGACAGTTTGACAATGGGACTGCTTTCATTTAATAAGGAAATCCATCATGTTAGCTTAAAAGACCACTGCTCAAATTTCACCCAGTATGTTTTCTGTACCTATGCTGATCTTTTCAAAGACAAACTACACAAGCTTCCAGTTGTGTACTCCATGAAGTTAGACCCAGACGTCAGTCCAGTTGTCAGACCAGCCCAGAAAGTTCTGGTAGCTATGCAGACCAGAGTCAAAGCTGAGCTAGACAAAATGGTGCAGCAAGGTGTAATTTGTCCAATTGATGAACCAACTGAATGGGTATTATAACTGTATATTATAACTGTATGGGTATTATAACTGTATATTATAACTGTATGGGTATTATAACTGTATATTATAACTGTATGGGTATTATAACTGTATATTATAACTGTATGGGTATTATGGTGGTAGCTCATAAGAAAAACTCAGATGATATCAGAATATGTGTTGATCCATGAGATTTGAACAAGGCACTGAAAAGGCCTCATCATCCAATGCATACTGTCGAAGAAGTAGAAGCTCTGATGCCAAATGCTACTGTTTTTTCTGTCTTAGATGTAAAGAGCTCATTTTGGCAAATTTTGCTTGACAAGAAATCCTTGCTACTCACTATGTTCAGTACTCTGGCAGGTACAGATTTTTGAGAATGCCATTTAGGATCAAGGACATCGGGAGGCATACGCACTATATGCACTTCAGTACAGCATTTGTGGAGTGGGGGTAGAATCTTGCAGGCACTGGGACCCAGTAGAGAAAAACTAAAAGTTAAGAATATAAATGAAATAAAATGATAACAGCACATACAGATGTCATAAATAAGACTGCATAGTAATTTGCAGCTCATCCAGCATTTGCATGCTTAGCATTTTTTAGTTAATGAGTGATAATTGCCCAGGTTGCACAGTCCCTTAGGTAGGGAGAAAGGTATGAAATTCAACCGATCTCATGGTCCTTTGATATGGCTTTCCTTTCATCTATAGCTGTTACTGTGGATGGGAGTGAGCGAGATGTGTCACTGACATCAGCAACTGCAGTTTTGCAGGTGGGCATAGGCGCTGGAACCATATGAAACGGGGGTGCAACTTTAAACTAATACTTGAATGTGCCCTACCTGGCTTAAAAATACAAATTCAAATAAAAATATACAAAATGCCCTTACCTCTGCATCCTATTTTCTGACTAACGTAGACCATTGCTGTTTATCACAAAGTAATAAAAGATGTAATTTACCTACTAATTCCATTTTTGGTGAAAGTATCAAACCTGCTATAGTTTATAAGCTTCAGTGACTACTGTAAAAGTATAAGATCCAGGAAAGGAAAGGGTAAAAATGCAAGGTAATACCAGGGACTCCTGAAAGCATATCTCAAGGATTCTTTACTTCTTTGCTCATTAATTCTAGAGAAAACATAAAAGCAATGGTGAGCAAAAATCAGGACAAATGTATAAACTTAGAAAGTTGCAAGAATAAGCAGGTTTTATATTAGCATGCTTTATTTCTGAAGGATATAAAGTCTGAAAATTAAATGAGTGTCATTTGGAGACTGCAATCTTTAGTGATTTGACAGAAGACCACATTTTTTGAGGAATAAACCAAAAGGTGTAAGGCAAAAATCTTGGACATTCTGCAAAATTCTAGACATCTGAGAGGTGTGCCTGTATGCAGGGAGAACAAGGAAGCAGTCTGTGCTTGCCTGTTACTGAAAAGGAGGTGCATGTTCTCTTAATGCCAGTTGTAACACTATATTGTGTTGGTGAGTTCTGAGAAAAGTGGTAACAATTTATTGTTTGATCTGTAATTTTGGACCCATCATGCCATAGCCAATATTAATCTAACAAACAGGTAAGTAAATTTATTGGACTTATTTTTGAGGTGATACATATCTATAAGGAACTATCAAAATAGAAGGGGAATCAGAAATACACAGATGATATTTTATTTCTTCACTTCTGGTCCTGGATTATGGTTGGTAACAGTTAATTTACATCCTTAAATAAATTGATAAAGAAAACAATGATCATAAAACTTAAAAAGTTTTAGGCTTTGGTAGTAAACCCCCATATAGTGAAGTTCTGTTTTTTTTTTTTATTTCTTTTGTAAAGCAGGTCATTTGCTTTAGTTAATTATTTTTTAAAGAACTGCAGTTTGCAGAAGTGGAAGTAATGTAATTTGAAACGCCCCGGTTTCCTTGCTACAGCTAGTAGTGCTTATTTTTTTACTTTGTCAGAGTTTTTTTTTTTCTAAGTAGTCATTACTTTAATTTAGCTACTGGGCCACAGCTGCATTCATCTGCATGGCGTGGTAGAGTTTAATAACTAGTATTTAGCCATGTGCCTTTCTTTTCTCTAATATCGTTTTAGGATTTGTTTATGTTTCAGTGGTCTGGGGCCTGATCTTCCCTTAGTATGTTTTCATCCTTCCTGCAGCTGCCCTTTAAAGCAGGTATCACTTGCTTGGAGGTTACCTTTGCATTCCATCCACCATGGCTTGTCAGGAAAGCCTAACAGCATGGCCCTGGCAATAGCTTAAGGAAAGAGAAAGGTCGAAGAAAACAGAGCTGACAGAAGACAACAGTGCGTCAGTGAAGGAAAACTGGCTTGCAGACAGCTGGGAGAAGCCACTTAGCAAACAAAATGGCCACATGAATAAGTAAGAAATAGTTTCTTGAACAAGACAGAAAATATCAGTTGTTCCACCCTTGAGCAAAAAAGTTAAGAACTAAAGTAGGGGTTCCCTGTAGAACTGACCAAACAGTGCATATTGAAATATTAGTGAAGTATTTTAAGAATTGCCCTTTATTTTGTGATTTGTGCCTGATTCATGAACGAAAAAGTTGATAGCTATGGTGGAGGGTCTCTGTAGCAGCTACTTGAAGCAGCTCATAGGTTTGTAGGAGCTGCAAGACAGCAGTCAAAAGACTGCATTCACCTTGCCTATGAACACCTTTAGGTTTTACCTCTTTCTTGGGAAGGGCAAAAATCAGGTCATTCCAGGAACAAATTTATGGGATCCTATCCAGTCATCCTGGATACATCTGGATACATTTTTAAGGATGTTATGGTGTCACATTGTTTAACTTGCAGAGAAAGTCTTCTCCAGAGATGAGGTAGAAATGGGGCAATAAATGTGCCTGTTGTTGAAGGTCTAGATCTGGTGGTGTTGTGTTGGTGGAATTATTTGATTTTCTGAGATTCAGGAGAGTATACTGTATTTTTGGTCTTTATCTTCAGCACATGCTCTTTTATGATGATATTGAGTGCAAGCGATATTGACAGACAAGGGATAACATTCTCTGGAGTAAAGTTTGCCCTGAATTTGTCTGCTGCAGTTTTAGCTGGTCGTAGTGGGTATTGTCATTTTGAATTAGTTCCAGGCACTGCTGAGTGTTGTTTATTGGTTTTCTATTAAAGATGCAGAAGGAATTCTGGTTATCCTTTGCTTCAGAGGTTAATTTAAGTTTGCGTTCAAATTTACATTCCATACTGTTCCACATTGAAAGGGTCTAACACACATTCATTCTTAATGATTTTAAATAAATAATCATGGGTAGTAATACTGAATCATTTCAGTCCATCAAAAAAACTTTCTTGAGTATAAAGAAACAGTTATTTGCCATGTTCTATTCTACCTAGTTGAAATTTACTAAGAGTTCTATATTTTGTTCCATATTGTCAGAGGTAGTGTTCCATATTTTGAAGATGGAAGGTCAATAAATAAGGGAGGCCGTTGATGGAAGAAAGCACAAGGCAGGATGAAACTGATCACATTAAAGTGATCATTGGTATGCCTTGTAAGGGGAGGTGAGTCAGAACTTAGTGTCTGAAAGTTCCAGGCTGAAATACATTACAGTGATTGTTCACTACTTTTCCGTTATCGGGGCAATACTTCTAATGAGCACTTGGAATGCTCTCACTATGGCCATACAGTGGTGTGTGTGTGTGTGTGTGTGTGTGTGTGTGTGTGTGTGTGTGTGTGTGTGTGTGTGTTGGGGACTACAGTTGTTAGTACACCATATAGTTATATACTTAATGGTCAGCAACACAAGAGAATTTTTACTTTTACAATTGACAATATACTTGACAACAATATACAAGTATATGATTCTACTAATTTACACTGGTTCATCACTGACATCTGTGACACTGCTCACTTCTGTAAAATCAGCAACTCGATGATGACATGATACAAAATGTATGAGCCAGCAGATGAAACATTCACTGATTCTGTTGCCTGCCACTTCCTGTCAGTCTAAATGATAAGCCAATACTTGCAAACTCAATGGCTTTCAGTATGTTACTATCCAGGTTGCTATTACTGCTCTTTTCAGCATCTATCCAAGGTACCAAATAAACCACAACAAATTATCTATTATACACCTGGAGAGAAACTGCGTATAGATCCCATTGGCTTGTCCTTAAAAGCCCCTCCCCCGCACAAAAAAAATGCATAAATAAATACACATACATTGCCAAACCATTACATTTTAATGAAATCTAACTGTTATGATTTTAGGAACAGCACTGACTTTGCCCTCCAATTTACACTTTTTCCTTTAGACTTAGTTTATATCCATAGAAAAGCATCAGTAATCCCACTAACTATGCTGTGACAATATAACTGAAGAGCTTTTACCTAAAAAATGAGAAGGTGCTTCTGTAACTGCTATGATTTTAAAGGTCAGTCCTACAATGCTTAATGGTCAGCAACACAAGAAATATCAGTCTCTTGCACTCCTTCAGGTTCTTCATCCCTAGAAAATCCAACAGTAACCCTAGTGACACTAAATGCTGTCATACAAAGAAGCTAATCAACAAATGTAGAATTTAATTCTCAATAAATGCATCACTTTTTCATGTTATGTGCCAGCATGCATTAAACACTCTTAAACAAGGACATACAGTACTTTTCCATGTGCATGCTAGTGCGTTAGAAGTATTTCCCCGATAACGGAACAGTACCTTTTGTTCTTTCATTTTTTTCTGGCAGAACAGGTACTGCCCACAGCACAATGCATTTATATTTTTATGACCATCTACAAGGGGGTGCCCTATAGCAGCAAATGGAATTACTGTAACTTTTATCTTTTTTTGTTATCTTCTCAATGAAATATCAGAAGTATAAACAACTATTGTCAAAGGTACAGGGTTAGATTATTTCCACCATCTATCTTGCAGTTCTCATGTAGCTAAACATTGCACTAGTGTCACCAGTGAATCAGGACACTTGTGCCTAGTTGGATAACCTGGTTAACTGATGTATAATATAGAAATAAATGAAGGGGCATCATTTTTTGATGACGAGTAGTATTCAAAAGAAACAGTAGTTGCAAGATTACTTCTGAATTATTAGTGATATGGTTTGCTGGGGATGAATAGCATCTGTCAAAGAGCAATATGAATGTTACATTTGTGATTTCTTCACAATCAAGCATAGTACACTATCTCAAAAAGGCACAGTCTGCGTTATGACTATGTACATTTTTGTACCCAGATATTTTATTAGGACTCCCTGAATTTTTTTTATTGTAAACTGCTTTTAAGGAACTGACACATGGTCTTTTGCAAATCCAGCATTTAAGAGGTGCTGTTTTGTCACAATTTGGCTATGTAAAAGGAGGAGGAATTCCACTTTTCCTTAAGGGATTCAAGAGTCTGAGTAAGATGTAGCAATGGTTACATTTTTTTCCTTAGATTTCTGATTCAATCTCAGAAGAGAGCTCGGTGATTCTGCCAGTGGGGGGGGGGGGGGAGTTAACTTTCTCTGAGACTATTGGAGATTGTGCCAGTGTTTACAGTAGGATAACACTGAAATTTCTCAGTCCATCATAAAATACTATGAGTTGTTACAAAAAGAATTTCCAGAACCCATACCCATTCCTCACATTCTGTCTGCTTTAGAGGATGTGTTTTTTTTCCTGAAAAGAGGAAGGCCTAAGATAAGGTTTATGGATGTGGTGAGAGGACTTGCAGGTGGTTGGTGTGACATAGCAAGATGCAGAGGACAGGAAGAAATGGAAACAGATGATCTGCTGTGGCAGGCCCCCACACTGGAACAGCCGAAAGAGAAGAAGTCAGCCAGCTGCCCCTAAAAAGGTAGATAGGATGTATAAAGTTCATCGGCCTTTTAAATTTCATAAATTATTTCCAAATCTGGCCCAGCAGCCATAGTTTTTGTTGATTCTACTGTTGCTAAGCACTTAGTTAATTCCAATCCTACTCATTTTGAAAAGGATGGGAAAATTGTTGATAGGTATGGGAAAATGTGTATACAGGAACAGGCAAGCAAAAATTGAGGGTAATGCTACTCAATGCTAGAAGTCTAAACCTCAGAATGCACTCCCTCGAGGCACTCCTTAAAATGGAAAACATCGTTATCTGTGCAGTGACTGAGACCTGGTTCAAGGATCTAGAGAGCACCCCTGCATTACCAGGCTATAACTCATACCACACTTTTTGGCCACTTAACCTGGACCAGAACACCAAAGGTGGAAGTGTGTCCATATTCATTAAGGATATCCACACCTCCAGCTAGTTATTCAGCATAATGCATCTGAGGTTATCCAAGTGCAACTAACTCTAGGAAAAATTCAAATCAAAATTGTAGCTTGCTACAGATCTCCCACCATGCCCCAGGATTCCCACTCCTCTTTTCTTGATATACTGGAAAATATTAGGGTTCAGCCAAACAACCTAATAATGGGTGATTTCAACTACCCCACCATTAACTGCGAAAATTACTCCTGTATCAATTCCTTCATTCAACGTTTTCTGAAATTCATAAATTCCAATGCCCTGGATCAACTTATCCACACCCCCACCAGGGGCAACAGTATCCTAAACCTAGTCATTACCAACATGAGTGACCAGTGTTCCACACCTGAAGTCACCTCCTCGTTGGTCAGATCCAACCATAAGCTAATCACCCTAGATATCTACATCCCGCCCCATCACCCATTAAGGAACGGTAAAACATTTCTCCAAAGCCAACTTCATGCTTCTTAAGACAGAAGTGGCGAACTTCGTGACACCCGTGCAGATGGACAATACAGTTACAACTGCTGAATCTTACACAGATGCACTCTATAAGCACTTACACAAGTGCATGGATCATGCTATCCCAAACAGAACCAAGATGCTATCGTCCAAAAAAGAAAGCCAATCTGATGGTCCCCTGCCATAAACAAACTCTACAACAGAAGGAAGAAACTGTTGCAAAAGAGAGTAAAGTCCCATGAGTGGAGGAGTTCCCTGGTCAGCCTCAGTAAGAAGCTGAGATCTTATAAGATCCTCCAAAGCTAGCTATGAAAACAAAATCACCACTGATTCTTGGGTCAACCACAAAGCATTTTATAGCTATGTGAAGAATCTCAATGGCAACACCCAGATCTGCTCTGAGTTACAGCACAATGGCATGAAAATTACAGAACCAACTGATATTGTCAATGTCCTGGCAGAGAGGTTCAGTGCTAACTTTACCCCCCTCTCACCCCCTAAAGGGCCCATATCTATACAGGAAGAATGCAGAGTCCCTGTAATCACAACTACGGAGGTAAAAGCTGCACTCCCTAAAGCCAAAAACACAGCATCCATGGGACCGGACAACATCCCAGGCTGCGTTTTACATGAACTTCAGAATGAACTGGCTGTCCACCTAAGTACCATGTTCAATCATAGTCTCACATCTGGCTTGGTGCCCACTGAATAGCACACAGCAACAGTTATCCCACTCCACAAAGGGGGAGCCACCACTGATCCCGGGAACTATTGCCCTATTAGCCTGAAGAGCCTGGTCTGTAAGGCCATAGGTTCTTAGTTTCATAGGTTGCTACTAGGCTATTGGCCCTAGGGCCTATACAAGCCTAGCTATAACAATTCCCTGGCTATTTATTCCCACAGTATTTACCTCCCTGGACCCCTGTCTAGCAGGGCAACTGATGTGATCCCTGGGGTAAATTTCCTATCTCCCATCCAATCATCTAGGTTCCTTTTGAAGAAGGCCAAAGAGGCGCTCTGCTTGACATGTATGGGCAGTCTATTCCAGAGTCTGGGGAGTCTCTGGGTCAGGAACATATCCCTCCAGCACATTTTGTTCATTGTGATGACAAGGTTTAGATCCCTGGAGCGTTTGTCTCTGAAGGATTGGGATTTATTTAAGTGTAGCATGTCTAACAGCTCTGGGATTGACATGGTCTTGTATGTTAAGCAGAGATCGCCTTTGATTAGACAATATGCGAGAGAGTATAGGTGGAGTTTTTTTAGATGGTCAGCATATGGCATCTGCTTTAGGCCTGTGATTCATTTAGTGAGGTATTTTTGTGGCCTTTCCAA
This sequence comes from Protopterus annectens, assembly GCF_019279795.1. NCBI lineage: Eukaryota > Metazoa > Chordata > Ceratodontiformes > Protopteridae > Protopterus > Protopterus annectens. The sequence goes on from NC_056731.1 coordinate 773,869,771, forward strand.
TTGTTGCAGATGTCTTGAGAGGTACATACCAAATGGAGCGTTGTATTCTATAATGGGTTTAATGAGGGATGAGTACAGTGGGACAATGGCCTCCTTTTTTCTGGATGAAAAGCTGTTAGTGATGAGGTGTGCCACATAGAAGGATTTCCTGACTGTTTTGGTGATGTATTTATCGAAGATGAGACCACTGTCCACCTGTGTCCCTAAGTCTCTTATCACACTTTTGGTGTTTAGTGTACTGCTGCCTATGTGGTAATTCACGGGTACATGTTTTTTCCCAAAGGGGATAACTATACATTTCTTGGCATTGAGCTTGAGCCCATGGCTCTGGCACCAAGCATCTGTTTCTGTAATGCCCTTTTGTAGAATATCCATATCATTTAGGGATTCAATAATGGTTCCCAGTTTGCAGTCATCTGCGAACTTTGTTAGTCAGAGTCCTTTAGTCCTGGCCTGTATTTCAGAGAAGTAGATGCCAAACAAGAACGGTCCCAGGACTGAACCCTGAAGTACTCCACTTGTCATTTGTCTAGAGCTGGAATTGGAGTTGGCTACGTTTACAGTGTGGGTTCTGTCAGTAAGCCAGTTGGCAACCCATTGAGTGATGTAGGGATTAATGCCCAGCTTAGTAAGTTTATCTATGATTCCAGAGTGGGGGATGGTGTTTAAGGCCTTGGCAAGGTCCAGATAGGCTGTGTGAACCACTATTCCCTTATCTATGGTTTTGGAGATTGATTCAATGACATCAATCATGTTCAGGAGACAAGATCGGCCCTTCACAAACCCAAGCTGTATGTGATCCAGTGTTTGAAGGTTGCCAATGTCTTTGTTTATAAGTTCCATGATAATACGTTCCAAGGCCTTGCAGATCAGGCTCATCAGACTGATGGGGCAGTAGTTCCTGTGATCCAAGATGGATCCCCCTTTGTGGAGTGGAATAACTGTAGCTGTGCGCCACTCAGTGGGCACAAAGCCTGAGGTGAGAGTATGATAAAACATGGCACTTACGTGAGGTGCCAGTTCATTTTGTAGTTTATGTAGTACACAGCCTGGGATGTCATCTGGTCCCATGGATGCTGTATTCTTAGCTTTGGAGAGTATGTTTTTTACCTGTGTGGCCATTATTACCAGAATTTGGCAATCTTTCAGTATTGAGATGGGCCCTTTAGGGAGTGAGATGGGGTGAAGTTTGCACTGAATCGATCTGCCAAGATATTGGCAATATCCTTGGGATCAGTATATTTAATGCCATTCTGTTGTAGCTCAGAGCAAATCTGAGCATTACCATTTAGATTCTTGACATAGCTATAGAATGCCTTGTGGTTGTCTTTGGAATCTTTGGAATGTATCATCATGGAACTCATAAACAAAGACATTGGTAACCTCCAAACTCTGGACCGCACCCAGTTCGGATTTGTGAAAGGCAGATCATGCCTCCTGAACCTGATCAGCTTCTTTGAGGCAGTCACCAAAGCTGTAGACGAGGGTAAGGTGGTTCACCCAGCCTATCTTGACCTCGCCAAGGCTTTTGACACCATCCCCTATTCTGGAATTATAGCTAAACTCACTAAACTAGGTATAAATCCCTACATTACAAGATGGGTTGCCAATTGGCTCACCGACAGAACCCACACTGTAAAAGTTGCAGACTCCAAATCTGAATTCAAACCAGTGACAGTGGAGTACCACAGGGTTCAGTCCTGGGACCTCTCCTTTTTGGTATCTACTTCTGTGATGTACAGGCTAACACATAAGGCCTTTGGCTAACGAAGTTCACAGATGACTGCAAACTAGGAGCTATAGTTGAGTCCCCAAATGATGTGAACATCCTACAGAAGGGCCTCACTAAGACAGATGCCTGGTGTCAGAGCCATGGCCTCAAGCTCAATGCCAAAAAGTGCATTGTCAGCATTGTCAACCCCTTTGGTAAAAACTCTGTACCCATGAGCTACCACATAGGCAGAAGTCTATTTAACACCGAATGTGTAATAAGAGACCTGGGGACCCAGGTGGACAGTAGTCTCTCCTTTGATAATCACATCACCACAGTAGTCAGGAAATCCTTCTACATGGCATATATCATCACAAAAGGGTTTTCATCTAGGAAAAAAGAAAAAAGAGGTCATTTTTCCCCTCTACTTGACTCTCATTAGACCCATTATAGAGTACAATGCCCCTTTTGGAATGTACCTCACAAGACATCTGCAGCAGCTGGAAAGGCCACAGAAATACCTCACAAAGAGGATTACAGGCCTCAAACAGATGCCATACACTGACCATCTCAAAAAACTCTAGCTTTACTCTGTAGCATATCGCCTACTCCGGGGTGATCTCTGCCTAACATATAAAGCTATGTCAAACCCAGATCTGTTGGACATGCTACACCTAAAGAAATCCCAATCCCTCCGAGCTATATGGTCTAGGGACCTAAACCTTGTCACCACAATAAACAGGACATGCTGGAAAGATAGATTCCTGTCCAAGAGACTTCCCATACTCTGGAACAAGCTACCCGTCTATGTCAAGCAAAGTTCCTCATTACCACTCTTCAAGAAGAATCTTGATAAGTGGATGGGAAATAGGAAATACACCCCAGGGATCACTTTGGTGGCTCTGCTCAACAGGGGCACAGGAAAATAACTTTCTTGGGTGGTGTAAGCCAGGGAACCTTGTTGGCTAGGCTTACTTAGGCCCTTGGGCCGATAGCCTAGTACTTACCTATGAACCTATATGTTCACAACTTTGATTTTTAAAATTTTGAATTGTCAGGCATATATGTTAAAATTTGTTTTAACTAATTATGAAAGGATGAGGAATGTTTTATGTGCAGTTTATTCTTGTGAGGAAAAAAATGCTTTGAATAATGTAAGTTTCTTCTACTGCACAGGCCACTAGTTGTTGTTTGCAGTGTGTGTATTACTCTGTCGATACTTCTTCCAGGGCTATGGCTACTGGTACTGTTTTAAGGAGGTTTGCATGGCTGCATTCCCAGAACTTCCGTGATAATGTTAAAAATGAAATTTTAAATTCTCCCTTAGATAGAAGATTAGTCTTTTCTGCTCTGCTACAGGGATTATCAAAAACATGTGATGAGGGGCAAGATAATCTAGGGAATCTCTAAGAATTTTCAACCCTCCTTTAAAAAAATAGTCCTAGGGATTTTTTTTTTCCTCTCTTCATCCATTTTTTGCAAAAACTGATTAAACAATCCCAACAACATTCAGGTAAACAGACATTTAAAAAGAAATGGCAAAGGGGTTCCAAAGAGAGGTCTTGAATTTCTCAAAACCAAGAACAGTCAGGTAGGTCTGGTTCAAGACACTTTGTGACTCCCTCCCATCGTGGCCCCTTTTTTTCTTTCAGAAAATCTTAATGTCCATTTTCTTGTTTGGCAAATGATCGTTTCAGGCAAATTGGTTCTGAAAATCATTCATCAAGGTCACAGATGGCAATGGGAGGAAAATCCTTCTTTCCAGGGGGGGGGGGCCTTTCTTCTTCCCCTATATCAGACTCTTTTGTTTCCACTTGTTCTTCATCACATCCTTATTCATCCAGACTTCAGATAGTTCATAAGATTTTGTGTGTCTGGTAACATTATCAGTTCTCTGCCATACTCTTTGGACCAAGAATGTTCACAATGTGTCTAGCTCCAGTTATAGCTTGTTGCAGGCTACAGGGTATCCACATTTTTCCATATTAAGACGACTTGCCTATTTTTGCAGCATCTTTTCAAGGTGTCAGGAATCTCTGTCAGCTGGGTGATCTCCTACACAAGCTGGGATTCCACTGCTGGACAGAGACACACCAAACTAATGGGCACAGTATTTTTTCATATAAGGGGTGGCGTAAGCCACAAAAATTTGGGCTAGGCTTATAAATGCCTTAGGGCAGATAGCCTAGTATAAACCTATGAACCTAAGAGAACATTCAAAGGTCTTCCTTCACTCCCTCACACAGGATTGTGTTCCTGGGATGTCAACTAAACAACTCAGTTCAAAGAGCTTTTCTTCCACCAGGAAAACAAAATCTTTATTTAGATCTATTTCTAAGATTTTCCACTCAAACACTGGGGTATAGCTCCACTGGGATGAAGTCTGCAAAAATTTAAATGACAAGATCTTTTTTTTTTTTCGACCCTTGAGATGCACTTTTTGGAATGTAATGTTCATGCTGCTTTATCCTGGCATATCATTGACAGTGTTCCATTAAGAGAGCAGATTTGTGAAAGCGGATTGGCTTTGTCAGCAGTTTAAGGGAGAGAATGGATAGCAATGTACTGATGTCTGTGTGGCTTGCTGGTGGGGGGGGGGGGGGGGCAGCAGCCTGGGAGCTGCAAGTACAAATCTGAAAATTCTGGCTACACCCCTGTTTGGGATAAATTCTGCTAGTGAAGTCTTTCAGTATGCAATGGAGTAAATTTTTTTCCTGGGTACCCCTGTGCTTTTATAGTAGATGATATTTTAGTAGGAAGTAATGGTGAAGCTGAGCATGACAGAAACTGTGAGAAAGTTCTGGAAAGATCCCTTCAAGTGAATCTTAAGCTGAATCCTAAGAAGTGCAAGTTCAGGCTATGAGAAGTCACTTATGTTGGTCATTTGTTTACCAGTTCAGGCTTATGACTGGACCCTTCCAAGCAAACATCTATTCTTGAGATGCCAGCTCCAGACAATGTTCTAGCCCTTGCATGGTTAACTACCTAGGCAAGTTTATTCCAGACTTGAGTCAACTAGCAGCACTGCTTAGAGAGCTGACATGTAAGGATGTATCCTGGTCATGGTTGGAACAGCATCAGAGAGCATTTGATGTCCTGAAACAGAGAATTGCTAGTTCACCAACTCTCAGATACTATGATGTTCACAAACCAGTTACTCTTTCCTGTGATGCTTTGAAATTTGGTCTTGGTGCAGTCATTCTGCAAGAGGGTCAACAGGTTGCTTATGTGTCCAGATTTCTAACCCAAACTGAGATGCAGTATGCTCAGATAGAGAAAGAACTCTTGGCAATTGTGTTTGCATGCTCAAAGTTCCATGATTATATTTATGGTAGATATATCCAGATGGAAACAGACCACCAACCTCTAGTCCCTATTTTGAGAAAGCCTATGCATTTAGCTCCTGCCACATTCCAAAGTATGATGCTGAGATTGCAGAAGTACAATTTCAATCTTGTCTACACCAAAGGCAAACTTCCTTATCTTGCTGATACTTTAGCCAGAACAACCAGAAATACCACTGAAGTGCATGAGAATGAGAAACTTGATTTTGAAGTCATTGAAGTGAGACATTTTTCTTCTACATGTCTTGAGGAGCTTAGAAATCATACAGCCTCAGATCCTGTTTTACAGAACTTCTACCACTTTATCAGTCGAGGATAGCCATCAATGCAATCTAGTTTACCTCAAGAAGTGCAACCTTATTTTCTTTACAGAGATGAGATTTTGTCTAATGGTATTGTTATGAAAGGTCTGAAAGTCATCCTTCCAAAGTCCTTGCAACAAGAGTATGTTACTGTCTTATATCATGGCCACCCAGGAACCGATTCTACAAAAAGGAGGGTGAGAAGATTAGTGTTTTGGCCTTCTGTGTCGTAAGACATTGAGCGAGTACTTTCATCTTGTTCTGTATGTAATAGCGCAAAGCCACATCAACAGAAGGAACCACTTCCGCTAAACCAGATTCCTGAACTACCTCACAATAGCCACTGATACCTTCAAGTGGAATGATCAGCATTGGTGTTAGTAGACTCTTATTGTAATTGGTTCGAGATTGACCTACGCCTTAATCTATTGTCCAGTACTGTCATTACTATGATGAAGTGTCATTTTGTAGTTCATGGTAGTTCACACAAAGTTATTTCTGACAATGACACGCCAGCAATTCAAAAGATTCCCTGAAGAGTGGGACTTTACTCATGTCACAAGTAGTCCTGAGTATCCGCAGTCAAATGGTTTGGCAGAACATGCAGTTTAAAGTGCGAAACAGTTACTTGAGAAGTCAAAAGGAGACAATAGTGATGTTTTCCTAAATCTCTTGAATCTCAGAAAAGTTCCTCATGATAAACATCTTGGTCCACCTGCCCAGAGACTTCTGTTGAGACAATCCATAACTACATTACCAATCAGCAGTAGTTTATTATTTCCAAGTGCTAAGAATAACAGATTTGTGAAAGCCAATCTGTTAAGGAAATGCCTATCCCAGAAGTCTTATTACAATAAGTACAGCAAACAGCTCAATCCATTATATGAAGTAGAGACAGTAAGAATGCAAATGTGCAAAGGTTATGATCAGATTGAAATCTTGAAGAGTATTTACCCAGAGCCAAGATCATACATTGTGGAAATGCAAGGAGAAGAGTTTAGTTAGAATTGGAAACGTTTAATGCTGGTGTCCGAGCCTGTACCACAGCTCCTAGCCTGTGAGAAAGACTCTTTGTCTCAGTGTGAGTTGTCCAGCATTCTAATTCTTGAAGATGTTCCAGTAAATATCCCTGTTCTGGAGATGAATCTCAAAGTTCCTGATACGAGTTGTTCACCGAAGACTGTCCTTGTTGTTAAACCTAATTCTGAATACCATGTTATTAGATCAGGTCATATTTTCAGACTATGTTACAGATACAAGGCAACTTGGACATGAACACTGTGTTTGTTTCTAATGTATACATCATTGCACGCCTTATTCTTATGTCATTTCATTGAAAACAATTAATTAAGCGGGAGGATGTAGAGCAGTGTGTGTGTGTGTGTGTGTGTGTGTGTGTGTGTGTGTGTGTGTGTGTGTGTGTGTGTGTGTGTGTGTGTTTGTGTACAGCTTTAAGAAGCTTTCTAGGGCTTGCACAAGTGTATAAATACTGAGCACATGTGAGCATGACTGCCATTTTGTAGTAAGCTATTGAGATGTAAGCATGTATGTCTGTAAGGTCTGTCTGTTAATCAATTCATTTATATTTTGTAAAGCTGCTATCCTTCCTGATGTATTTCTTTGTAATGAAGCATATAAATGAACTACCCCACCTGTTCATAATCTATAATAGAGGGAGATGAAGATGAGTGACAACTAGTATTGTTGACGGACAGTAATACTCAGTCATTTACCAAAAAAAAAAAGCTTTATTTATTCTTTGTCAAATGGCTAGTGGTCTCTTTTCAGAGGAGAACTGAAGTGATATTTAAACTACTAATGAAAATGTGGCCAGGACACCAGGGAACTTCCCCATTCATTTTAAGAAGTGCCATGTGATCTTCTACATCCACCTTTATTACCAACTCCAGCAGATGAGACCTCTGTTTAACACATACCTCTCAACCTCGTAACATAAGAAATCTGGTCAAAGCCTAAAATAATGTGGGGACAAAGGCCCATAAATAGGTACAGATTTTAAATACTAGTCTTATAGACGTAGAAAGTTGGTAGAATAACAGCATTTATATTAGCATACATTTTCTGAAGGGAATAAAGTCTGAAACTCAAATGTATGACATTATTTAGTTGTTTCAGTCCTCACTGATTTGCCAGAAAACCACAAATGTTGAGGAAAAGGCCAAAATAAGAGGCAAAAGTCAGAACAGTCTGCAAAAATCTGGACAGTTGTGAGGTATGGTTTAACATCTCTTCCTTTGAAACTCACCTTTATTGAAGATGCATCTGGCAATCCATTAGCATACAACAGATGTGCAGGGGTTCATAGTGAAATAGCATTTAGTAAAGCACTAATTAGGGGCTCTTTGAAGGGCGCAGGAATTCAAAAGGCAAATGTGGAATGAATTTGGTTACAGCTTGGGACACCCTTCTTGACACGTGTTTTTTTTTTTCAGGGGCAGCCCTGGAGCACTGTCTGGTTCATAGGTTCATATGTTCATAGGTGTGTACTAAGCTAATGGCCCTGGAGCCTTTACAAGCCTAGCCCACAGGATTACCCTGGCATCATGACACCCGACTTTAGTTCCCAATGCCCAAGTTCTAACTTGGTCAGAATCACACTAGACAAAGAAAGGCAGAGGGAATCAAAAGCTACACTACAAGAAGTTGTACTGTTCTGGCCAAACACAGGGCATTTCACACCCTTTTGCATGCAAAATACAATCATTTTTAATATTTTAACATTAAAATCCTAGACCTCAGGCTGTGTGGTTTATTCACGGCCAAAAAAGGACACTGTTAACAGTTAGCAAAACAAGGAAACCAAGGACTGTATCCAAAAAAACATGACTCATATAATGAAGCCTCTGTTTACAATAATTAATTCCTTCCTTTATACCATAACTACTCCGGGATGCAGGATACACACACAGACTCACAGAGATGTGGCTGTCAATAACAGCTCCTTGTACAATTGCATGCATTCATATGTTTGCTTGTAATAAAATGAAATGAACAAATACATAATGGCCATGAAGTGTTTTTCATCTCACTACTGTGAGAATCATATAGTCCATCCCATTGCACACCCAATGCACTTCCAAACACTTACCTCAAGAATCAGAGAGAGATTTCAGCAGTAAAGAAAAGATTTTAAATCTTTCTCTTATATACTTAGAAGGTTACATTAGCAAGTATTTTCCTGAAGGATACAACGTGTGAAATTCATATGCCTGACATTTAGCAACTGTCTGTAACAGAGCAATTTGCCAGGATGAAAAACAACAAACCAAAGACAATTCTCAATTTCTTTGCTCAAGAATTCTGAGCAAAGCCAAAAATAATTGGGGGGGGGGGGCAAACTTTAAAAACTTTTTTTTAATCATTAACAGTTTAGAGCCTTAAGTGCCAGATGAAAGAATAACAACTGGTGTGGAGGATTAAGGCTACATCTGAAGGGTGCAGGATTTGATCCCCTCACTGGGAGTAAGGCTCTTTAATCAGGAACAGCTACAGCAAAGACATTTATTTATCTCAAGCACCTTGGCAAATGCCTTCCTTGAGTACATACAAAGTAAAACACACCCATTGAATACACTTAACCATAAAACAATTAACACAATAAATTAAACTCTACTAATCAAATACTTCCAATTAAAATCTGTATTTAACCCCTTAGGGGCCAAAGTATCACACTTTACTATAAATACTGCTTCTTTATACAGTAACTTATCCTTTAAGGCATTCAGTTCCCCTGCTCCCACAATAATATGTTCTAAAATGCAACCTTGAAGCAGTCTAAAGTCACTGCCATGATATTTTTCAAAGTGAAGGGCTAAGAGGCCATCACAACATTTATTCTTATAGAGCCTGAGAGGGATCAAATCTTGCACCCTTCAGATGTAGCCTTATGTTTCGAATATGCTCTTGAAAACGTGCCCTAAACATTCTCTGGCTCTCCCCCACATATAATTTATCACAAGGACATTTAAGAATATAAATAATACTAGCAGTTTTATAAGAAAAAGATTGATTAGGACAAAAATTATGGCCATTAATTTTAGGGAAAGTATTGATAATATATGGACAGGCTGAGCAAGTAACACATGGAAATGTTCCCTTCCTAGAAGGGGTAAACCTACTGATCCTAATATCCAGTGATCTAAACCTACTTTGAACTACTAAGTCACCTATACTATGTCCCTTCGTAAAAGAAATAAAGGGCCTACTTGAAATAACTTTGGCCAATGAACTGTCCTCAAATAACATCGGCCAAAAGTAGCCCAAAACATCTTTAATCTTGCTGCTTAGTATATTAAACATTGTAACAAAATAAATGCACCTTTTATCAGAATCACCAGAATGATAAAATCTCCTATCATATTTCATAAAGGTAGGGAGGAGGTTGCAATAATCTATTATTTTGTTGTTTTATTGTTAAGTGCATTTAATGCGTGTGTTTTACTTTGTACACACTCCTTGAAAGCATTTGCCGAGGTGCTACAGATGAATAAACTTCTTTGCTGTAGCTGTTTTAGTGGTTTCTGATATTTTTATTTTGCGGTTTATGGTTTGGCACTTTAATCAGGAACCCCTGCCTAACTTGGGAATTGAATTTTGCACAAACACACACACACACACAATCAATATATATATATATATATATATATATATATATATATATATATATATACACACATATACGTGTGTGTGTGTGTGTGTGTGTGTGTGTGTGTGTGTGTGTGTGTGTGTATATATATATATATATATATATATATATATATATATATATATATATATATATATATATTTTATGTGTGTATATGTGTGTATATATATATATATATATATATATATATATATATATACACACACACACACACACACACACACACACACACACACACACACACACACACACACACACACACACACACTCACACACACACACACCTTACTCATTCACTGTCATTCAATTCAGAATGAAATGGTTTGTGGCAGAGTATTCAAAGTGCATGAGTGAAAGGAAACCAAACCCACAGCGTAAGAAATTGGAAGGCTGCTAAGTTTAAATGTCATTGCAATTTAAGTAGAATGCTGGCTTGCAAAACATAACCTGGAATAAGTTTATTTTACTGGGGCACTCAGGGGGGACCCCTCTGTCCTCCCCCAGCACATCCACTGGCTATTTCATTCACTGTCTGGTTCCTCAGCCATCCCTATATTCATATATTTTCTTATTTCCTTTTATATGGTCTGTTTTTGAGCCTCACACATTCTGTATTGTTTCAGACACTCTTTCTTTCCAGACACCACCTCAGTATGGTATTTAATGAGAGTGATTTGTTTTGGTAAGTCTGAAAAGGTATGCTTTAAAAGGAATTCTGGGACATCTTGTTTTGAGCATTGGAGAGAGTGTCATCCTGAGTTACTTGTAGAACTGGGGTGGATTGCTTTTCCGTTCCCAGAGTGATTACATTCAGTCCGGCTTCTAGCCAAATAACCAGAGAAAACCTCACAGAAATAAACTAAAAACCAAAACAAAAGTGAGTAATTGCGAGGTCACCCTAGCCTTGTATAATCAGGAGTAAAATGTTGCAAAAACAGATCAAAGTGAAGTAATGTATTAAAATACATATTTTTCCTGAAGATATTGGATCCACGTTTTCTAGTCTCAGTATCCTTATATAAAAGAATGTCCAAAAATGTAATATAAGGATACTTAAACTAAAAAACCTGGATCCAGTATCTTCAGGAAAAAAATGTAGGGGTCTAATTCATTGCTTCACTTTGATAGTTGCCACCCCCTGCACCAACAAAGAAATGTAAGGTTGGGAGGGTGGCCTAATGGTTAAGGTGTTTGCCTTACAAACACAAGGTGCAGGGTTTGAGTCTCACAAGGGCTAATTGGCTAAGCTTAAAATGGCTCGTGAAAGCAGCTAGCTTAGTACTAATCTATGAACCTATAAAAGGGCAAATGGTGCGACTATCAAGGTTGGTGAATGACAACAAAAAGATTAAGATGGAAATAACCCACCTAATAGGAATGTTCAAGGACAGAGGTTACCCACTGAAATTATTGATTAGAGCTAGGAATGAGTTTAGAAAGAAATGTATGGACAGATATACTCCTATCTTGTCAACTGGGCCAGGTACAATATTTAACCCCACCCCTTTAACAGTATATAATAATGCAATGCTTTTGCCCTACAGTCCTGAAGCTGTTGAAGTGAGATCAGTGTTAAACAACTGTTGGGACTGTATACTCCATAACTCTCAACTGTACAGATTTTCGCAGGGTGTCCAGATTTTTGTCTCGTAGTTTTGGTCTGTTCCTCATACAAACTGTATTTTTTGATGAATCACTGGGATGATCTAGTGATTAAAGTCACTAAATAATGACACGTATGGTTTCAAATAGGGGTTTGCAGTGGCAAATGAGATGGACATTTGTGTTTCAGCCTCCCTCCATTTTGGATAGCTCATTTGCTGCATGGCCATTCCTCATGCTTCGGGATACCTGCATTGGGAAATTCAAGCCAGTTTTCAGACTTGTGGCCATTAGACAAGCTATTCTACTGCATGGCCTGTTCTGCATTCCATGCTTTCCACCTTTGCAAATAGTTTATGCTGGGATGTAGCTTTTTGTTTTATTCCAGTGTTCAGTTTGTAGGAGTGGTGTTTGTTCCCAATGCTTGACTCACTTTTCTTGTGGCTTTGTCCAGGTTTTTCACTTTGAGGGCTTGAGTGGTGCTTGGACATATTAGAGATGCCCAGATGTCAGTCGAGCTGTGAAGGTTTCACAAGCTGCAGGTTGTTCATGGATGCCTTCCTGTGCTTTGAGGATGCAGTAGGTGTCTTTTCTTCACATGGCTGGAGTTCAGGAGGTGGTATCTAATGCAGGATTGCCATTTGACCATCCAATAGGTTATATATAAAAAAATAAATAAATAAATAAAGCCACTTGATAGGGCAGATATGGTAAGGAAAGAAGTGAGAATAATACACGTAACTAGCTCATACCTCTCGACTCTTCAGATTTTCACAGAAGGATCAGATTTTGCTCATTTATGGCTGCTTTCATACAATTGTCAATGTCAGGCAATTTAGTGGCAAATCATTAATGATTGAAGTTTCAAAAAAAAAAAAATGACAGACACTCAACTTTCATACTTTATACCCTTCAGTAAATTCATACTGGTGCAAACCTGTTATTTGCTCGACATAAGTTTGTATAGCAGTTCTCCCTCTTTGGGTCTTGCCCCAAGTTTATTTATGTTTGCTGTGCATGCATATGGCAGCATACACTGTTGGGCTGGGGTGGATGCACATTGAGTACAGTAAGATGTAAATCCTTCCCTCTTTTAGGCTGTATTTCTCTTGACAGCCCACATACATATAAACTGTAGGGTGAAGGGATGGCAGTATGGGTTTCTATCAAATAATTATCTGCAAGTTAATGCAAACCTGTTATCCAGTTCAAAGTTTGTAAGAGCAAGATTAAGGAATAGTTCTTATATTTGGCCCTTGGTCCCATTTCATTCATCGCTTTGTCCGGATTTCTTCTCTAAGAGATTGAGAGCTATTATAGCTGGGTACATTGCAGAACCTAAACATTCCTAAGCTACTGTTAGGGTATGTTTTGGAGGTACTTCACTTGCTGCTTTTGGCATCTTACTGTCATTACTGTGTGCATGTTGGGTTACATCAGGCGCTTCTAGAACGAAGCATAGGGGTGAAGGTGCCAGGGTGGCACTCTTTTGGGGATGGGGCAGCAGTGGTGGCTGTGCAGATGATGGACACTGAGGCAATTAAGCTCATTAATTTGGCCCTTCTTCAAACCTTGGGGTTTTCCATTTGGGGTTCTCATATGTGACAGATAACATAATGTAGAGAGTAAAAGGAGGGGATCATGGTTAGAAGGTGTTTGCTGCATAGACACAAGAGGTAGGGTTTGAGGTTCACCATTGTTCTTGTAAAGTCAAGGTGATTAATCTGTTTTCTTTTGCAGATTGCAGAGGTGCAGAATTGAGTGGGCTGTAGTTGGTGACCCGAAGGAAGAGGGTTCGGAAGTGATGGAGCCTGTTTCAATGGCTGTCCCGATCACTTGGGTGGTGAAAACAAGGTTAGAGATAAGTGAGCACTAAGTGAGCAGTGGTCAGTGCCTGGATGAAATAACTTTGAAAGATGATGGTGCTGTGATGGGTGTTTCAGCTGCTGCAGTGCTACTCAGTGAGGTTGCAGGCGGGGAAGCTGGTTATTGCAGTGGCTGTCCAAATCGCTAGAGAGGTGTGCAATGAGGTCACACATGAGGAGCGCAAAGGGAGCCACACAAATGCATTTCAAAGGCAATTAAACCAGCAGGGGTGGAAGTTCTGGTTGCCAGAGTGGCGCACAAGAGGTTACAGGGAATCTGATTTCATTGAAAGCTCATTAAGTTACATCTGTGTTGTGTGTGGTTCAGGGTAGTGGGGGCAAGTGAGGAGGAGGTATGTTGAGGCAGGATAAAGTAGGGTTGGGGATTGTTTAGGGAGAGTCTGGGATTTTTTATAAGTGGGGTGGAGTCACAACACTCATAGGACCACAGGAAGTTGCTACCCTTACTTCCATATGCAAGACTTGTTCCTTTTGTTTAAAGGGGACATGGGGGAACTTTTGGGGTGATTTCCCAGTTACCTATTCAATTGCTCCGATTGTGTTTGGTTGTGCAGCAGTTAGAAGATTGAAGCTAGGCATTTTTAGGCTTACTGCGGGAGTTTGGAGTATCTGTTATAAGGGAGGCTTATGGTAGGGTATTGTCAGATTTATTAAACTTGAGTTGCAGCTGCCTGAGGGAAGGAGTTTAGTGGGAAGATTTAGTTATTTGGCTGGCTTGAGAATGTGGTAAGGCAGTCAGTTGGTCAAGATGGAGTTAGTTGCGAGTAATGTACTTGCGTTCAGTTGTCAGTCTGTTTGTAGAAGGCCAATGAGGTGTTTTGTTGACATAGGGAGATTGTAAGGTCTGGTATCTGTCAAAAGACAATCTGTCCTTTAAGCAGGTTTTCTTATGTTACATACCAGGTTAAGGTCTTTAGAGCGAGTAATCACTGCATCAGTTGACTTGCGCTTTGGGCTGATAGGAGGTGGTTGGTATATGTATGACTTTTAGAAGTAGGGTCCAGTTTCACTTGGATAGTATGGCAGTGATATGGGTCTGTGGTGCTGTTAGCTGTGGCATCTCAGGTTAGATTAGAAGGATTACATAAGTGTGTCAGGAATCTGGGGCAGCTTTATAAGTAATGTATATGCTAGGGGTGTTACTAGCCTGGTCAAATTGTATCATAGCTGCCAGATTGGTGGGACAGATTGTTGATGGATATGGTTCAGGCTTGTCAACAAGATGGGTGTTTCAGCTGGTCAAGGAGGAGTTGGCAGCTATTACTTTAGTTGTATGGGTGTTAGGGTTCTGTTAATTTACTAAAGCTTGTATAGTGGCTCACATGCTGGAGGGGTTAGGGTAGGTTTTGTATTGTGAAAACTAAGACATTGACTATTGTCAAAGTAAGTTGGTGGCAAAGATTGGCATTTGGTAAATAAGTTAGTTGCAAAGGTTGGCATTTGTTAAATGGAGAGTCATTGGGCTACAGTTTGTGTGATTGCTGTTTCATGGATGTTTTGAAGTCATTAGTTGGGTGGTTTGGGATGCCAAATGTTTTCTGGCTTTATAAGAATAGTGAGTATGACGTAGGGCTACTAGGCAACTGATCCACTAGGAAATAAAATCAAGTTGGTGATTACTGTATGTTTTGGGCAGATAGAAGAGTTGGAGTTCGGCATGATGGCATGTAATTGCCTTTGCTTTGTTTTGGGTGACATTAGGCTTCTTAGAGTTCTGGTGGTTCATTTGGTAGGTATTGATCTGAGTACAGATGTATTAAAGCCATTCAGAGGGTGATTTGTTGGTCAGTAAATGCTATGATGTCATTAAATGCGTCCTTGTTTACATCGGGTAGTAGGTGATAGTGGGATTACTATTATCTTGACTGGAAAGGAAACTTAATTTGGACATCAATAGGTACATTGGGCAGTAAAATCTGCAGTTAGGCATGATGGCATGCACTTGTTTTTCTGTGGTTTCACCTGGCATGGATATTAAGTGTCTTGGTAATGTATTTGGCAGACGATGACTGGGGAATCATTGAGAACCTGCTCTTGGTGGTTATGTAAGTGGGAGTTCGGCAATATACAAAGGTTATGCTAAGTTATGAGGTTATATTTTGTCACTTTAGCATCAGAGAGGGATTGTTTAATTTTGTCTGTTTAAGCAATTGGCTACTTTGGCTATGTATGTGATAGAACTTTGGGAGGTGATGGCACGGTCCCCCTTTTGGTTAGCGAGGATGCTGACACTGAATGATGTTGGGTCTGGTGCCTTTTAATGAGCAGTTAGGTTGGAACTTTGGTTGGAGAGGGGGAACAGCCTGCTCAGGCTGGTGCACTGAGAAGAAGGACAGGCTTGCCCTTTTCTGTTCACCCTGTTGTGTTGGATGGTCATTTCCATGACTTGGGAAAGGAAAGTGAGCAGTTGAAGGTTGCTTGAGTGAGCAGAGGTAAGAATGCTGTTTATTTGGTTGGAGATTTAATTCAATAAATGGTAAATGAAGTGAGTGGTGGTACACTGCTTCACATGTGGTAAATGAAATGAGTGATTGTTTGCTGCTTCATAAGTAAAGTAAGCGAGTGGAGGTATGGACACTGCTTACTAGGTCAGGATGAGTGAGGTCACGCTGTCCTGATTAACATTATATGAATGTTTATGCTGTGATTAAATCAGCTATACTATGTTCAGTTGTAATTAATAAATATTGGTTAACAAATTTATGTTAATGGAAGTTTACTAAAGGTCATCAAACATCATTCAGTGTGATGTGTTTATTGAAGGGGACCAGGACAAATGAGGTTTAGTAACAAAGCAATTTGTCCAGGGACATCTTCAGAGGAAAGTAGCTAAATATATTAGTGGGAGTTGAGAGGCTAGGAGGGGAGGAAAGGATTAAATAGGTATGAGGAATGATTGAGAGGAAATTAGGTAAGGGTAGGGAGGGCCTTAAGGGGTTTATACAAATGTAACTGGGTAAGAACTCACATTTTGGTGTGAACTTGCTACCCACCCTCCCTCCCCTTTTTGGTGGAATAGTGGGGATGGTGGTTATTTTATCAGTTTGGGTAGGGCAGAAAAGAGGGACAGGCTTGCCCTGTTCTATTCCTCTTCTGGTGTTGAATGGTCATTTCAATGACTTGGGAAAGAAAAGTGAGCAGTTGAAGGTTGCTTGATAAATAAAATGAGTGAGCAGAGTTGAGGGTGCTGCTTATTTGGTTGGAGGTTTAATTCAATAAGTGGTAAATGAAGTGAGTGATGGAACACTGCTTCATAAGTAAAGTAAGCGAGTGGGAAGTATTAACACTGCTTACTGGGTCAGGATGAGTGAGGTCATGCTGTCCTGATTAACATTACGTGGATGTTTATGCTATGATTAAATCAGCTATATTATGTTCAGTTGTAATTAATAAATATTGGTTAACAAAGTTATGTTCATGGAAGTTTAATAAAGGTCGTCAAACGTCATTCAGTGTGATGTCTTTATTGAAAGGGATCAGGACAAAGTATGATTAGAATATTTTAGTGACAGACATTAATATTGAAGGACTACACAATGTGAAAAGGAATTTATTAGTAGAACTTATGGACATTGTGTTAAATATCAACTTTTTTATATTTTGAAGGGGAATACATTTGACAGACATCAGGGCTAGCTATAGGAGCAAAATGTGCCCCTGTGTATGCTAATTTAGTTTTGCTGAATGGGAGAAATAGTTTGTATTTACTTCTCCATTTATGAAAGATATTGCATTATGGGTACATTTATTTGGATGGCATCTTAATTTAGCTGGGTAATAAAGAAAGAGTAGGCTTACTTGTCGATTACCTTAACAACACTACTACCCTCTTACAATTTACTTATAAGGTCAATGTCCATGAAATAGATTTTTGGAGCATTCTTTTATATAAGGATACTGAGAATAGAAAATTTGGATCCAGTATCTTCAGGAAGAAGATGTATTTTAATACATTACTTCACTTTGATAGTTGCCACCCATTGCATCAAAAGAAGAGTGTAATAAAAGGGCAAATGGTGCGACTATCAAGGTTGGTGAGTGACAACTAAAGGTTTGAGATGGAAATGACCCATCTAATAGGAATGTTCGAGGACAGAGCTTACGTGCTGAAATTATTGATTAGAACCAGGAACAAGGTTAGAAAGAAACACTCCTATCCTGTCAGCTGGTCTAGGTACAATATTTAACCCTACCCCTTTAACAGTACATGATAATGCAATAGTTTTGCCCTACAATCATGAAGCTGTTGAAGTGAGATCAGTGTTAAACAGCTGTTGGGACTGTGTACTGAGGTACTCAGTAATGATTTAAAAATACTTTAGGTATGAAATCAAAAGTAGTCTATAGTCAAGGTCAAAATCTTACGGGGCTTTTGTAACAAAATGAAACTGACAATAGTGCAGACTATAGGTCAAGCATGAATAAGTGCCATCTGTGGAGATATTGTAAATATATTAATGAAAGCCCATATGTAGCACTTGAGAGGTATTTTAGAAGTATCTCTTGTCCTGGACATGGTAATTGCAACACCAAGATGGTTGTTTATGTTGCAACCTATATGAGCTGTCCAGCCTTTTATGTGAGCCAAACCACTTGTAAATTTAGGGAAAAGATGGCTGAACATACTAGTGAAATTAAGAATAGGTAAACAACTAATGCTTTGTATTCCCATAGTTTGCTATATACTAATTTTAAAAGATTTATATATTTTGTTATTGACAGGGTTATCACGAATGACAGGGGGGGTGATTATAAAACAGTTTTTGAATTGAGAGAAACAATGTGGCAATTAAGACTGAATGCCACAGTGCTTCCAGGTATTAATGATTGTTGTTCTATGGCCAGTGTGTTGAAATTAAGAGCCTTAAATATATAGAGTATATAGACAAATTTTGACACTAAGTTTGGTTCACACTTCAGTTGATATTATTTCAGCCGTCTTGTTTTTTCAAGTTTTTGTTATGTTTGTTGATTTAATCCATTTTATAGTAGTTGGACCAAATTTTTATGCTTTTTTGTGCTTTTGTGTTTTCATGTTTCTAAGTTTTTTTTTCCCAAAAACTTTATTTTATTTTGTATTATATTAACTCCTTTTAAACAACATAATTTTGTACAGAAATGGTATTAATATCTGTTTAGAGCATACCAACAAATAACTATATACATTAATGTACAGTTGTGCCATTCAATTAAACAAAACATACATTTATAAAAATAAATAGTTCATACATTACATCAATATGATATAGAATGAGGGCAGTTATGCAACTAGGTATAAAATGAGTTGAAATGTCAGTAAGGATTGTCAACTTTAACTAGGATAAAACTGTGTTAAATTTTTTTTCTCATACTTCCAGCTGACTAGTTCCCCTTTTATTCTTGCATATTACCAGTTAATGTGCTAACAAATGCTTAACAGCCATTTTTTTAAATTCTCCCCATGAAATTGCCAATCTATCCAACCATTTGGATGCTATGTATAGGAGTGTTCAATCACAGAAATAACAATTCATCTCAATTTACCTAAATCATATACAGTTACTCTCAGGCAAATTAAAGAATTATGCTTTAGATACCTCTATAATAGTAATTTAAACACTTTGAATATAGGAAATTGTGAGTCGTTGTAGAAGCTAATGTTATCCAGAGGAAAAATGATATCTAACACATAAAAAATGATAACTTGAGATCAAATACCAGAATAGTTTACTCTTCTTCAATTATTGGCTAAAAGTAAACCCACCCATCTCGGAGCAACAGATAAGATGAGCTATTGAAATAACTTCTAAGACACTTCCCCTTAAAAAATTTATGTACACCCAGCTTATGATCATTAATAATGCATATTTTACCCCAACGGTGTTTCATAAATTCAATACATCCATCTCAGCAAAATGTCCCTATTGGGAATATCAAAAAGCAGACTTAATCCATATATTTTGGAGCTGCAAATGTGTATACCAACTTTGGAATTCCCTAAAGATCCAGCTGCAAAAAATGGGATATGAAAAACAACATTAACATGGGCATTTACATTACTTCACATTCCCCAATAAGTATGGCAGCCATTCAACTGAACATGTTTATTACACTATTTCTATTAATGTTTCTAAGTTTTTATGTTTTTTTTATTAGTTAGGGGTGTAATTTTATGAATGCTATATTATATAGTTTTATATTTTCATATTCATACAGTGGTACAATTTGAGTTGGAATTCATCTTTAAGTTAAATGTGGCTTTAATTTTTGTAATCATATGATCTTAGGGCCTATATAAGCTTCAGTTTATTGAGATGGTTTGCTCTGATGATGTCCTAGGTATAATAAAGGATGAAGGTGCTAAGTCATCTGTTTTTAACGTCTGTTGTTTGTTTTTATATGATATATTATTAAAAGAAGGTTCTGTTTGTTGTGGCATTTTTTTATTTTTATTTTAATTTTCATTTTTTTATTTCTTATTTTTATTTTTGTTGTTAGTTTTATAGTTTTTTACTCTGATTGACTATCATTCGGTTACACTGGTCATCACAACGCGTGTGTGCTCCACACAATGGGGCATTGGTTGGAATTTTAGCCTTTCCTATTAACACACCATTATTCATGAACTATATGTGGTCTTTATTACTGTGTGTCTATAGCACCCACTAATTTAGGAAAGTGGGAAACATCATATGAAACCACTCATGGTTGTAGCTCTCTTCGTTGGAGTTCTGGTGAAGTGGTTATGCTCATTCACTTATGGAAGTAGTGCATTGAGAAACATATTGACTCTGCTGCAGTCTGACATCTGTTATATACTTACTGTGTCCCCTGCTGGCCTCTGGAATGTCCCTGTAGCAATTATGGTAAGAGTTACACATTCCTCAGTGTCCACCAGTAGGAGAAATCCACACATTTATCCCAGTCCTGTTTGCGAGTGATGCATGTCAAACAACATCTCTGAATGATATCTGTCCACACAAAAATGGTCTATCAGCTGCTGCTGATTTATCTGGTGGTAGGGAATCCATTGCCAGTTGCATTTTCATTCATGCTGCCTGCTACTGTGTCACAGTACCAGGTACAGGGCAGTGGTGCTTATTGTCAGTAAGCACTAGCTTACTTGTTACAGCTCCAAAAGTTTTTGTTTGCTGTTTGATATTATAATGTGCCTTATGACTATGAAGTATGATCTGCTTTCAGAGATACACACTTGCTTCTCATTATGCAGCCATTACCCATCTATATTACACAGCATATCTACATCTGCATGTCATTATATGATAATTTGTATATGCAGTTCCTCACACTGTTTTCCTGACTGCTCAGTACTACCAGCTAATATTGTACAATTGTACCAAGCCTGTGCATGGCCACTCCCCATGCAACATGATCTTCTTCTTCTTCTTGTTTAGGCTGCTCCCATTAGAGGTCGCCACAGCGGATCATCTGTTTCCGTTTCTTCCTGTCCTCTGCATCTTGCTCTGTCACACCAACCACCTGCATGTCCTCTCTGACCACATCCATAAATCTTATCTTAGGCTTCCTCTTTTCCTGTTACCTGGCAGCTTCATCCTTGGCATCTTTTTCCCAATATACTCTGCATCCCTCCTCTGCACATGTCCAAACCAACGTAATCTTGCCTCTCTGGCTTTGTCTCCAAACCTTCCAACCTGGGCTGACCCTCTAATATACTTGTTCCTAATCCTGTCCACCCTTGTCACACCCAGTGCAAATCTTAACATCTTTAACTCTGCCACGTCAAGCTCTGACTCCTGCCTTTTTGTCAGTGCCACTGTCTCCAACCCGTATAACATATCTGGTCTCATTACCCTCTTGTAGACCTTCCCTTTCACTCTTACTGGAACTCATCTGTCACAAATCACTCCTGACACTCTTCTCCACCCACTCCATCCTGCTGTATAAAATA
This sequence comes from Protopterus annectens, assembly GCF_019279795.1. NCBI lineage: Eukaryota > Metazoa > Chordata > Ceratodontiformes > Protopteridae > Protopterus > Protopterus annectens. The sequence continues at coordinate 773,891,191 of NC_056731.1, forward strand.
GACCAACAGAAAAGCCCGTGAATATCTGTACTATTTTTAATATAGGGGGCAAGCTTCCCTGTACCCCAGGTATGGAGGGGCATCCTCACACCCCTAATTTGTTATTACCACTGAGAGGTCACACAAAGTTATACTGGAGTAAACTGTAATCAAGTGAACTGCGGTATCACATTCATCTCCAATGTTGTATGATCTTGGAGGGGTAATAATTAAGTAGGGTAGATGGGGCACACGCACTATGTCAGAGCGTGCAAGATGGCTGGCCTCTCGCAGGTAAATCTCTGTATCAGAATTATCTCCTAAGATTCAATGTTCCCTCTATAAAATATGTGTACATATCAACATTAACCACATCGGAATATTGAGGACTTGCCTTTCTGTACTGTTATTTTTGGGGCCCTATCATGCCATATAATATGCTGTGATGCTATGCTGAATAAAATATTATGGAGAGTATAAATAAGAAAAGTGGCAGTGGAAAATGGTTAACATGCGTCATTTTTCACTGTTTACTTTGCTTGTTCATATGTGCATATTCTTCATTTTTCATAGCCGAACAATGTAGCAGACAATACTGACCTTAAAACTGTTACAACCAAGTTTGCAGAACCTGACATCCTAAAATCTATGTTCCTTAACCCAAGCAGAGTATGACATTTCCAGGCATTTATATAAACGTTCAACCTTAACTTTGCTTTTGAACACCCTTTCTTTCCTCTTCTTCTCATTTTGGCTCCTGATGGAGTTCAGATTATTAGCTTACTTGCAGAAGCACTTTCACCCCCACTCCCTCACTCAGGGTAAGAAGAACCATAGGGTAATCATGGTGTGGTGTCAAACTCAACACTGTCATTATAGGATTTTGTGTTATGTCCTGTCCCTTCCCCCTTGCAGCCATTATTCATGCTGTCAAACCATTATTTGCGATACTAATCACAGGCATGTAGCTGTTTCCACACACATGGCCTTTCTTGGCTACAAAAAAGTGTACTGCCTGGAGTGTGAAATGATATGCATCCCAATGTCTGCTATTATGCCTGGCTTCTGCCAGTTTTCAGCATTTTAAGCAGACTTTCCGCCCACATTTTTTGATTTGGGTGATCCAGCATTAGTCTTTCATTCCTATTTGATGCCAGCTGGCTCATTTAGCACACACAAATACAAACATGCACACACATGCACACACACACACACACACACACACACACACACACACACACACACACACACACACACACACACACACACACACACACACACACACACACACACACACACACACACACACACACACACACACACACACACACACACACACACACACACACACACACACACACACACACACACACATACTAAGAATTGAGCCCAGATCATCTGGGTTATAGTTAAGACTTTATCCCTCTACGTCATGGAGATGCAATCCTTTTTAATGTCTAGGAATTATCTACTGCCCAGTTTTTTATGAAAGAAGACAACAGCAGTGACTGACAGATGTGTTTTCATGCATTCCTCAGTAGTAAAGGTTACTTCCTTTACAACATTATCCATACTTAATATTTGTCTAATTGATTTATTTTCGGTTTGTACAATATTATTTGGATTTTCCGGCTATCTGGAAGTTCATTTGGAATTGCTAAGTTTCCTACGTTTCTCACGCAGTAATAGGAAAGATAATATAACAACATGAAAAACAAGAGCTTTATTAGAAAACCCTGGTGCCTCATCAGAAGCTTCCAGAGGGATTAAAATCACACACTTTAAATACACATATAATTAATTAATAAGAAATTATAAAATTAACCTATCAAATATTTAGCAACTTAATTCATTATTCAAACCATGTGGTTTCAAAGTATGTAACTATGAAATACAAAGCCACATTGCTTCGCTAGGGACGGCTTGCACCTGTCACCACTGGGCTTTCGGATATTGGCAAAGGCTCTTGCCACCCCCATAGTGCCTTTTTTAGGCAAGGCTCAAAAGTCAAACCCACCCCCATAGACAGCACAAAGAACAAGAAACTAAGGGTAATGCTGCTTAACGCCAGAAGTCTTAACCTCAAGATGCACGCACTCGAAGCTCTCCTTGGTATGGAGAACATTGATATCTGTGCAGTGACAGAAACCTGGTTCAAGGCTCCAGAGAGCACCCCAGCACTACCAGGCTATACCTCATATCATGCTTTTCGGCCCCAAAACCCGGACTGAACCACAAAAGGAAGGGGAGTTTCCATATTTATCAAGGATATCCACACATCCAGGTTAGTGGCATTGCACGAAATATCGGAGACCATCCATGTGCAACTAACAGTGGGCAAGACTGCTTTTCAGTTTATAGCATCCTACAGACCACCCTCTCAATGTCAGGAATCCCACTCGGCTTTCCTGAAAACATTGGAGAACATGAAGATCTCTACGAACACCATTATATTGGGTGACTTCAACTACCCAAACATTGACTGGGAGCACTACTCAAGCCCCAGCACCTTAGCCCAAAGATTCCTGGAAATTATAAACTCAAATGCTATGGAACAACTAGTCACCACTCCCACAAGAGGGGACAACATACTAGACCTGATCATTACCAACATGGGGACTCTATTTCTACACCAGAAGTATATCCCTCATTGGTAAGATCAGACCATAAATTAATTTCACTGGATGTCCACATCCCGACCCCACCCCCAGCCTAGAAACCACGGTGAAAAACTTCTCAAAAGCGAACTTCTCACTTCTCAAAACTGAAGTGGAATCCTTCAAGGCCCCAAGGCCAGTGGAAACTACGGCCCAAACTGCAGAATCCTATATAAATGCATTCTACGGACATCTCCAGGAATGCATGGATCATGTTATCCCAAACAAAACCAAGACCCAATCATCCAAAGGCAGGCATCCAGTCTAGTGGACCCCTGCCATAAATAAACTGTACAACAGAAGGAGGAAGCTACTACATGATAGAGCAAAATCCCTAATAGGGAAGGCATCTCTGATCAGTACTAGCAAAAAATTACGATCCTTCATAAAATCCTCCAAGGCCAGCTTCGAGAGAAAAATTGCACAGGACACCAAAGACAATCATAAGGCTTTTTTCAGTTATGTTAAGAACCTGGGATGCAACTCCCAGACTTGTTCTGAGTTGATTCTAAATGACAAAAAATACACTGAACCCCTAGACATCGCCAATATCCTGGCAGACAGGTTCAGTGCAAACTTCTCCACCCCCTCCCCCCCAAAAGAGCAAGTATCTATCCCGGCAGAGGGCTGCCTCCCAAATATCTCTGATGCTCAGGTGAAGGCTGCCCTCTCCAAAGCAAAAAACACTGCTTCCATGGGACCAGATGGTGTCCCAGGTTGCCTCCTACATGAACTCCAAGAGGAACTAATCCCTCAAATAAAACAGTTATACAATCTCAGCCTCACTACAGGATATGTGCCCACAGAATGGCATACAGCAACAGTGGTCCCACTCCACAAAGGTGGAGCCTCTACGGACCCTGGAAACTATCGCCCCATAAGCCTGACTAGCTTAGTCTGCAAGGCTATGGAGAGGATCATCATGGAGCTCATAAACAAAGACATTAGGGACCTACAGACACTAGATCCTACCCAGTTCGGCTTTGTCAAGGGCAGATCCTGCCTTTTGAACCTGGTTGACTTCTTCGAAACAGTCACCAAAGCCATAGATGAAGGAAAGGTAGTACACACAGCCTATCTGGACCTTGCAAAGGCATTTGACACAATACCCCATTCGGGCATCATAGATAAGCTATCCAGCTTAAATATAAACCCCTATGTCACAAGATGTGTCGCAAACTGGCTCAAAGACAGAACCCACAGAGTGAGAGTTGCTGGAGCCATGTCAGACTCGAAACCGGTCTCAAGTGGCGTCCCACAGGGTTCTGTCCTGGGACCACTCTTGTTTGGTATATACTTTTCCGAGGTACAGGCAAATGTGGGAGGACTATGGCTCACCAAGTTTGCAGACAACTGCAAACTGGGTGCCATAATCGACTCTCCAGCTGACACAAACATCCTTCAAAAAGGTCTCACAGAGACAGATAACTGGTGCCAGCACCATGGTTTAAAGCTAAATGCCAAAAAATGTATAGTCATACCCTTTGGCAAAAACAATGTGCCCACAAATTACCACATAGGCGGAAACCCATTAAGTACAGAGAAAGTTATTAGGGACCTGGGGACCCAAGTTGATAGCAATCTCTCCTTTGAAAACCACATTGCCAAAGTGGTTAGAAAGACCTTCTACATAGCCCACCTCATCACGAAGGGTTTCACATCTAGATCAAGAGAGGTAATCGTGCCCCTTTATTCATCCCTCATCAGGCCCATCATAGAATACAATGCCCCTTTTGGGATGTACCTTACCCGACACCTGCAGCAATTAGAAAGACCCCTAAAGTATCTCACCAAGAGGATCAAGGGTCTCAAATGGATGCCATATGCTGCTTGGTTAAACAAACTCCAGCTCTACTCAGTTGCATACCGCCTACTTCGAGGCGATCTATGCCTGACATACAAAGCTATGTCAAATCCTGAATTAATGGACATGCTCCACCTCAGTAAATCTAAATCCCTTAGAGCCACACGCTCGAGGGACTTGAACCTCAGCACAGAAATAAATAGAACTTGCTGGAGGGACAGATTCATAACCCAGAGGCTCCCTTCGCTCTGGAATAGAATTCCAGTTCATGTGAGGCAGAGAACCTCACTGAATCTCTTCAAGAAGAATCTCAATAGGTGGATGGGGAATCATAGGTTTGTCATGAACCCTTCATCAGCATACAAAATACCAAATACTTTACATTTAAATAGAGGTAACAGTTAAGAACACATGACCAAACCAACCAATGAAATTCGCCCCATAAATTTATAAACACATATAATATAAATACTTTTTGAAAAGGATTTCATAAAAAACATTAAAAGTGTAAAAACGTAGTATCATAACAATTTATGACAATTTATAACATTTCATGTCATTAGTAGTTTAAATTTAATTTATATATAGTTATTATAAGTTATAAGTTGAGCATCTGTTGTCTCAATAAAATAGGTTTTATACTAGTAGCATAATTTAAACCAGGGGTGATGTCTGCTTGCAGCCGTATTATCCACTCCAATTCCTTTATTTCCAAAAAGTTGTTAATATCACCCCCCCCCCTCATACCCACTTGTACAGTCTCAATACATCTAAACTTAAAACTATGCTTGTTGTGTTGTGATATGTGTTTAAATAGAGCATTGGTCTGTATCTGTCTATTAATTTCAGACTTATGCTCTATAATGCGATCTTTCAGTCTTCGCGTGGTCTTACCCACGTAAAAGGCATCACACACTATGCACGTAGCAAGATATACTAATTTCACAGTTTTGCAATTCGCAGTACAGTTAAAATGAAACTGCTTAAAGGTAACGGGGTGCTTGAAGTAAGGATCGGCTGTTAAAATATCACAACAACATGTACAACTATAACATTTTTGTGTACCCAGCATCTTAGGTAATACAGCGGGTTGTTTTGTAAAATCCTTATAGCATAGCATACTCTTTAGAGCCTGATGATTTCTATAAGCAAATCTTGGTCTAGGGCCTGCTATCTCTCTTAATTCTGGCATAGCCATCAAAATTGGCCAGTTCTTCTCAATTATTTTGCTTATCTGTTTTGTATGGGTAGAGTATGTAGTCACATACCTCAGCAATACACTATGTCTTTACTGCGGTGGTATGGGGCTCATCACTATTATTATTTCTCAGAAATATTGGCTTATAATCATTTTGTCTACCTTGTATTACTAATTCACTATTAATGTTGATAATATGCTCATCATATCCACTTTTCTTAAATTCAGATTTCATCATTTCTACTTCTTCTTTATAAACATGTTCATCCGTAGTCAATCTTCTCAGTCTTATAAATTGAGACTTCAATATGCCTTTAAATACATGCGGCGGATGCATACTAGTACTTTGCAAGTATCTTATTGTATGTACATCCTTCTTATGCACCCTGGTTTGTAATGTTTCATCCTGCTTATATAGTTTGACATCTAAAAACACCATTTCATTTAGTGAGGAACACATTTTGAACTTAAAGAAACTTGTGGTATTATTAATATATACAACAAACTCATTCAGTTCATCTCTTGTACCCTCCCATATGAAAAAACAGTCGTCCACAAATCTAACATAGCTTTTCACATATTTACATAAAACGTTCTTAGAATCCAATATAAACTCTTTCTCCCAATTATACAGTACCAAATTAGCAAAGGTATTAGCAACTGACGTCCCCATAGCAACACCTGTTAATTGCTTATATGGGACGTCATCAAAAATAAAGATATTGTTTGACAATATTAAATGCAAAAGTGAGCATATATTTTCATCCTCACATGGTAATTTAGTCGAGCCATTCAACAAGAGTCGCCTTACTGCCTCTACACCATAGTCTATAGGTATGACGGTGAACAAAGATTCTATGTCCAAAGTAACAAAGATGTAATTAGTGGAAGCATTGTTGTACCATATACTTAGTTTTTCCAAAAAATGTGCACTGTCCTTTATTATGCTTTCACATTTAGGTAACATGACAGCCAGTACTGTTTGTAAGTATTTGGACATAGGTTCGGTTATCCATCCCCTACCTGAGACTATGGGTCTCAATGGAGGGTCAAAAAGAGATTTATGCAGCTTAGGTATTCCATATATTTGAGGAACCTTGGGACAAGGTGTAGAAAAATAATTAAATAAGTCAATCGAAATTTCATTATTTAATTGCATGTCATAAATGACCATATTCACCTTTGATACATGACTTTTTATGTCAAGCTGAGTTATTTTTTTAAAAGTACTAGTATCAGAAAGAAAAGTAATAAACTTGCTTGTATAGTGCTTCCTGTCCATAAGGACAGTTGCCCCTCCCTTATCAGCTTGTTTAATAATTATGTTATTATTCCTCTTCAAATCAATAAGCGCCTGATATTCACAATAAGTTAAATTATACTTTTTGACAGGTTGACATCTTTGAGAAAATAAGGATCTTAATTCATTTTCAACAATATTTATAAATGCTATAATTACAGGTGCTAGCTGAGGAATGAATAAACTAGACTTTTTACATCTCGAGTAATTGGCTGCAGAGTTTCCAAAAATCAGCTTAAGCATAAGATTTCTAGCAAATAATTTAAGATCGGTAATAGCATCCACAACATTACCAGCAGCAGAGGGAATAAATTTAAGACCTTTACTTAATAGCATATAATGTTCATTTGTTAAAGTCAATTCTGCTAGGTTCAAGGTACCTTTAACCATCTGTATATTTGTTACCTGCGTGGCACCTTGTTGTTTCTTTTGGGGCTGCTGAGCTTCCTCTTGCCCCCTTGCTGTTGCAAATGTTCGGTCAGCATAGTTCTTGAGGCTCCTTCGGCTTGCAGCCTGTGTTCCACAACCTTTTCGGGTTGTTGCAACCGAAAGGGTAAAAAAGCCGAAATCTCCATTTGCTTTTTCCCTTTCGGTTCAATTACACCACGTGTTTGTTTAGATGTAATAGAAATGTTAGGAGCATCAGAATCCATTGTGAATTCGCGTATTTCTGCAGGTGTTAACAAAGCATTTGGAGTGTCTAAATTTACGCTTTCTATAGCTGGAGTCAGTAGTTGTTCTACACTGGATGCTCCTAATGGTTGAATTGTTGTAGATTCACTTGCCTTCTCACTACCCGCCCCTTTGCGGTACGACATCCTCTTAGTAACGTTTGGCGTACATGTTTGGTGATTGGCTGAACCGGTGGAAGAGTTTTGCGGCAGCGTGAAGTCATCAAGCTCATCCAAACATTTCCTCGGGCCCATAGATGTTGTATTTCCCTGCTTATGTAGCACTTGTTTATTATTTTTAGAAGAGCCTTTATATTCAATTCTCGGTCATGCGAAGATGTGGCCGTTTTTAAAGTCGTCAATATCACGTTTTAATTTTCTTTTTTTCTGTAGTTCTAGTCTAGTGTCCAACAGTTGCACCCTCTCCACAAGAGCTTGGTAAAGGCAATTAGAAGCATCACCCTTTAGCACTGTCATAACATCTTTTTCACACTGTTCGATTTCTACAAGCAGGTTACTTTCAGTCTCTTTAAAAAAGTCATTCATCAGTTTCATGTAATTTGCGCTCAGCTCAAGATTGAGCTGCTGCCATTTCACCAAGAGTTCCTCATGTGTATTTCCATGCTGAAGGCATTTTGAGGACACGTAGTCCTCTAGGTACAATGCCAAGCTCTAGATATGCCAAAAAACTAAGTCTTTGCCACTGTAAGTGCTTGTAGTTGTTAACTTTCTTTTCAAGTACAGTCAATGCCTTATTCAATTCAGTTATGTCTTCAGCTACAATAATATCTTGACCATCATTACTAAGCCTTTGATTCTGTAGTAATGGGTTATTTACCTTCATAAGGAGTCTCTTAATAGATGAAGTCATTTTATAAGATACGTAGCCTACTAGTAACGAAAAAGCTGGTTTGGTCTCCTCCTAGAACGTTATCTGCTACACCAACAGAATTAAACCTGAGACACTAAGATAGAGCAAAAAGTTCTCAAAAACAACGAAAAGTCACAGAAACGTCAGTAGTTTTAATGAAGCTTTCGGGCTATCAACCCTTCATCAGCATACAAAATACCAAATGCTTTACATTTAAATAGAGGTAACAGTTAAGAACACATGACCAAACCAACCAATGAAATTCGCCCCATAAATTTAAAAACACATATAATATAAATACTTTTTGAAAAGGATTTCATAAAAAACATTAAACAGTGTAATACAAACAATTTATGACAATTTATAACATTTCATGTGTCATTAGTAGTTTAAATTTAATTTATATATAGTTATGAGTTTATAAGTTGAGCATCTGTGTTGTCTCAATAAAATAGGTTTTATACTAGTAGCATAATTTAAACCAGGGGTGATGTCTGCTTGCAGCCATTATTATCCTCCAATTCCTTTATTTCCAAAAGTTTATTAATATCACCCCCCCTCATAACCACTTGTACCGTCTCAATACATCCAAACTTAAAACTATGCTTGTTGTGTTGTGATATGTGTTTAAATAGAGCATTGGTCTGTATCTGTCTATTAATTTCAGACTTATGCTCTATAATGCGATCTTTCAGTCTTGGCATTTTACCACTTGCGTAAGGCATCACACTATGCACGTAGCAATTAGTATATCTTGCTACGTGCATAGTGTGTGATGCCTTTTACGTGGGTAAGACCACGCGAACCACGCGAAGACTGAAAGATCGCATTATAGAGCATAAGTCTGAAATTAATAGACAGATACAGACCAATGCTCTATTTAAACACATATCACAACACAACAAGCATAGTTTTAAGTTTAGATGTATTGAGACTGTACAAGTGGGTATGAGGGGGGGGGGTGATATTAACAACTTTTTGGAAATAAAGGAATTGGAGTGGATAATACGGCTGCAAGCAGACATCACCCCTGGTTTAAATTATGCTACTAGTATAAAACCTATTTTATTGAGACAACAGATGCTCAACTTATAACTTATAATAACTATATATAAATTAAATTTAAACTACTAATGACATGAAATGTTATAAATTGTCATAAATTGTTATGATACTACGTTTTTACACTTTTAATGTTTTTTATGAAATCCTTTTCAAAAAGTATTTATATTATATGTGTTTTTAAATTTATGGGGCGAATTTCATTGGTTGGTTTGGTCATGTGTTCTTAACTGTTACCTCTATTTAAATGTAAAGTATTTGGTATTTTGTATGCTGATGAAGGGTTGATAGCCCGAAAGCTTCATTAAAACTACTGACGTTTCTGTGACTTTTCGTTGTTTTTGAGAACTTTTTGCTCTATCTTAGTGTCTCAGGTTTAATTCTGTTGGTGTAGCAGATAACGTTCTAGGAGGAGACCAAACCAGCTTTTTCGTTACTAGTAGGCTATGTATCTTATAAAATGACTTAATCTATTAAGAGACTCCTTATGAAGGTAAATAACCCATTACTACAGAATCAAAGGCTTAGTAATGATGGTCAAGATATTATTGTAGCTGAAGACATAACTGAATTGAATAAGGCATTGACTGTACTTGAAAAGAAAGTTAACAACTACAAGCACTTACAGTGGCAAAGACTTAGTTTTTTGGCATATCTAGAGCTTGGCATTGTACCTAGAGGACTACGTGTCCTCAAAATGCCTTCGTATGGAAATACACATGAGGAACTCTTGGTGAAATGGCAGCAGCTCAATCTTGAGCTGAGCGCAAATTACATGAAACTGATGAATGACTTTTTTAACGAGACTGAAAGTAACCTGCTTGTAGAAATCGAACAGTGTGAAAAAGATGTTATGACAGTGCTAAAGGGTGATGCTTCTAATTGCCTTTACCAAGCTCTTGTGGAGAGGGTGCAACTGTTGGACACTAGACTAGAACTACAGAAAAAAAGAAAATTAAAACGTGATATTGACGACTTTAAAAACGGCCACATCTTCGCATGGCCGAGAATTGAATATAAAGGCTCTTCTAAAAATAATAAACAAGTGCTACATAAGCAGGGAAATACAACATCTATGGGCCCGAGGAAATGTTTGGATGAGCTTGATGACTTCACGCTGCCGCAAAACTCTTCCACCGGTTCAGCCAATCACCAAACATGTACGCCAAATGTTACTAAGAGGACGTCGTACCGCAAAGGGGCGGGTAGTGAGAAGGCAAGTGAATCTACAACAATTCAACCGTTAGGAGCATCCAGTGTAGAGCAACTACTGACTCCAGCTATAGAAAGCGTAAATTTAGACACTCCAAATGCTTTGTTAACACCTGCAGAAATACGCGAATTCACAATGGATTCTGATGCTCCTAACATTTCTATTACATCTAAACAAACACGTGGTGTAATTGAACCGAAAGGGAAAAAGCAAATGGAGATTTCGGCTTTTTTACCCTTTCGGTTGCAACAACCCGAAAAGGTTGTGGAACACAGGCTGCAAGCCGAAGGAGCCTCAAGAACTATGCTGACCGAACATTTGCAACAGCAAGGGGGCAAGAAGAAGCTCAGCAGCCCCAAAAGAAACAACAAGGTGCCACGCAGGTAACAAATATACAGATGGTTAAAGGTACCTTGAACCTAGCAGAATTGACTTTAACAAATGAACATTATATGCTATTAAGTAAAGGTCTTAAATTTATTCCCTCTGCTGCTGGTAATGTTGTGGATGCTATTATCGATCTTAAATTATTTGCTAGAAATCTTATGCTTAAGCTGATTTTTGGAAACTCTGCAGCCAATTACTCGAGATGTAAAAAGTCTAGTTTATTCATTCCTCAGCTAGCACCTGTAATTATAGCATTTATAAATATTGTTGAAAATGAATTAAGATCCTTATTTTCTCAAAGATGTCAACCTGTCAAAAAGTATAATTTAACTTATTGTGAATATCAGGCGCTTATTGATTTGAAGAGGAATAATAACATAATTATTAAACAAGCCGATAAGGGAGGGGCAACTGTCCTTATGGACAGGAAGCACTATACAAGCAAGTTTAATACTTTTCTTTCTGATACTAGTACTTTTAAAAAAATAACTCAGCTTGACATAAAAAGTCATGTATCAAAGGTGAATATGGTCATTTATGACATGCAATTAAATAATGAAATTTCGATTGACTTATTTAATTATTTTTCTACACCTTGTCCCAAGGTTCCTCAAATATATGGAATACCTAAGCTGCATAAATCTCTTTTTGACCCTCCATTGAGACCCATAGTCTCAGGTAGGGGATGGATAACCGAACCTATGTCCAAATACTTACAAACAGTACTGGCTGTCATGTTACCTAAATGTGAAAGCATAATAAAGGACAGTGCACATTTTTTGGAAAAACTAAGTATATGGTACAACAATGCTTCCACTAATTACATCTTTGTTACTTTGGACATAGAATCTTTGTTCACCGTCATACCTATAGACTATGGTGTAGAGGCAGTAAGGCGACTCTTGTTGAATGGCTCGACTAAATTACCATGTGAGGTTGAAAATATATGCTCACTTTTGCATTTAATATTGTCAAACAATATCTTTATTTTTGATGACGTCCCATATAAGCAATTAACAGGTGTTGCTATGGGGACGTCAGTTGCTAATACCTTTGCTAATTTGGTACTGTATAACTGGGAGAAAGAGTTTATATTGGATTCTAAGAACGTTTTATGTAAATATGTGAAAAGCTATGTTAGATTTGTGGACGACTGTTTTTTCATATGGGAGGGTACAAGAGATGAACTGAATGAGTTTGTTGTATATATTAATAATACCACAAGTTTCTTTAAGTTCAAAATGTGTTCCTCACTAAATGAAATGGTGTTTTTAGATGTCAAACTATATAAGCAGGATGAAACATTACAAACCAGGGTGCATAAGAAGGATGTACATACAATAAGATACTTGCAAAGTACTAGTATGCATCCGCCGCATGTATTTAAAGGCATATTGAAGTCTCAATTTATAAGACTGAGCAGATTGACTACGGATGAACATGTTTATAAAGAAGAAGTAGAAATGATGAAATCTGAATTTAAGAAAAGTGGATATGATGAGCATATTATCAACATTAATAGTGAATTAGTAATACAAGGTAGACAAAATGATTATAAGCCAATATTTCTGAGAAATAATAATAGTGATGAGCCCCATACCACCGTGCAAAGACATAGTGTATTGCTGAGGTATGTGACTACATACTCTACCCATACAAAACAGATAAGCAAAATAATTGAGAAGAACTGGCCAATTTTGATGGCTATGCCAGAATTAAGAGAGATAGCAGGCCCTAGACCAAGATTTGCTTATAGAAATCATCAGGCTCTAAAGAGTATGCTATGCTATAAGGATTTTACAAAACAACCCGCTGTATTACCTAAGATGCTGGGTACACAAAAATGTTATAGTTGTACATGTTGTTGTGATATTTTAACAGCCGATCCTTACTTCAAGCACCCCGTTACCTTTAAGCAGTTTCATTTTAACTGTACTGCGAATTGCAACACTGTGAAATTAGTATATCTTGCTACGTGCATAGTGTGTGATGCCTTTTACGTGGGTAAGACCACGCGAAGACTGAAAGATCGCATTATAGAGCATAAGTCTGAAATTAATAGACAGATACAGACCAATGCTCTATTTAAACACATATCACAACACAACAAGCATAGTTTTAAGTTTAGATGTATTGAGACTGTACAAGTGGGTATGAGGGGGGGTGATATTAACAACTTTTTGGAAATAAAGGAATTGGAGTGGATAATACGGCTGCAAGCAGACATCACCCCTGGTTTAAATTATGCTACTAGTATAAAACCTATTTTATTGAGACAACAGATGCTCAACTTATAACTTATAATAACTATATATATAAATTAAATTTAAACTACTAATGACATGAAATGTTATAAATTGTCATAAATTGTTATGATACTACGTTTTTACACTTTTAATGTTTTTTATGAAATCCTTTTCAAAAAGTATTTATATTATATGTGTTTTTAAATTTATGGGGCGAATTTCATTGGTTGGTTTGGTCATGTGTTCTTAACTGTTACCTCTATTTAAATGTAAAGTATTTGGTATTTTGTATGCTGATGAAGGGTTGATAGCCCGAAAGCTTCATTAAAACTACTGACGTTTCTGTGACTTTTCGTTGTTTTTGAGAACTTTTTGCTCTATCTTAGTGTCTCAGGAATCATAGGTTTGTCCCAGGGACTACTCCCGTGTCACTATTAGACAGAAGCACAGTAAACTAAACCTTAAAAAGGGCACAGTATACTCAAATCAAGGGGTGGCATAAGCCATACAGAATCGGGCTAGGCTTATAATTGCCCCAGGGCAGATAGCCTAGTATGAACCTATGAACCTATGAACCTAAAATACCTTTGCTAT